>NC_062216.1:81793991-82098241 GCF_902686445.1 Sciurus carolinensis
CACAGTATGTTGTCATGCATAGGTATTGCATTAATTATCTATTGCTGTGTAACAATTTACAACACACAGTTTCTGTGAGTCAGGAATTTAGAAGCAGTTTAGCCAGACAATTTTAGCTCAGAATCTCTTATTAAGTTCCAATCAAGACATTGGCTAGGGCTACAGTTATCTGAAGACTTGACTGGGGCTAGCAGATCTTCTTTCAAGGTGATTCACTCATATGACTGTTAACAGAAATTATCAGTTCATTGATGGCTCCTGGCAGGAAGCCTCAGTTACTTGCCATGTGGACTTCTCCATAGGGTTACTTGAATGTTCTCATAACAAGATAGCTTTTCCCTTGAGTGAGTGATCCAAGAGAAAAAACAAGGAGGAAACCACAATGTCTTTTTTATTCTAATTTTAGGAGCAAGACACTATGAGTTCTACTGCATTCTACTCATTGAAAAGGAATTGCTAAGAATAGCTCACATTTAAGAGGAGGAAAATTAGGCTCTACTTTTTACAGGAAGAGAGGAGTATTAAAGAATTTATGGGCATAATTTAAACCATCACAGATGGTGACCTGAGAAAATGCTATAGCCATATTGAGATTTTATTATCTTATCTGAGATCTTATTATCTCGATGAGATCCAGCTTCAGAGTAAAACCTTATACTGAGGAAAAAGCTACAGAAACAGAAAGAACCTTGATAGCCAGTGGTGGTGACTGTTGCATGCCTGCAATCCCAGTGCTTTGGGAGGCTAAGGCAGGAGGACCATAAGTTCAAAGCCAGCCTCAGCAACTTAGTGAGGCCCCAAGCAACATGGTGAGACCCTGTCTCCAAATAAAAAAATAAAAAAGGGCCAGGGATGTGTCTCAGTTGCTGAGTGCCCCTGGGTTCAATCCCTGGTACCAAAAATAAAAAAAGTAAGAAAGAACCTTGATGACATTATTGAACCTCTGTTCTTACTATGTCTGGAACCTATGCTGGGCTACTATTTAATCACCTATATATCATAATTTAACTTACATATTGGTATACAAATGTAAAAATTTTGAAATATAGTCTCCATTTCTAAATTATAAAATTTACATATTTATAAAATTGTCCATTCATGTGTCTATTTATATAAAACTACTTACTATATGACAAAAGGTGGTACCTATTTTTCTTCAAATTATTCTAATAATTTCCAAATAATTTGATGACTTTTTTAGACAGCTTTAGAGGGTTTTTGTTGTTGTTGTTGTTATCTATTTATTTATTTATTTGCAGTGCTGGGGATAGAAGCCAGGTCCTCACACACATTCACGCATGCAAAGTTTGCACTCCACCACTCACATGTACTCACAGTCCCTAGTGTTACCTTTTAATACAACTGTCATTAGCTAAATGATGTTCTAGTTTGAGCCAGGATTTCACAGAAAGAACTGCAGTAAACTCATGACAACTTTCAATTGATTTGATAGTCATTAGGTGGTTTTTACTAAATAAGTTTTCAATTTGTCTTAGCAATGTTATTCATGATGGTGATTTCTCAGCTTCCAATGAACTAAAAACAAAACAGTTTCATTGAACATTTTTCTAATTAGCTATTATGAAAATTAGATTTTTGTGTAATATGTATAATTAATATTCAAATACAAAATATCATTTAAAAATTAAGAGAAAGGGAGGTGGGTGCTGTGGTGCACAAGTGTAATCCCACCAAATCAGAAGGCTGAAGCAGGAGGATCACAAGTTACAATAATTTAGTGAGAAACTTAGTGAAAACCTGTCTCAAAATAAAAATTTAAAAAGGGCTGGGAATGTTCAGTAATAGAGCACCCCTGGATTTAACCCCCAGTGCCTCAAGAAAACAAAAACATTTTAAAAAGGGATTTCAGTTTCCACAAGCAATCATGTAAGGATCACTCCGTAAGATCATAGACAGAAAATGGATGACTCTAGTCCCCAAAAGACCAGGCGAACCCTACGTATTTGACATTGGAGTGCCAGCCAGCACTGCATCACAGGTCTTCTCTTTCCCAATGGGTTTTGGATCCACTCTTAGGAAAGCAGGGGACATGGAATAGATATTATGAGCTGTCAGGGACCAAGAAGTTCTCATTCTGAGAACATTCTGACCTTTACAATAAGCAGCAGCGCCCCCCCCCCCCCCGGCTGATAATTCTGACAGTATGGCGCCTATGGCGCCCACGGCTTCTCTTCCGGGACTACACTTTCCCGCCGGCGCGAACTTCACCTTCCTGCCAGCGCGAATTTGCACCCTATCAGGAACCCAGCAGAAGAATACAACCAACCAGGCTGCACCTTGTCATACCCCTCATTCCCTCAGCATAAATACCCGTGAGAACAATAAAAATTTGCAACTTGATCAGAATTCCTGTCTTGCTGTCTCTCCCTGCGTCTCTTGTCCCTTCATTCCTTCTCTCTTAGGTTTGCCATCCACGTTGATGTCCCGCGGGTCGGGACAGTTGGCGCCCAACGTGGTTGGCTCGAGCCTTTGTTTGAGAAGCGAACGCTGCCCTCTGGGGAAGACTTGGCCAAGCGGGATTTGGGATCGCCTCGGTAGACGCGACCGGGAGTCAGATCCAGGAGGAGAGTGAGGCCAGCGCAAGGTGAGTGACGCACCATGGGACAAGCAGTTTCGTCACATGATTTGTTTCTGACGGGTCTCGAGGAGGCCCTCAAGACTCGGGGAGCGCGTGTTAAGAAAAAGGATTTAAGATCATTCTTTTCATACATAGAGGATTTGTGTCCTTGGTTTCCCCTCGAGGGGTCAATTGATGGTAAAAGGTGGCTCAGAGTAGGAGACTGCCTCAAAGATTATTATGAGACTTTTGGTCCTCAAAAGGTGCCTGTCACTGCCTTTTCTTATTGGAATTTAATTAATGAGATTCTTAAAAGCTCACCCTTTGACAGTGGTACTTTAAAACTTGTAAAGATTGGGGAGCAGGCAATGCAATCCACCTCTCGCCCCCCATCGGCATGCCCTTCGGTTAGTATTCATATGCCCCCTACTCAGCCTTCTCAGGACCCTGGGACCCTCCCAGACCCCGGGAACCTCCCAGACCCCACCTTACCAAAAAAGTCCCCTAAAAGTCCCCCTAAGATTTATCCGGTTTTAAATCCCTATGATGACGTGACCCCAGAGGAGGAGGCTACCCTGGAGGAGGCAGCGGCTCGATACCATTCTCCAGACCTGCCACCTCTTAAAAATCCACCTCCCTCTTATATATCCCCTGCCTTTTGTGCTCCGGCCCCTCAGGGACCAGACATTTTTTCCCCACTTCCCTTGCCTAATCTAACCCCTTTACGTGAGTCTCTCCAACATAGGCGGGAACAAATCCAACTTTTAAAAGAACTAAAAGCCCTTGATGCCGAACTTCGCTCACTGGCCTTGGGCACGGAGTTAACACGAACTGGCCCAAGACCCCTCAATACTCGTAAGGTGAAGCCACGTGGTCAGCCTGTTCTTGCCTTTCCAGTCACTCGCAGTCAAGCAGATCAGCCCGCACAAACTGAAGCAGAGAATTTAAAAGGAAGTCAGGAAGAGGAATCAGGGGAGGAACAAGAGGTAGAACCAGAGAGGGAACAAGAGGAGGACCAGGAATCAGGGGATGAGGAGGAGCCCACCTCTGGACAGAGTGGAGCCCTTGGTTCTTATAAAAGGCTGAGCCTCCGCTTTCTTGAAAGACTTAAAAAGGCTTGTACACAGTATGGCCCCACTGCACCTTATACACTGGCCTTGCTAGAGAACCATAGTACACAGTGGCTCCACCCCTAATGATTGGAAATTTTTGGCCCGAGCCACCCTCAGTGCGGGTGACTTCCTGTTGTGGAACGCAGACTTTAGGGAATACTGTCGGGAAACTGCCCAAAAAAATTCAACCAAGGCTTCCTCTAAATCCTGGACCTATGTTAAACTAGTGGGTAATGCGCCGTTTGATACTAACCCTAAACAGGCACGCTTTCCTACTGGGCTCCTAGCACAGGTTCAAACTGCTGGTTTGCATGCTTGGAGACGGCTCCCTCAAAAGGGCTCGGCCACCACCTCCCTAGCAAAAATTCGTCAGGGTCCTGACGAGCCTTACAGTGACTTTGTTGCCCGGCTTAATCTAACTGCGGAGCGCTTACTTGGACCAAATGAAAACGAGAGCTCCTTTGTAAAATATCTTGCCTTTGAAAATGCCAACCCAATATGTCAAGATGTTCTTCGGCCCCACAAAGATAAAGGGGACCTTTCTGACTTCATTAGGCTGTGTGCCGGGGTAGGAACAGCTCATGCCATGGGTCTCGCCATTGGTGCCGCCTTCACCAAGGCCCTTCACCACCCTGGCCCACGTACTTGCTTTACTTGCAAACAACCTGGCCATTTTGCGCGAGACTGCCCAACAGGGAAACTGGGTCAAGGACCCATATCTCCTCAAACAAGGACTAAACCACCTCCGCTCACCCTTTGCCCTAAATGTGGTAAAGGTCGCCACTGGGCCAAGGAGTGTAGATCCAAGACCAATGCCCTTGGACAGCCTATTCCCTCTAACTTCTTGGGAAACTCCTCTCGGGGCCAGCCCCTGGCCCCGACCACCCCCAGAGCAAACCCAGGGGCAATAAGGTTTGTTCCCTCTCAGACTCCCAACCCAATCCAGGCTCACTGACCTTCTCCACAATCACCTCCCTCCAACGTGCTACCCCAGGCAGCGCAGGATTGGACCTCTGTGCCTCCACCGATACAATATTAGACTCTATGCAAGGACCTCAAATAATACCCACTGGGGTTGTAGGCCCCCCTCCACCTCATATGTGTGCTCTTATTCTTGGGAGAGCTTCTACCACCTTACAAGGTGTTCAGGTCTTCCCTGGCATCATTGATGATGATTACACTGGAGAAATTAAAATACTGGCCACAGCTGTTAACGGAGTAGCGGCCATCCCTGCAGGAACAAAAATTGCACAATTAATACTCCTTCCCCTCAATTCAGGAAATTCACCAGGAAACACAGCCTCTTTAGGTTCCTCTGATGTGTATTGGGTCCAACCTATCTCCCACAAAAGACCCACTCTTACCTTATTTATTGAAGGAAAGAAATTCCAAGGGATCCTAGATACTGGTGCGGACGCCACAGTTATTTCTCAAAAATATTGGCCATCAGAATGGCCCCTCACCTCATCACTAACTGACCTTAAAGGAATAGGGCAGTCAAGAAACCCCTTAGTTAGCTCCAGGGTGCTTAATTGGACTGACACAAAAGATAACACAGGGAATAAAGGAACCGTTACCCCCTTCGTTGTTCCTGATCTCCCTGTCAACCTTTGGGGACGAGACATTCTAAGCCAAATGAAAGTTATTCTTGCTAGTCCCGACTCTTTAGTCACTCATCAAATGCTTCGTATGGGCTTTATCCCTGGTACAGGCCTTGGGAGGCTAGGACAAGGACAGGTTGAGCCTGTACAGCCCATACAAAAAACAGACAAATTTGGACTTGGGTATTTGGATTTTTAGTGTCGGTCCCTGACCCTCCTGTACCCCATGCAGACAAAATTATTTGGGAAACTCAAACTCCTGTGTGGGTGGATCAGTGGCCCCTTACCCAAGAAAAATTAGAGGCTGCCTCCATGTTAGTACAGGAACAGTTGACAGCCGGCCATGTGGAACCCTCAACCTCACCCTGGAATACTCCTATTTTTGTTATTAAGAAGAAATCAGGCAAATGGCGCCTTTTACAGGATTTGCGCGCTATCAATAAGGTTATGTGCCCGATGGGGGCATTACAGCCAGGCATCCCTACACCGGTAGCTATTCCTAGGGACTATTATAAAATGGTCATCGACTTAAAAGATTGCTTTTTTACTATTCCTTTACATCCTGATGACAGACCCTATTTTGCTTTCAGCCTCCCCCGCATCAATTTTCAGGGCCCTATGCAAAGATTTCAATGGAAGGTCCTTCCCCAGGGTATGGCTAACAGCCCTAATCTTTGCCAAAAATATGTTGCTCAAGCAGTAGACACTGTGAGAGAGCGGTGGCCACAAGTTTATATATTACATTATATGGATGATTTGTTAATTGCTGCACCTAATACCTATGATCTTAACAATTGTTATTTGGATCTCTATAAAGCCCTTACTGCCTTGGGACTTCAGATAGCCCCTGATAAGGTTCAAACACAGGACCCCTACACCTACTTGGGCCTCAAACTTCAAACTAATCAAATTCAAATCCCTAATATACAATTGCGTGTGGACCATCTCCACACTCTTAACGATTTCCAAAAACTACTAGGGGATATCCAATGGCTAAGACCATATTTAAAACTACCTACCTATGTGCTTTTGCCTCTTAATGATATTTTAAGGGGAGATTCTGACCCTTCTTCTCCTCGAGAGCTTACTCCCGAGGCACGGCAAGCATTAATTCAAGTCACAGAAGCCATCGCTCAACAATTTGTTACACAAATATCTTATAACCTTCCTTTGGTTTTGGTTATATTACACACCCCTCATACACCCACGGGACTATTCTGGCAGCGGGATCCACATTTTAAAAATAAGGGTTGCCCCTTGCTCTGGGTTCATTTGCCCGCCACATCCTCTAAAGTTATTGCTGTCTATCCTGCTCAGGTAGCTTCTATCATTATTAAAGGTCGCTTGCTTTCTCGACAACATTTTGGCAAAGACCCTGATAACATTCTGATTCCATACACTAAGGATCAAACCCAATTTTTGCTACAGACGAGGGATGAATGGGGTATTGCTCTATCAGGCTTTTTGGGAATAATCGATAACCACCTTCCCAATGACCCCCTTTTGCATTTTGCTCAGTTACATCCATTTATTTTTCCTTGGGTTACTCGGAAGGCTCCTATTCCACAAGCCCTTACTGTTTTTACAGATGGCTCCAGCAATGGCCGTGCAGCCTTTGTTGTTGATAATCAGCCTACCACCTTTGACACTGCTTATCCATCAGCACAGCCTGTAGAATTGTTTGCTATAACACAAGTCTTTATGACATTTTTTGATAAACCTATTAATATTTATACAGACTGTGCTTACATTGCCCATTCTGTGCCCCTATTGGAGATTTCACCCGCCATTAAGGCTTCCTCCAATGCAGCCTTTTTGTTTAACCAGCTTCAACAACTAATTCAGGTTAGAAAACATCCATTTTTCTTAGGACACATTAGAGCACATTCTGATCTTCCCGGTCCCCTATCACGGGGTAATGCTCAGGCTGATGCAGCCACTCGGTCCCTTTTCCCAGTTATTATTGGATCCATCCAAGGGGCCACAGATTTACACAAACTTCACCACTTAAATTCTCAGAGCCTTTGGTTACTCTGTAAAATTACCAGGCAACATGCAAGGGAAATTGTAAAAGCGTGTCCTGCTTGCGTTGTCTCCCTTCCTATTCAACATCTGGGTGTTAACCCTCGAGGATTACTGCCCAATCAGATTTGGCAGATGGATGTTACTCACTTCCCTGAATTTGGGAAAACAAAGTACATACATGTTTCCATAGATACCTTTAGTGGCTTTATTTTTGCATCACCGCATTGCGGAGAAGCTACCAAGGATGTCATTTCTCATCTTGTCTCAGCCTTTTCCATAATGGGAAAGCCAGCACATATTAAGACAGATAATGGCCCTGCATATACCAGTACCAAGTTCAAACAGTTTTGTGCCACTCTTCAAATCTCTCATACTACTGGAATTCCATATAACCCTCAAGGTCAAGGCATTGTGGAACGTGCACACCTCACCTTAAAAACCTGGCTTACCCGCCTTAAGGCCTCTTCCCTTGCATTTACCACTCCCAGGGATCGCCTTTATCATGCATTATTTGCTCTTAACTTTCTTACCCTAGACAATGAAGGACATTCGACCGCAGACAGACATTGGCATCCCTCTTCTAATTCTGCTCGCCCATCTGTTATGTGGCGCGATCCTTTAACAAATAAATGGAAAGGCCCAGATCCCGTCCTCATTTGGGGACAAGGCTCAGCTTGTATTTTAGATCAAGAACAAGCAGCCCCAAGATGGTTACCAGAACGCCTGGTCAAACAGGTCAATGATTTACCACAACCCAGGGACGGAAACCTTCCCCCTGAGGATGAATCTTCCTCTCTTATAGATGCAGCCGACAATCTATGCGAAAAATCCCCTGAATGACAGACCCTGTGACTGCACACCATTGCTTCTCTGGATAATGGCTGCCTGTTCACTGCTCTCCCACAGCCATGCAGGACTTGAGGACCCTGCTAAGGTCCCCTCCTTTGCTTGCTGCTTATTGTATCTATAGGTCCTTTGATATTCAACAAGATCATGGCTTTTCTTAAAGCTCAAATTGAGGCTATACAGGCGAAACCTATTCAGGTTCATTACCATCGACTGGAGATGATGGATCGTGATGGTGATCTTAAAAGACCATCACCCCAATGACGGGTAAGATTCGTGAGAGCTCATACCAACCTAAGACAGGAAATGAGGGCCAGAGCCTCATTATCCAATGACGGGTAAGGATGTTGCTCTGCCACGGACAACCTAAGACAGGCGCAGTTCCCGAGGGATTGTCACTCCAGCCCTATACCTGTTCAGGCAAGCTGTGCCCCCGTCTCGCCACATAACCTCTATCACCCCCTTAAAATATGGCTATCGAAAAATGGTCAATAATTTTATATAAGAAAGGGGGAAATGTCAGGGACCAAGAAGAAGTTCTCATTCTGAGAACATTCTGACCTTTACAATAAGCAGCAGCGCCCCTCCCCCCCCTCCTGGCTGATAATTCTGACAGTATGGCGCCTATGGCGCCCACGGCTTCTCTTCCGGGACTACACTTTCCCGCCGGCGCGAACTTCACCTTCCTGCCAGCGCGAATTTGCACCCTATCAGGAACCCAGCAGAAGAATACAACCAACCAGGCTGCACCTCGTCATACCCCTCATTCCCTCAGCATAAATACCCGTGAGAACAATAAAAATTTGCAGCTTGATCAGAATTCCTGTCTTGCTGTCTCTCCCTGCGTCTCTTGTCCCTTCATTCCTTCTCTCTTAGGTTTGCCGTCTGCGTTGATGTCCCGCGGGTCGGGACAATGAGCCAGAGCCCCACACCAGTCGTGACAGTCATGGACATCAACTAATCCAAAAGGACATTGGTCACAATACTGGAACAGGGTCATTAACCCGTTAGTTGTTTGGACTTAGCAAAGTCTGGGAGGTAATGTGAAGGGGCCAGGATAGTCAGGGCTACAGGGGCAGGAACAGGGAAGGGACTCATGGGCTTAGGTTGGTGCTTTTTTTTGGTACCTGGAATTGAATTCAGGTACACTTAAGCACTGAGCCACATCTCAAGCCATTTTTTATATTTTATTTAGAGACAGGTCTTGCCGAGTTGCTTAGGGTCTTGCTCAGTTGCTAAGGCTGACTTTGAACTCGCAATCCTCCTGCCTCAACCACCTGAGTGGCTGGGATTACAGGTGTGTGCTATCACGCCTGGTAGGGTGGTGCATTTTTTGCCAAAAAAGCATTTAAAGATCAAAATCAAAATCAACCAGTACTTCCACATCAGTACACAAAGGAGTCTGATACAGAAGTAAATTTGTTTTGTCTTCCTGAATAGTTTTTTTTTTTTTTTTGGTATCAGGAATTGAACCCAGGGGTGCTCAACCACTGAGTCACATCCCCAGTCTTTTTTTAATTTTTTATTTTGAGGTAGGGTCTCAGTAAGTTGCTTAAGGCCTTGCTAAGTTGCTGAGTCTGGTTTTGAACTTGCAATCCTCCTGCTTCAGCTTCCATAGCTACTGGGATTACAGGAATGCGTTACCACCCCAGCATGGATATAGATTTTCATTTACTTTCACCAGCCCTTCACCACATTTCAGGCTGCTGTTTGGGAAAAGCCTGTATTAGGTAAAGTATTCTGGATGATCTCCACATGGCCCTATGTTATTTTTCATTTCTTATTTTGTTTATTTAGATTTTTTAAATTTAGAAACAAGGAGCACTAAAATATGAGGACTGTCATTCTTAAGTAGCTCAAAGTTATAGAGCCCTTTCTTGGAATATATTTGCATATCTGCACTAAGAGTGAATAATCACCTATGCAAACTCACGCTCTTTCTCTAAGGCAAATATCTTCCCAGAAAAAGAAGACAGAAATTTGTTCCTTTATCTGCCAAGTAGAACAAAAGAATGATGCTCTGAGATTTCACTATGGCTGGAATATTAATTGGATTCCACCATGAGAATATGTGGTTAGGGGGGAAAATATCACTCTAGGTATTTCAACCAGAAGAGATTAAATAAAGGAATCAGTTAAGGTTATTGGAAGTCTGGAGAGGAAGGGAAGGTTACTCAAAGAGTGGTATCCACTGCCATTCCTAGATTGGAGAAGCAAAATCATAATGCAAAGTCCAAGGATATGTTATTGGAATCCAGAAATCTGCAAGTGCAAGCTACTGCCACAGTCACTTTAGCTTCCCATGCCACAGATTTACTACTACTGTTGCCTCTGCCACCAATGTTATTGCCATCTCCACTTTTTATCAGTGGTGCAGCCTTCGTTTAAAGTGATGGAAACAGCTGCTGTTTCCAGTGCTCAAAACTAGAAAAAGAAAGTCATATCTCCACTTCTCTTGCTTATTTTTCTTTCTTATTGGTTTTTGATGCTGGCCTTGAATTTGTGATCCTCCAGTCAATGAGATTATAGGCTTGTGCCACAATGCCAGGCGAAGTCCTTTTGATTTTTAATCTCCATCCATTGGCAGAATCTGAACAAAATCATCCAGTAAATGTAAACTGTAGAATGCAAGCACCTTACAACATAACAGAAGTTGGAGAATGAAAGTTGAAAACAAATAAGTAACTAGTCTCACAGGTTGTAAGAAAGTAATATCACATGGCCCTAGGACAGTAGAGAAACTTCTTTACCTTCCTGAGGAAGAATCTTTGTGGACTCTCAATGGTAAAGTTGCAAACAACCTCTCAAGAGTCTTTGGGGGCTGGGGAGATAGCTCAGTCGTTAGAGTACTTGCCTTGCAAGCGCAAGGCCCTGGGTTCGATCCCCAGCACTGCAAAAAAAAAAAAAAAAAAAAGAGAGTCTTTGGTCCTCTGGCACTGAGGGAGCAGACCTACGTGTGGAGGACAAGGAAACTTCAGACAAGTGAAGAGTTCCACCTTCATGCAAGGGATAAGGGATACCCAAAATATTTAAATTATGTCTATGTGTGTGCAGTTGTCTATGATGGTGGGCAAAGGATATGTGAAATCCTCTGCTCTTTTTCTCTTGATGAACTAAAAATTCCATCTCACCAAGATTAAAATAATCAAAGTACAATCTTATCTAGGGATGAAAAGCATCCAAATGTAATTTGGAACTCTAAAATAGGATGTCATTTATATTAGGACAATGTGGATGAAGATAACAAGGTACTATCCCAGAATAGAAAGCTATGGGGATGGGCATTTTGTGGAAATAAACTAAAACAATCAAATGAAAACCAGCAACGTGTATTTATTTAGAGCTGCTCTGTCAAGGAAATCGGCCACTGTTACTTGTCTTTGGGCAGAGCCTCAAAGTCAGGCAGAGGAGCAGGATAATTTTATAGTAGAAAAGAGGGAAGTCTTCAGATATGCACCAATTGGAGGCTAGTGGCATGGGGCAGATACAGGTAGGCAAACTAGAAGAAAGATGTCCTATGTTATTGTTTAGGGATATCTATTTAGCTTTCTCTGGTTGATCAGCTGGAAGCAGGGACAAAAATTGGGGAAGCTCTCAGTTTTTAATCAAGTCCTGGCCATTTGGGGCTTTGTCACAGGGGACAACTGTTATTGTTTGGCTTTCTGGACTATCTCTAAAGATAGTACAACTTCCCACAAATTTAACTTATAGCAGATTGTAAATAAATTGATTCCTGGACAAGTTGCTGCATATAGTCAGTGTAAGAGAGGAATAAATTTTCCTTATCCCTTTATATTATGTACTTGGGTTCTGCAAATTAAGCTGACAAATGGTAGCCAAGCGTGGTGGTACATGCCTATAACTGGTTGAGGCAGGAGGATCACAAGTTCAAGGTCAGCCTCAGAAATTTAGTAAGACTCTATCTCATAATAATAAAATCAAAAAGGATTGGGGATGTACCTCAGTGGTACAGTGCCTTTGGGTTCTATCTCCAGCACCACATACTCTGACAAATTATAGATCATATGAGAAAACACATAATTTTATTTGATGTTAATATTTTACATGGCAGAAGGACTTCATGAGAAGTGGAAATCAAAAAAGAAGTTAGAGTCAGGTGTGGTGGTGCTTGTAAACTCAACTGCTCTGGAAATTGAGTCAAGAATATGGAAAATTTGAGACTAATTTGGGCAATTTAGTGAGACCTTATCTCAAATAAAAAGGGCTAGGAATATAGAGTGCTTGCCTCGCAAGCATAAGACCCTGGGTTAGATTCCAGCACTGGGGGGAAAGAAAAAGGCAATCAGACTCAGGGGCTTATACCATTTTAGCAAAGGTTGATAAGTCATGAATAAATGACTAGACAAAAGAGAGGCAGACTGGGGTTGTAGTTCAGGGGTAGAGTGCTTGCCTAGCATGTGTGAGGCACTGGGTTCAATTCTCAGCACTGCATATGAATAAATTTAAAAAAAGGGCCATTGACAACTAAATAAATAAATATATATATATAATTTATATTTAACTTTATTTTTATATTAAATATTATATATATATTTTAAAAAGGGGCTTGGCTTTTAAGGATTGTTCATTATTGAAAAGTGACTAGGAAATATTGGAGAAACTAATGGAATGTAAGGATATAAAAATTATATTAGGGGGCTGGGGAGATAGCTCAGTTGGTAAAGTGCTTGCCTTACAAGCACAGGGCCCTGGGTTTGATCCCCAGCACCAAAAAAAAAAAAAAAAAAAAAAAATCATATTAGTAATGTTAGTTTGTGCAGACTCAACTTGGCATCAACTTCCTATTTCCAGTGGTAAGAATATTCTCTTTTCTGATACTAGAAGGGAAACTTTCTCATGGAAAATTTATGCTTTAGTTTTAGGCAGAAAGAATGAGGAGAGAGAACATTTGCTGTTTCTCTATTGCCTTCAATTCAAAATAATCAGTATGTTAAAACAGCACATTTTAGGGCAGCATGTTCTGATCCCCTTCATGGGTTCTATTTTTATATACGATCTGGCCATTGTCCATTTGTATATTCAGTCTTTCAATTCCAAATTGCAGATGTAGATTTGAGATTTACACTCCTCTGACAAAGGCAACTTTAGTAAGCCTACTACAGAATGAGGCAGTGGAAATTCACTTACTTCATGATATTAATGAATATTTTGAGCAATGCTGAAGTCAGTTTGAATAATAAGAAGAGTAAAGCAATGTAAACAACTAATTTTCCCTGCAAGAATTAAGGGAAATTTTATAATCCTGTAAGGGTATTTGAACTTCCCAAGTTAGTACCATATAACCATATGCATCTTCAATGGATAGAATTTATTTTATTATTTATATACTTATTTATCTATTGGTACTGGAGATTGAATCCAAGGGTGCTTTGCCACCAAGCTAAGTTCCTAGCCCTTTTCATTTTTTATGTTGAAGTAGGGTCTCACTAAGTTGCTTAGGACCTCACCAAGTTGCTATGGCTGACTTCAAACTTGCAATTCTCCTGCCTCAGCCTCCCAAGTAGCTGTGATTACAGGCATGTACCACCATGCTCAATTCTAATGGACAGAGTTTTAAACTTAATAATATAGAGAATTTTAGCTAATTATTTTGGGGCATGAATGCTTTCCCAGTAACTGGGTAATCAGTTCTTGTACATGTTAGGCAAGTGCTCTACCACTGAGCTGCAACCCAGGTCTTTTGTTTTATTTTGAAGCAGGATCTCCCTAAATTGCCCAGGCTGACCTCAAATTTGTAATGCTTACTGGGTAGCAGGGATTATAGTTGTGTACCACCGTGCCTGGCTCAAGCCACATTCTTTCAGAAACATATTTTAGGCAATAGATGTGAATGCAAGAGGTGTGATAGGTGATCCTAAGAAGCACTGATTAGGAAAGGGAAAGTAAGTCCTGGAAGTAAGGGAAGCCTAGACTAGTCACATTAATTAGCAAGTTATCACTGGGGCAGCTGAGGCTCAATCATATGCTGGGAATCATATGCTTAATCATATGAGTGTTATCCCACCCGTGTAGGGTGTAGGAAGAGGAAGCTGGAGTATTTATCCTCTAATTCCTATCAGAATTGCCCCAGGATGTTAACTCTCCAGTACTTTGGACTTGCTTTGTACCTAGGCTTAGAGAAAGCCCTCAAACAGAGTCATAAGCTAGCAATAAGGATGCTGTCTGCACAAATGGAAAAAAATGTTGCAGGGATCAGAGCATGATCCTGATATCTTCCACACGGGCCAAGAAAATGAGAACTATGACTCCCTATAAAGCACTAAGATCTCAGAATCCAAAAGTACATCACAATAGCTATCTTTTTTGCCTACCTTTCTATGGTGTACGTTTTTGGTAAATCCTAAAAATGTTCTGAAAATCTGACTTCATTTTCATTTGTACTCCAATATCAAGCTCTGACCTGTCCTTTTGTTCTTTCAGAATTGACTGTTGGCAACTTAGCTTGAAGTCTCTACTTTCTGTAGTCAGTATGCCAAGGGTGTGGCATTAATCTTTCCTCAGCTTTGAAATACTGAATAAATGCAAATATGGGCCTTAGTCCTTGCCTGGGAGTAGAGCTCTACTTGACCAGTGGTGAAATGGAAAGAGATGAATAAACCGTTAGTAAAACTGATCCTTTCCAAAGTTATTAAGTAAACCTTGATGATACATTAGTAGTCTTTATTGTGTGTTGCTCTTATACTATAGTTGTCTGACCAGGTAGCATGACTGGTTTTAAACACATACTCAAACTAAAGCAAGAAGGGATATGAATCAGAGTAGAACTCCAGGATAGTACGTGCTTGTGTATTAAGGTATAGTGGTGAAGTTTTGGGGCTTTGGAAGGAGGTAGATCATTATGAATATGACTTCATCATGTACTTGCTGCACAAAAGTGAGAATATAACTTCTCTAAACTCATTTCCACATCTGTAAAATGGAGCAGACCACAGTGCCACCGTCCCATGATTCTTTGGATGTGACTCTGTTGGCATAAAAAGTAATCTGCTTATGTCATGAAACAACATCACTCAGGGTTCAGTGAGAGAATAAAGCCACTACAAGTGTTATTAACAAAGGGTTTTATAGTGTAGGGGTTCAGGGGACCTTGCTTCCATTTGCTGAGGGTTTAATAATTGAGTTCCTGGAAATAAACTGACAATAGACAGATTAATAAGAGGAAAGGCATATAAATTTGTTATGTGCACAGAGGAATCACAAGAACAAAAAGTAAGTATCCACAACCCAGTGAAATTAAGAATCTCCTATATCCTTCATCATATGGGAGAAGGAAGTGAGAGCTGTAGGCACTTTTAGAGGAAGTGATGTTTAGTGTAGATGAATGAACCCAAAGCACAAATAATAGCCTAGGACAAAATTTATCTGGGTTATGGATGTGGAGTCAGCTCTAGCCTTTCCTAAGAGTTAATCTACCTGTTTGATTAGATTATAGGGAGGAGGCTTGAGACAATTACACTCCTCCAGGAGGAACTTCCTTTATTCAGATAAGGAAACTTCAGAGAGAGCCTCCCCCTGTCCTTTTGGGGGAGAAAAATAGATGAGAGACAGGAGGAGGGTAGTGGTGGGGAGAAGTCAGAAAGACTTTGGTTCTCAGACTGCTTTTCTTAGTTGAAGTACTTAAAATTTCAAAGCATTTTATTTTGAGGTATCATTTTCCGAGCCCCAACAGTAGGAACAGAGTTTACACATCTGAGGGAGGAGTTGAGGAAGTAAAGATTGAAGAGGAAGTTGTAGAAATGGCTGTGGAGAAATTCTCCTGAAGCCCTAAGGTGAGTGAACAAGTTGAAGTTTATAAGGAAATCTGAGAAGCCAAGAACATCCATCATCCAAAGCGAGATTGTGAATTGGGGGGTTGTGAAACAATTTATAGTAAGCACTACCTCTCCTATGGACATATCTGTGTCAATTGCTGTGTGACTAGAATTGGGCCTACAGCTGGTTTTGATCATCAGGGCTGGTAATTGAGAAGTGCCTAGTGCAGAACAGGAGAGAGCAGACAAGTTGGACCTAGTGGGTACCTCAACATCTGCCTTACACCACGGAGCACAATGAAGACTGCCAGAGAGGAATGTTTCACTTCTGCCTGGCAATTTATGAGCAAACTCCTCTTGTGGTCAACTCTAACCTGAAGTCATGTGAGGAGGGGAATTCTGGGAAACACATTGCTTAGCTTAGCTATGTTGACAACAGAAAATCCAGCATACCCCAAATGATTCTGGCTTTAATTTTTGTCTCATGTACTAAAAGCCTTGGGACCTAGTTCTGTAGATTTTTCTGCAGTGCTGTTTTCAGCAGGCAGCTTTACTCTGTAACAGTGGTCCACTTTATGCTTTTAATATAGCCTTTTCTGCTCTACCACTTTAACTTATTTTTTAAATGGGCCTGCTTCTTTCTCTTTCTCTCTCCCTTCTCCTCCCTGATCTCTCCCCTTTCCTAATCGCAGAGGAAACAGGATTACTTTTCTTCCCCATCCTAGGCAGACTTTGGGGATGGTACCAGAAGGTCTCAGAAATAACTGTCTCCCAAATTAACAAGTGAATTTCAACTCCTGACAGAGAACATGTGGAATGTAATCTTTGAAAAAGTCCCCTGTTCTGCTGATAGGCAGAAACATAGTCATTGGGACAGGCGTCACCTGTGTTTCTCCTTTGCTAGCGAAGTAATAAACCTTCTTTTTCCTTTTTCTCAAAACTGTGTCCTCGTTATTGGATTGTCACTGGGGGCAAGGACTGAGCTTTCAGCAACAAATTTAGTGACCCAGATGGGACCTGAGAGCAGCCCCCACTCCAGCGTTCTTGGGCAGGCCTGGCTCTCCAAGGAACTACACATCCATGCTGAGGGTGTAAGGTGAACTTGCTGAGAGCCAACTGCAGGAGAGTGAGGAGAAGGGTGAATTTACCTCCAGTCAAACCAGAGGAGCTATCCCTGTGAGCTATCCCAGGAGCAGCTGCTGAAGCTCCTTTTGCTTCAGGGAACTCCCACCTTCTCTCCTTGAATGGTACAGGCGGCTCCATTGTGGTCCACTTTGAGAAAAAGGAAACTGAACTCAGGAAAGTCACGACAACTTTGGCCATTTGGTAAGTCCACCAGTGTGCATGCTGAGACCCTTGATTCTACATATCTGGTCCCTCTTTGTGGGGACATCTGTGATGTCACTGGTGAAGGAGTCATGGTAAAGTGGAACTCGAGAACCTAAAGATATTTCTGTTTTAGGTTCTCATCTCTTTGTTGGCCTTGAGTTTGGGAATTCCCTTGGTTGTCTGTATTTTTGTTTTGTTTGTATCTGTTACTACCTCTTTTAAGACATGGCCAATATTGCATTGATCCTATAGATAGTCTCTTGGGAAAGATCTTGGCTGGTAATGTAAATGTTCCTGTCTCTCAGTCATGGTTTTGGGGCTCCTCTCTGGTTGCCTCTCTGTTTATTTTTTATACAATCTTGCAATTGGAGTTGGTCTGTCAGAGGTAAAGTAAATTGAAGAAAAGATCACTTACAGGTGTAAACCTAAAGTAATGTTTTACTGCAACAATCTGGCTTTTGAATAGCTTTCTGGATTATTTTACAAGCTTGCAGTTGGAGTTGGTCTGTCGAAGGTAAAGTAAGTGAAAGAAATTTGTATGTGCAAGTCTGTCCATTTTAAAGGTTCCCATCTGTCATCCCTGGTCTCAGTGATCCTCTCTTGTCTGTGCTTTTTTGTATCTGTTACTGGCCCTTTAAGAAATGGGCCATGCTGCATGGATCTTACCAGCAGTCTTTTGAGCAGAGAGATCTTGGCTGTATGGGCCACCTATAGATAAAGGACTGTGTAAGAGAAAGACAATTTATTATAACACAGTTTAGCCCTTGAATAGTTTTTCTGACTTATTACACAATCCTGACATTGAAGTTGGTCTGTCAGGGGTAAAGGATATGAAAGAGATTCTGTATATACAGGCATTTATGCAGTTGCATGATAAGGGGTCTGAACCATCAGGAACTAAGTCAAAGGTGCCAAAAGGCACTGCCTCTGGTGCGCTAGGATAGCAGGACACCAGAAGAAAGGGTTAAAAAGATTTACATTTTTTAAACCCAGTGCTGGCACTCCCATCACTGTTTCTCAACCTGGCCCCAGACAACAGCAGATCACCTTACTGTGGTCAAGGACACCAGCCTTAAACTAGAAAAAAAAAAAAAAAAAAAAAAAAACCCAGAAAAGCTGCATGAGCTGTAGAAAAATGGCCAAAGTGTACCTGGCCTCTGCCCTGCCTTAAGCCCCTTTTGCCAATGAAGGGTGGAGGTTGCTGGTCACAAAGGATGTGGCAGTAGGTTTCAGCAATGTTAATATATGACCTGGGGACAGGAATAGTCTCACCTCTTTGAGATCCAGGGAATATCCTTCACTGGGGCAAATCAGTTCTTGCTAAGGGATCATCAAGAAAACCAAAAGAAAAGGAGGGGAAGGGTCTTCTCCATTACATATCAATATGCCTAGTATAAGAAAAAGGCCCAAAAGAAGACTCCGGGCACAACTGACAGTGGGGAACTCACTTAAAGTTGATGGTATTGTGATAATGATAACAGGGACAAGTCAGCCCCAAAATATCCTGTGCTTCAACCCCTTGAATACCACCTAGGAGAAAAACAATTGAGACATAGTTTTTGTATATGCCA
The DNA here is from genome assembly GCF_902686445.1 of Sciurus carolinensis. Classification (NCBI taxonomy): domain Eukaryota; kingdom Metazoa; phylum Chordata; class Mammalia; order Rodentia; family Sciuridae; genus Sciurus; species Sciurus carolinensis. The sequence continues at coordinate 81,812,826 of NC_062216.1, forward strand.
GATTGTCTGATCTTTGTCCTGGGATGAAATTTCTTGTGTAATTAAATCCACAGAACATTCATAAGGATTATTTCAGAATATGAATTTAAGAAAGAGTCCAAAACTAGAAAAGATAAAAGAAATTTATAGGTATGGAAATATATTTTAGTATGAAAATTTAGAAGGTAAGAGAAATATTTTTTCATGAGAAAGTATTTTGTCTGGTAAAGTGATATTCTAGTGCTAAAGTCCAAGATAAAAGAGGACAAAACTAAGGATGTAAAGTTGTAAATGTTTAAGTAAGTCACAGAAGGTTTGTGGAAGGTAAATCTCAAAAAGTTTGTGTTCTGATTAAACTGGCTATTATTAGCACAATCAAAATTATTTAAGCTTTAATGTATTGATATGAAGCAAAGCCTGAAACATTGATCTGTTCTTATCTACCAAGATAATTTTCTTATATTTTTTAGGTCTTATTACTTGGGGAAACTAAGTCTTAAAGGAATTAGGATTTGTACCTGTTTTAGAGTCATAAATGATTACTTTGTAACTGGTTAAACAAACAACTGTTCTTTAGGTTATAACAATATAGTTGACATCCTAAATACATGTGACTAGGTATATGTATGCATCTGAGAACTTTATCTGACTAAGGCTTGTCTAGGTGTTACATAAAAGTTTATAAAATGAAAGTTTAAGCAAGATAACCAATAAGTGTTCTCTTTTATACATTGCATCTGACATAGAAAGGTTCACTGTCATTTGAAGACCTATCTTTTAACTGTTTGCTTTGACTAAGTCAATTTCTGATCAATACTGTTTCTTAAATGTATAAGAGATTTAAGGCTATCTTTTGACTTTTGCTAGTACTGGTAACCCATGCAGACATGTGATTATTGCTACCATACACTATGGATTCTAAATTGTACTTTTAAAAGTTAAACTTAGTTAAATGTAAAACTTATAGGAAAAATACAAAGTTGGTGCTCTCTATACTAAAATTATCTGTAGCAATAGTCTCAAATTTGTATAGAAATAACAAATTTGGTTGGTTCGTATTCAAGTCATTTGGTGTTTTAAGCTAAAGTAACCTGTTGTCAATAAGTTATATATACAACTTTGTGTTACTCGTCACACTGAAATAGGAATTTAAATGTGTTTTTGGAAGGTAATAAGGAGAGCCTGATCTGTTTAAAGGTGACATTGTAAAACATGGAAGCATTTTGCCACTTTTTTTACAAAAAGAAAGTTAAAAGCTTTCTTAGCCTTTGCTTGATTCATGTTTCAGATGTAATGTGTTATTTGTCAAAAGCCCCACCTTATCTGAGATAAGGCTCTGCCTCTCACCTTACTCCATGTTAGAATGACTCCAAAATAGACTAGACTTCAGCTCATTTAAAGTTGTGTTCAAAAGATTGATATTTACTATAAAATTATTGTGATCTTAAAATAAACAGGGGATATACTATATAACTAAGTAAAGGTTGAAGATTATAAAAATCATTTTTCTGGGCTCATAGCTATTACACAAACTTACTTTTTTTGCTCTGTAAATTTCATTTTGTCTTTTCCTTGTAAACTTTGTTGCCTGTTAGTGTTTTCCAGAGGTACTGCTTCCAATAAAACAACTTGAGTAAATTTGAGATAATAATTCATCACTTATAGGACAGATAGTATATTGCTGACTTCTAGTACTAATATTAAGCTCAATTAAATAAAAGGGGGTGACTCTAAAATTATAGATATTGTTACTCCCACTTTAAGACTGATGAAACTGATCTGCTAGGTATTTAAAACCAAAAACTTAGAGACCAAAGTAAAGGAAGTAAAAGGCTACAGAAAAAGCAGTCAACATTTGATCCTTGCCCTCTAAGGTCAACCAGGACTCTGGTGAATCATCCAATCTGCTGATCATGGAGACTGAGAAGACCCTAGAGAACAGGAAGCCAATCAGTGCACATTTTGCAAAGAGGAGGATCATTGGAGATGGAAATGTCCCTGAGGTTTACAAGAGAAGTCACATGTGGTTAGCAGGATCCTGACCCATCCTGGCAAATGGCACCACTGGTAGAGGAAAGCCAAAGGAACCAAGAGGCTTCACATACCTCCCCAAGAGTGAGCTCTGAAAAATCTCAGCTGACTCTTAAGAGTAGATAGGAACAAGGTCAGTTTTGACCAACTTGGTCTTAAACACCTGGCAGGAGAATATAGCCTAAAGCACAGTCCTAGATGGACATGTAAAAGGAAAAACAATGTTTTTTTTTTTTTTTTTTAATGTAACTTAAGATGTACACTTATGTCAGCCCTACCAAAAGTAAGTGAAGTTGGAGGCTATAAGGTAAAGGTTCTTTTGTGGGAATGCCTAATAATAATGATCGCAAAGAACTTGAGAGTTGCAAGTTTGTCCTGAGTCAATTTGAGCCTTACCTCATAGACCTGTAAAATTTCCTGACCTCCTACATTAATAAACTTGATATGTTTTTCACTGATACAACTATGAGTTTCTGTCTTCATGGTTTTTGGAGACTGGTTGAAATACTAATTGCTTTTGTGCTGTTTATAAAAATGTAATGCTTTGATGTCTTTATTGTTGTCTTAGCATGATCTGTGCCCTATCTATGTCTTGTCCAGTCACCTGCCATCTGCCCTTGTGGATCTCTGAACTGCTCTAATGCTGAATGCCCTTAACGGTCCACACCCCACCTGATAGAGAACAAGGACTTTGGGTTACTTGGCCAACTTTGACCCCTTTCAGCAGGAAGCAGTTTGAAGATGTCATGACCCATTTTTCCATAGAAATGGAATGCAGAAATTGACAATGGGGAAATGTAATAGTAGTCCACTTTATGCATTTAATATAGCCCTTGCTGCTCTACCATTGCAACTTATTTTTTAAATGGGCATGTTTCTTTCTCTTCCTCTCTCCCTGCTCCTTCCTAATCTCTCACCCTTTCTAATCTCAAGGGAAACAGGATTACCTTTCTTCCCCCATCCTAGGCAGATTTATCTGTCCTTGAGTACACACCCACCATAGGAATGAAGTAATCCAGACTTTGGGGATGGTACCAGAAGGTCTCAGAAATGACTATCTCCCAAATTAACAAGTGAATTTCAACTCCAGAGAACATGTGGAATGTATTCTTGGAATCTTCTCTTTAAAAGTCCCCTGTTCCACTGATGGGCAGAATCACAGCCATTGGGACAGGAGTCACCTGTGTTTCTCCTTTCCTGGCAAAGCAATAAACCTTCTTTTTCCTTTTTCTCAAAATGGTGTCTTCATTATTGGATTGTCATTCAGGACAAGGACTGAGATTCTGGCAACAACTCAGTTTAAGATGGCTAATGAAACTCCAAAAATCTTGTCCTCATACCAACCAGTGGAAAGGAAAAAAGAGTTTGTTCATTCTTTTAAAATTTTTACTCTGTGGTACTAGGGATGGAAAACAGGACCTCACAGACACTAGATGAGTGCTATGGTGCTGAGTTATATGACCAGCCTTTTTTTTTTTTTTTTTTTTTTCCTTTCTTTTTGTGCGTGTAGAATTGGGGATTTAACACAAGACTCCACACATGCTAAGCAAGTGGTGTACCACTTAGCTATATTCCCAGCCCTGATTGCTGTCTTTATAAATGAGGAAGACACTAAGGATGTACATATACAATGGAAAAGCCTTGGGAAGACATAGCAAGGAGGTGGCCACCATCTGAAAACAAAAGAAATTGACTTTAGGAGAAATCAAACCTGCTAATACCTTGATCTTGTTCTTTCACTCTCCAGAAGTGAGCAAATAAATTTCTGCTATTTAAGCCACCCAACCAGTGGTATTTTGTTTTTGTTGTATGATGCTGGGGTTTGATCCCAGGGGTGCTTTACCATTGAGTCATATTCCAGGTCTTTTTTTTTTTTTTTTTTTTTTTTTTTTTGAGACAAGTTCTCACTAAGTTGCCCGGGTGACCTTGAACTTGTGATCCTCCTGCCTCAGCCTCCTGAATCACTGGGATTACAGGTGTGCATCACCATGCTCAGCTCCCAGTCAGTGGAGTTTTGTTATGGAGCACAGAAGATGAATATGTTTTCTTGTGATCCCTAACTTTGCTATCTCAGAAGTTCCTCCTTGAACAATATCCTCCATGATGATATCTGAGATTGGGTTTGGAGAGTTATGCATTTCTTGGGAGGCATACTATTTACTCAGTGCATTTCCCATTTGTGCAGACTTGGGGATTGCTTTAAGGGTTAAACAGTCATAGATATTTGTGAGCAGTATAATAGGAATTCCTTTTTATTTACTTTCAGTCAAGTTCCAGTCTTTGTAGTCACAGCCAAAGATCTTGTCTAGAGATAGGTTTTTTTTTTTTTTTTTTTTTTGGTTTTAAGACTTGAAAACCAGTCTTTGTTGGTTATAGTATTAATGTTCATCCATTTCTCTCTAATTTAATGTAAGTTGCCCTGAAGTAACTTAAAACAGAGTTGAGTAGGAGAGGAGAAAAGTACCCAATCTACTCTTTGCCATCAGGTGAATCCTTTCTATGATGAGACACTAGTTTCACCTTCCTAAAGTTGCAGTTTTTTTTTTTTTTTTTTGGGTAGTAGTGGGAGCCTAGGGTCTCACATATACCAGGCAAACATTTTACCACTGAGTTATATCCCCAGTCCTTTTTATTTTATTTTTGATACAGCATCTTGCTAAGTTTCCCAGACTGACCTTGGACTATGATCCTACTGCCTTATCCCCCTGAGTAGCTGGGATTATAGGCAGGCATCACTATTCCTGCTTAGGTTTACAGATTTTTAGCCATTACTAACAACTGGTTCAGATTTGGGTACAAAAGCAGTTGTCCTTTCATTTCTACAAGGGTGCAAATTATCAATTTTGAGTGTAGCTCTTTTAGCAAAACTGTAGTACCTTCCGCCTCTGCTTCTGTACTGCATTTCTCTAACTTAGAAGGCCTTCTGAAATTGTCAAGAAGCCACCATTACATAATTTTAAAAATCATTAATCTTTTCTATCATTTCCCCTAAAGTTACAACTTCAATCAGCATATGGTCTCCTTTTTAAGCTAAAGCAGGAAAATGTTTGCCACCAAAGTTATCAGTCTTGTGATGTTGAGTCTACCATTTACTGCCCAACTTCTAAGTCCAGTACCATATTTATTTAATTAATTAATTTATTTTTTTGTGGTGCTGGGGATTGAACCCAGGGCCTTGTGTATGCAAGGCAAACACTTTACCAACTGAGCTATATCCCCAGCCCATATTTTAGTTTTTCATGAGATGTAGTTCCTGCTTCCAGGTACTTAATCCTATGATTCTTAGGATTCCATTCAGGGCTTGGAATGTAGCTCAGCAATATAATGTGTGGTAAGTATGCTTGAGGCCCTGGCTTTAATTCCTAGCAATACATACATACACACACACATACACACACAAAAGAAAAAAAAAAAAAAAGGAAAAGAAAAGAAAGAAAAATAAGAACAAAATTCAGTACAAAACAGAAATCTAAAAACAAAAGTCCAGATATTTAAAACAATATGACCTTTTTTTTTTTCTTCTTCTATTTTTGGTGCCCAGGATTGAACCCAGGGGGCTTAGTCTGGGTTAACAACATCCCCAGCCCATTTTATTTTTCTAATTTTGAGACAGGTCTCACCAAGGTGCTTAGGGCCTTGGTGAGTTGCTGAGGCTGGATTTGAACTTTCAAATCCTCCTGCTTCAGCCTCCTGAGCCACTGGGATTATAGGCAAGAGCAACCACACCCTGCTGGAAAGGGTTGTATTTAGTTTTTTTTGTTTTGTATTTTCCCCTGGGATTGAATCATAGGCACTTTGCCTCTGAGTCACAGCCTCAACATTTTTTTATTTTTTATTTTGAGACAGGACCTCAGATCTTCTGCTTCAGTTTTCTGAGTGGCTGGGGTTACAGGCTTGTGCCTCCACCCATATCCAGCATCATCTTTTATATATCTTAACTTTGAAGTAGATAAAGCAGGGCCTGAAAGCAGTTCTGTAGTTCCACTTTTCCTCTTGTTACTGGTTAGAAATTAGTTCCATGGCCACACGTCGCTGAAAGGGCTGCTTTTATGGGAATACAGCTTCATTGCAAAGGTAAATAAAAGATACCCTCTCTCCCCACACTTTCCACAAAAAAATAACAGTTCCAGTTGTGACCTATTTCTGTTTCAGAAATTTAGTCACATGGCACACATACCTAAAAGAGTGTCTAAAAAATGAAGGTTTTGTACTAGGAAGTCAAATGCCCAACTAAAAAGTGAGGGGTTTATTACTTTTTTTTTTTTTTTTTTCTTTTTTTGTAATGGGGATTGAACCTAGGAGTGCCTTAGCACTGAGGTACATTCCCAGCATTTTTTTTTTTTTTTTTTTTTTGAGACAGGGTTACTAAGTTACTAAGAGCCTCTCTAAGTTACTGAGGCTGGCCTTGCAATCCTCCTGCCTCAGCCTCCTGAGCCACTGGGATTATAGGCAGGCCTGGCAAGAAGGACTTGCTACTAATGGGAAGGCCAGAACAGATATTTGTTAACCCAAATTAGTCTTGGGTGTAGCAGGTGAAATCACATAGCAAAGAATCTATCATATTGTTAACAACTCAATAAATGTTAACTGTTGGCCTGGGGATGTAGCTCAGTGGCAGAGTGTTCTTCTCACCTGTGTGAGGTCCTGGGCTCAATCCCTAGTATGAAAGAAAATAAAGAAGGAAGGAAGGAAGGAAGGAAGGAGGGAAGGAAGGAAGGAAGGAAGGAAGAAATAAAAAGAAAGCAAGCAAGCTTCCTATAATCAAACAGTAATTCTGCTAAGAAACAAATCAGAAAAACTAACACATTCACAATAACCTCAAAAAAAAAAAAAAAAAAAAAAACAAAGAAAAAGAAAAGAAAAAAAAAACAAAGAAACAACTTGGGAATTAATTTAACTAAGAAAGTGAAAGATCTCTACATGGAAAATTGTACAACGCTGAAGAAACTGAAGACCATAGAAGACAGAAAGACCTCCCACCACATGCAGTGGCCACATGCCTGTAATCCCAATGTCTGTGGAAGCTAAGGCAGGAGGATTGTGAGTTCAAAGCCAGCCTCAGCAAAAGCAAAGTGCTAAGCAACTCAGTGAGACCCTGTCTCTAAATAAAATACAAAATAGGACTGCGTAGGGGACTGGGGATATAACTCAGTTGGTAGAGTGCTTGTCTTGCAAGCACAAGTCCCTGGGTTCAATCTCCAGCAGCACCACAAAAAAAAAAAAAAAAAAAAAGGATGTGACTCAGTGGTCAAGTGCCCCTGAGTACCTCCCTCACAAAAAGAAAGACCTGCCATGTTCTTGGATAGTCAGAATTAGTGTTACTAAAATGGACTTACTATGAAAAGCAATATACCGATTCAATGCAATCCCCATCAAAATACAATGGCATTTTTTCACAGAAATAGAAAAAAAAAGTCCTTCAATTCATTTGGAAGAATCAGAAACTCAGAATAGCCAAAGTAATCTGAACAAGAAGAACAATGCAGAAGGCATCAAAATACCTGAACTCAAATTTATACTACAAAGCTATTGCAACAAAATAAGCATGGTATTCACATCAAAATAGACATGAAGACCAATGGAATAGAAGACAGAGACCAACCTACATACTTACAGTCATAAGATACTTGACAAAGTTATCAAACATATATGTTGAAGAAAAGATAGCTGTTTTAATATATGGTGCTGGGAAAATTGATACCCTTATATAGAAGAATGAAACTAGGTCCCTATCTCTAGCCCTTGCCCAAAAGTCAAATCAAAGTGAATCAAATGTTAGGTGTGGTGGTACAATAACTATAATTCCAGGGATTCAGGAGGTTAAGGCAGGAGGACTACAAGTTTGAGGTCAGTCTCAGCAATTTAGTGAGACCTGTCTCAAAATAAAAAAGGTTGGGGATATGGCTCAATGATAAAGCACCTCTCAGTTCAATCCTTGTGTCCCTCCACCCTCCAAAAAGGGTGAATCAAATACTTAGGAATTAGACTATTAAATAGGATCAACACTTTATCATGTTGGTGCAGGTACTACTTCCTTCACAAGACCCTTAAAGTTCAAGAATAAAACTGAGAATCAATAAATGGGGTGCCATCAAATTAAAAAGATTCTGTACAGCAAAGGAAATAATTAAGAGTATGAAGAGAGAGCCTACAGAATGGGAGCAAATCTTTCCAGCTACTCCTCTGACAGGGGATTAATATCAAGAATATATAAAGAACTCAAAAAGCTTACTACCAAAAAAGAAAGAAACAAACAAAAAAAACCAAAAACAACAACAACAACAACAAAAAACAAATAACCCAAACAATAAATGGGCAAAAACACTGAACAGACATTTCTCAAAAGAAGAAACACAAATGATCAACAAATATATGAAAAAAAAGTTCAACATTTATAGCAATTAGGGAAATGTAAGCCAAAACTGCACTAAGATTTCATCTCATACCAGTCAGATTGGCAATTTTCAAGAATATAAATAATAATAAATATTGGTAGTGGCACTACAGCAACTTAGCAAGACCCTAAGCAACTTAATAAGACCCTGTCTCAAAATAAAACATAAAAAGAGCTGGGATGTGGCTCAGTGTTTAAGTGCACCTGGGTTTAATCCCTGGTACTAGAAATAAAGAAATAAATAACAATATATGTTGATAAGGATGTGGGAGAAAAGGTACACTCATATATTGTTGGTGGAACTGGAAATTAGGATAGCCACCCTGGAAAGCAGTTGGAGATTCCTCAAAACACTAGGAATGGAACCACCATATAACCCAGCTATCCCACTCCTGGGTATTTATACAAAAGAACTAAAATCAGCATACTATAGTATCAATGTTTACAGTAGAACAATTCACAGTACCCAAATTATGAAATGATCTCAGATGCCTGTCAATAGATGAATAGATTTAGAAAACATGGCATATATACACAGTAGAGTGTTAATGAGTCATAAAGAAGGATGAAATAGGGCTGTGGTTGTGGCTCAGTGGTAGAGTACTTGAATCATATGTAAAGCCCTGTGTCCCATCCTCAACACCACATAAAAATAAAAAAATAAAATAAAGGTATTGTGTCCACCTACAACTGAAAATATTTTTTAAATGAAATAATGGCATTTCCTGGTAAATGGATGAAAAATGGAGAACATCATGCTAAGCCAGACTCAGAAAGTCAAGGGTTGAATGTTTTCTCTAACATGTGGAACCTAGAGCAAAATAAGGAAAAAAGATGGGGGAGGGGAACATCAGATATCATAAAGATATAGGGAGGATCATTGGAGCAGAAGAAAGAGATTGAGAGGGAGGAAGGAGGGTTGGGAAAAGGGAAGAAATGCAGAAGGAATTTAATAAAATTCATAATTAAAATATATTTACATATGTTATGTGCATTATAAAAATAACACAGAATTCCATCTTTATGTATATGTAGACAGCACCCATAAAAAATAAATAAATGGAAGATCAGTAGAGTAGAGGAAGGAGAATACAGGGAGGGAGTAGGGAGGAAAAGTGAAAGCAAGGAGAAATGGGGACTGAAATGGAGTAACTTCAATTCTGTGCATGTATGTCTTTTGATTGAGGAGTTTAGGCCATTAACGATCAGCGTTATTATTGAGATATGATTTGTATTCCTAGTCATTTGGGTTTATTTTTGGTTTTTAACCTGCCTTGGTTTCTCCTTTGAATGGATTTTTCTTTAAGGTAGTTCCTCCCTTTACTGATCTACATTGTTGTTTTTCATTTCCTCCTCCTGGAATATTTTGTTGAGAACATTCTATAGAGCAGGCTTTCTATTTGTGAATTCTTTTAACTTTTGTTTATCATGAAAGGATTTTATTTCATCTTCAAATCTGAAGGTTAGTTTTGCTGGGTATAGGATTCTTGGTTGGCAACCATGATATTTCAGAGCTTGAAATGTGTTGTTCCAGGCCCTTCTAGCTTTTAGAGTCTGGGCTGAGAAATCTGCTGATATCCATATTGGTTTCCGCCTATATGTAATCTGATACTTTTCTCTCGCAGTCTTCAAAATCCTATCTTTATTTTGTATGTTAGACATTTTCATTATAATGTGCCTTGGTGTGGATCTGTTGTGATTTTGTGCATTTGGTGTTCTGTAAGCCTCTTGTATTTGATTTTCCATTTCATTCTTCAGGCTTGGGAAATTTTCTGATATTAGTTCATTGAATAGGTTGTTCATTCCTTTGGTTTGTATCTCTATGCCTTCCTCAATCCTGATAATTCTTAAATTTGGTCTTTTCATGATGTCCCATAGTTCTTGGAGATTCTGTTCATGATTTCTTACTATCTTCTCTGTTTGGGCAACTTTATTTCCAAGATTAAATATTTTGTCTTCATTGTCTGAAGTTCTGTCTTCCAAGTAGTCTAGTCCTTTGGTGATGCTTTCCATTGAATTTTTTATTTGGTTTATTGTTTCCTTCATTTCAAGGATTTCCGTTTTTTTTTTTTTTTTTTGAGAATCTCTATCTCTTTGTTGAAATGATATTTTGCTTCCTGCATTTGCTCTTTCAGCTTATTGGTATTATCATTCATTGTCTGCATTTGCTCTCTTAGCTCATCCTTTGCTTCGCGAATCATCTTAATCATGTATAATCTGAAGTCCTTTTCTGACATTTCTTCTACCATACTGTCACTGGATTCTATTAATATAGAATCTAGATTTGTTTGAATCATTTTCTTCCCTTGTTTTTTCATGTTGTTCATGTATCTTCCCCTCTAGCAGTGCAGATCTGGCGTATTGCAGTTTCCCCCCTATAGGCTTATAGTGACCCTATAGGTTTCCAAAACCTATAGGGGGAGATCAATATTAGCAGTGCCCAGTTCAGACAGTAAGCAATCCTAGACCAAATAGCCCCTATGAAGACATTAACAATATTGTCATAATAAACGGAATGAGTTCAATTATTATCTTCGGTATAACAAACAGATTTGCAATAAGGTCTGCAGTTTCTAGTGGAGGACAAAGAGGATGCAGAGGGGTGAAGAATGTAACTGTTAATGGGATAAGAAAAGAATATATAGAAGTTCTAGATAATAGAAAGTGAGTGTAATCAAAAGAAGTTGGTTGTTAGCATGTAAAAAGGGAGAAAGACTCTGAGGGAATAGGTAAACAAAAGGAAAAGAGAGCAAGAAAAGTAAAGAAATAAAAACTTAAAATTTTTCAATAAGGAGAAAAAAGAAAATCTATACTATAGCAGTCATATAGTATTCAAACCTCCCAGTCTTCAGTAGCCTGATGCATGAAAGGTACCTGAAAATAAGCTTCCAGTCTCCAGCACGCATCTCAGGATGGGATTTGCCCCACTTAGAGATGGAGCTACAGCTTCCAGGATTATTCAAGATGGCTACTCTGGCTTCCAAATGTGTTGGCAAATGGGGAGCTGCAGCTCAGGGTGTTGGCGTAGTAGGCTGGAGGTCCTGGAGGCAGGGTGCGGTTGGTCAGGCAGGGGTCCTGGAGGTGGGTGTGTTTGGTCTGGTTGCAGAATCCTGGAGGTGGGGTGCAATCAATCAGTCGGGGGTTCTGGTGGTAGGGTGCAGTTCAGTTGGTCTGGGGGTCCTGGTGGCAGGGAACAGTCAGTTGATGTGAGGGCCCCGGAGGCAAGGAGCGATCGGGCGGGCTGAGGGATCCTGGAGACAGGGCTTAGTCACTCCGGCCAGGGGCCCTATGGGGCATGACTGTTGTCTCAAAATGGCCGAGTCACGTGTAACCAAACCTGCAGGTACTGTGACAGTGAACTTCCAGGCAACAGCAGGCAGCTTGCACTCCAGTGGTAGTCTGCAGTTAGTTTGCTGATTGCTGTCAGACGATTGGGAGGTGAACCTCGGGTGGTGGGTGATGGGTAGGTGAAAGGCAGGTGATGAATAGGCAAGAGGCAGGCAAATGGTGAATGATAGGCACCTGACAGTGAGCAATCTGCACTCAGAAAGGCATCGATATGCTGGCTGACTGCAGGTGATCGCTATAGACAAATGGGGTAAACAGCAGGGGATGGATAAGCAGCAAAAACTGCCCCACAGCAGGGGATGGATAAGCAGCAAAAACTGCCCCACAGATATCTTCTGCTTGAAACCTGACTTACGGAGTGACAAGGAACACAGCCTTCCTCTAGTCTGCCATCTTGGATCCTCTTGCATGTATGATTTTATCAAAATGAACCCACCTACTATTTTTAACTATACTGCTGTAACAATAAAAATAAATAAATAAATTCTGAGGGAAAAAAAGTTAACTTATTTATGTCAAAATGTGGTCCAGAGAAGATCCTACACAGTCAGTTTCTAGCCTAAATAACTTTTCTTAAATAGACTTTTATTTTAATAGAATTCCCACTTACCACTTGCCCTCATGCACACATAGCCTCCCCCTCCTTCAGTAGTAGTTAACTTGTATATTCACTACACAGAGGTGAAACTTAATCTTCTACTTCTTAGTACTGCTTTGCTGTTATCACTAGCACACACACACAAAATTCTGCTGATATTTTAAGTATGAAGCAACTTCGCCATGACTTAAAGAAATCAGAAGGAATAAACTATGTTTGTAAGGAAAAATACAGTGAATTTTTAAGGAAGAAAATCAGGGTTCTCTATGCTTTCTTAAGTTTGTATTGTTGCCATATTTCATCAAAGTTAAATGATAAAAGTCAAGCACAGATCAACTGTATATTTGTGTACCTCTGAGGGTATGTAGAGTGTGAATGAGTACTGTTGGCCCTCCATATATGCAAGTTCCACACCTGTGACTTCAACAAGCCCCAGATCAAAAATATTAAAAATATCAGAACATGTACACATATTTTTGTCATTATTCCCGAAACGATACAGAATAATATCTATTAAATAGCATTTACATTGTATTAAGTATTACAAGCAATCTAGAGATGATTAAAGTATTTTTGAATATACTTAGGTTATATCAAATACAATGCCATCTTATTTAAGGGAATTGAGCATCCTCAGATTTTGGTGTTCTTATGGGGAGGGTGGTGGGAAACAATCCCCTTAGTATACCAAGGAACACCTGTATGATAACTGTTTACCTATACTCTGTATTATGATTTTTTTATTTGGAGAGTTAACATTGCTTTAACAACACAAAGAATGGTATTGAAATTGGCCAAATATTTGCTAATGGTAAAACAGAAGAGTTAGTGATTTTTTTCACTGGGTTTAACCCCAGGAGTCAGACAAGTAGTATTTCAGGAGTCATGGAAGTGTTATCCTACTCACTACTCCACCTGACATTCCTTTGAAAAGAAATAGACTTTCATTTCACTAGATGTCAAAGAAAAACAGAAGCCAAGTGCAGTGGCATACACCTGTAATCCCAGTTACTTGAGAGGCTGAGACAAGAGGATTGCAAATTCAAGGCCAGACTCAGCAATTTACAAAAGGATTGGGATAAAGATCAATGGTAAAGTACTATGGGTTCAATCCCCAGTACCAAAAAAAAAAAAAAAAAAGTTTATGAAAATAAATAGGAAGAAGATCAAGATGTTAAAACATTTCCTTGAGCCTGGCACAGTGGTGCAGGCTGGGAGGCTAAGGAAGGAAGACTGCAAGTTTGAGGCCAGCCTCAGCAACCTAGCAAGGTCCTAAGCAACTTAGTGAGACCCTGAAATAAAATATAAAAAGGACTGGGGATGTGGCTCAATGGCAAATCACCTCTTCCTTGTACTTAAATAAATAAATGCATAGACTATTACAGATCAAACATTTAGTGGAAAAGTTATTGCCAAATAGGGAGCTCATTTAAGCACTCCAAGTGGGTTCTTGAGAATAAGACTTTGGGGACGTAAAATGTGAGTCTTTAAAGTTAAAATGTGGTACACTATGTTTTGTGTTAAGGAAGCAAACACTGAATAATGTCATGGGCTACTGATTGTTGGTTTATCAATGGTGTAAGCACTGAGCTTACACAATGTGCATTGGTGGTCATCTCAAGGTGATGGCGCCCAGCTGTCTCTGCTGAGTTTGTGAGAACTTTCTTAGTATTAGACTGTCCAGCTTTCATTTGACAAAAATTAGTATTATTTTGTTCAGTCCAGTCTAAATGAAGAGCAGCAAACAGGTGTTCAAGTCTGTTAAGACAAATGCAATTAACTCTGGGAGTGGTAGACTAATATGAACAAGTTCCACCTCCAATAAAAGAATAGATCCTGTTATATATATATATATATATATATATATATATATATATATAACAGGATCTATTTTATATCTATTCTATATATCTAGTCTATATCTATATTCTGTATCTATTCTCTCTCTCTATATATATTTTATATTTACAAAAAAAATATTTATATATATACATATATTTGTTGTTGTTTTGTACCGGGGATTGAACCCAGGGGCAATTAACCACTGAGCCATATTCCCAGCTCTTTACATTTTTTATTTTGAGACAGGGTCTCACTAAGTTGTGTAGGGACTGGCTAAGTTGCTAAGGCTGGCTTTGAACTTGGGATCCTCCTACCTCAGCCTCCTTAGTTGCTGGGATTACAGGCATGTGCCACCACACCCGTTTAATTTTTTTTTGAAAGAGAAAAAAGGAAAGAAAAAACTTAACAAAATTTCTATACTTTAAAGTGAACCAATAGCAATTATAATTACATTTTGGTCTTAAATTACTAAGTTTATGTTGCTACAGAATCACACAAAACATGGTTTTTATGCTATTCAAGTATCAGATATTATCCCTAACTTAATACCAGAATAATGTCTTTAAGTCATAGAAGAAGGCCTTCTCTGTTGCCAACCCAAGGAGTCTTCTTCATCCCAATGGTAAATGATTTGGTTAGGTACTTGGAACCCAACTTCACTTCAATTTATAAAGAATTTCTTTTCTTTCTCCCTTCTCCCTTCCTTTCTTCTTTCCTTCCTGACTTTTAAATAAAATTTGTTATTCCAAATTTCAATAGCCTGAGTTTTTACCTTTCTTTCCAAAAGGAGTTAACTAACTCACTTGAGTTTATATTGGTCTTTATATTGCAGAACAGATTTTGTATGGTCAAGGAAAAGTTCTGGAGGGTTCCAAAAGATGCAAATTGCACCAGGATTTTTATCTTCCAGTGTTAATTATATCTAATGTGGAGTAAGAAGGTAGAAACAGGGAATGACTCCACGTACCACCTTGGGGGGAAAAATAAAAGCAGAAGGAAAAATTTCCAAAATGATTTTATACTTGTAATTTACTAATGTGGAAACTAACCTACGGTGAAAATCTTGTAGGTCCCCCAACCACTTTTTTTTTTTTTGGTCATGGTTTTTCACATTGATTTAGTTCCTGGTGGTGATTAACAACAACAACAAAAACTCCAATTTTTAATTTTTATTTTTTTGTTACAAGGGATTGAGTCCAGTGGAACTCAACCACTGAGCCATGTCCTCAACCCTTTTTTATATTTTATATTTAAATTGCTTAGGGCCTCCCTAAATTGCTGAGGCTGGCCCAGAACTTGCTAACCTCCTACCTCAGCCTCCCAAGCCACAGGGATTATAGGCATGAAACAAACAAACAAACAAAAACTCTTGAAGATGAACAAACAAACAAACAAAAATGCCTGTCATCCTTGGTTTGTCTGCACAGCCTGAAAGAAATGTAAGACATGGAGTTGCAAGGGAGGAAAGACTTTTTTTTTTTTTTCCTCAACTCTTATTAGGCTTGGATGTATCAACCTCTTACAATGATAGACAGACTAACAAAAGACAGTGACAGTTATTAATAAGTGCAGGGTATACCATGAGGGAGAAATCTCAATAGATATAACTCAAATTGGTAGCTAAAATTCATCTTATATAGCATTTTCAACAAAGAACAATAAATTTATAGAAATGACAGGATATAGGGAAGAAGGTTTTGATTTCCAAGGTCAAGAAATTGTGGGAAGATAAATACATGGGAAGAATTTAAAAGAATAAGGTTCATTTGTAGATTCCTCTGGGGCTCTGACAAAAGTCTAGAGTTGTCTCTAATCAAGGAGAATTTATATCCTGTCTTTAGGCAGCAAAGTAGGATAGAGAGAACTTTTTCTCCATTTGATTTTTCTCTTCTTTCTCTTCTTCTTCTTTTAAATGACACTACATGTATCTTACAACTTCTGTGGGTCATGTCTGGGCATTAGTTAGTTGGGTCTTCTATTTAAGGTCCCATCAGGTGGAAAACAAGGTAAGGGCTAGGTTATGAATAAATTCATTTGAGGCTCAAGTCTTCCTCCTGGCTTAGTGGTCGTTGGCAGGATTCAGTTCCTTATTAAATTAGTCAATTTTCTGCTGCTATGACAAAATATTTGTGGAGTTCTGGAATTCTGGAGTTTCAGAACTCAGAAACTCTGGTGATGGTCTTCTTGCTGGCAGTCAAGAGGGGGAGCTGGGAATTATATGCAAAAGACAGGAAACACATGCATCCATTTGCTGCTTCTTTATTTCTTTCAGCTCAAAAATAGCTTTCATGTTAGAGAAGTATATTTTGGAGTGATGATATGTTCTAACTTCCTTCAGGGAGACTATGTTTTTAGATCAGAAGAGAAAACCACTAGGAGTTGCATATTCAATGGCAGGGCCTAAAGGTGGGAAAGAAGGCTATCAAAGCAAGGAAGGAAGAACATGGTCCAGCCCTGAGGTAGGGCCCTTGACTGAGCAGTCCTAAGGCACATGTGTGGGTTTTCAACTAGCTTTTATAACATTCTGAATTGTTCTTGTATGGTTATTAGTCTTTATCTCCTCAGGCATTCCTATATAGTCATGCAGCTGAAGGTGGGGTAACCATGGTCAGTGACTGGCCTCCTCTCTCAAACTGTGCCACCTAATCTTGGGAGAAATGCTTTTCTGACTCTAATGGTCAGCTGCCTGGAAGAACTCTTCCTTCATTTTTCAAGGTCTCATTATCAGTTGTACTAGAGATGTCTCTAATCAAGGAGAATTTATATCCTGTCTTTAGGCAGCAAAATAGGATAGAGAGAACTTTTTCTCCATTTGACTTTTCTCTTCTTTCTCTTCTTCTTCTTTTAAATGACACTACATGTATCTTACAACTTCTGTGGGTCATGTCTGGGCATTAGTTAGTTGGGTCTTCTATTTAAGGTCCCATCAGGTGGAAAACAAGGTAAGGGCTAGGTTATGAATAAATTCATAACCTATGAATGCTCCCATTCAGGCAACAAGGTCTGATGTACCTCCACAGGGCCCGCCTGAGGAGAATACAGGGCCGAGCAGGATGATGAGTGCGCGGCAAAGGAAACACACCAGAGCCGGGAGGTCTGTCAGCACAGGAGGCACAGCAGGAATCTCGTTTATTGAGGAAGTCACACAGCTTTTATGTAGGGTGGAGGCTAGGCGGGAACCAATCAGCTTAAATGTCAGCAAGGCATTGGGGGTTCACGCAGGCGAGAGTCCCATGGGACTATATGGCAAGCACCAGCTGATCACGTTTGCGGAACTGTTGTTAACCAATCCCTGATGGTGGTCCGATTTATCGTCATTAACCTTTGAAACCACCTTTGAGCCCTTGATCTTGCTCACTCGCCAGGGAGTAAGGAGTCAGCCTGAGTTAGTTAACGTGTCATTAGTCCCAACATAAATAGACCTTAAAAAATGACACTATCAATTCTTTTATCCTTTTATTTAGCACTAGCATCCTGGGGATGTTGAGGGAGAAATTAGAAAAAGAACAAAAATGATAGAATCAGCCCATTTCCCCCTAGCACTGTGTACATGAAAATTTCTGCTTTTCACAGGCATCTTACTTATGTATATATAAAAACATATATCAGATGTTTATTGTATAGTTGGTTATATGTTTTATAGATTTTTAAATGTTCCTAAATATGATTATGACATATTTGATAATGAGATCAACTGATTTAATAATGATTTCATTTGATAATGAGTTCATTGGCACTCATGGAAGATTAGATTCAAGGGGTTCTATTATTCTTTGGTTGCTAGGGTTGATTCAGTCTTTGTAGTAGCAGTGCTTTTTTGTTTTAATTAATTAATTTGTATATTTTAAAATTTCTCTTTGTACCAATGTAAATTTTTCATAAAGAGAATGATTTTCTCACACAGAGTACTATGGTTTGGATAAGTTCTCCTTCTTCCCCAGAAGGCCCATATGTTGAAGACTTGCTCTCTAACCTAAGGTACTACTGAGAGGTGGTGGAACCTTTAAAAGGTGGGGCATAGTGGAAGGAAGTTAAGTTACCAGGTATATTCTCTAGAAGGGCATCCTAGCCCCTCCTTTTCTTATCTCTCTTTGTTTTCTGGCTGCCAGGAAGTGAGCATCTTCCTCTGTCATGCACTTCCAGCAGTACAGACCCAAATCAAAAGGCCAAACTCTGAGCCAAAATAAACCTTTCCTCCTCATAAGTTGTTTTATCTCAGGTATTTAATTATAGTAAAGGAAAACTGACTAGTAGACAGAAGAAACACTGTGCTTTAGACAAGTTTCAATTGTTACTAGAATAAGGAAACACTGAAGACATTATAAAAAATAGATTACTGGATATGGTTTCAATAGAATGCTATAATGGTGGGATTATCTGGTTGTGTAGGGATATTGAATTTTGTTCTTTACAATTCTTTGGACACTAAAAATAATTTGTAGAAAACAAGGAGCAATTCAAAATTCTTGTCCATAGCCATTCAAAAGAATTCTGTCCAACCAGGATATAAGCCTCCCTCTCCTTCCAAACCCAGATTTGGATATATTTGGAAATTCATTTCAACATTCTTGATCAATAAATGTCTTTTTTGACATTTATTAAAATGAATTAAAAAGAATAAAAATTTTTATTAAATTTTTTTTATTAAAAAGAATAAAAATTCTTCTTTGAATTCATTGTAATAGCTCACTGGTTTCCTCATTTAACTAAAGAGTTGTTAGATCTTTGACTTGTGTTCTTGATATATTTGTATGAGAATCATGATTTTATCATTAAAACATTAACCTTTGATACTAGTTAAAAAAATATTACTTGGGAAAATGTAATGAGAATACACAGGCTCATTTCAAGGAAAACCCAAACAAGATGTATCAGGGCTTTACTAGATATGGTACAGGAAGATCGCCAGGAGAGTAATGTGATCATTTCATCATCTTTCCAAAGTCACATGATCTTTTGTCTCTGATTTTCATTTTGCATCTTCTTTGTCTTCATTTTTTTAAAACTACTATAACAACATACCTCAGTTTAGGTATTTTTTTTCTTCAATTTAAAATTTTTTTTCTGATTCTAGGGGTTGAATCTAGGAACACTTTACCACTGAGCTATCTTCTCAGCCCTTTTTTTTTAACTTTTAATTTTGAATGAGGATCTTGCTAAATTGCCAGGGCTGGTCTCCAATTTGTGATCCTCCTGGCTCAGCCTCTTGAATAGCTGGAATCAGGCATGCACCACCATGGCTTAGACTGGGTAATTTATGTACAACAGAAATGTATTGATCACAGTTTTGGAGGCTGGGAAATCTAAGATCAAGGCACCAGCAGAATCAGTGTCTAGTGAGCGCTCTCTGCTTCAGAGATGGCAACTTCTATGTGTCCTCACGTGGCAGAAAGGGTTAAACAAACTCTCTTCAGTCTCATTTATAAGGACACTATGACACTAATCACTTCCTAAAGGCCCCATCTGTCAATACTATTGCATTGTTGATTAGATTTCAACATACAATTTGAGGGAGAGTGGGGCTCAAGACTTTCAGACCATAGCATACTTCATTCTCCTGTCTTTGAGAAGACTGATTTTTCTCTGCTTTTCCGAATATATATATGGGAGAATGGTCATCACAGCCCTAAAATTACAGAAACTTCTTTCATTTATTCATTCAACAAAAATCTATTTTGTATTTGCTATGCCAGCTATCTCTTGCTCTAGCACCCAATTTACATTTCTATGTTTCCATATGCATTGCTGGAAGGCAGATTAATTTTTTGCTGCATTATAATTGTACATAATGTTGGGACTTGTTGTTATGTATTCATACCTGCATACAATATAACAATATAATTTGGCCAATATCACTTCCCAACACTTTTCCTCCTCCCTCCCTACCCATCCCCTGGTTCCTTTCCTCTACTGATCTCTTTTTTGATTTTCATGAGATCCTGCCCCTAACACTACCACCTTTCTTTTCCATTTTTCTCTCTAGCTTCCAAATATAAGAGAGAAATATGACCCTTGACCTTCCGAATTTGGCTTATTTCGCTTAACATAATGATCTCTAGTTTCATACATTTTCCTGCAAATTACATAATTTCATTTTTCTTTATGACTGAATAAAATTGCTATATCTATATCTATATCTATATATCTATATCTATCTATCTATCTATCTCTCTCCCTATATATATATATCACATTTTCTTTATCCATTCATCTGTTGATTGGATACCTAGGCTGGTTCCATAGTTTGGCTGTTATAAATTTTGCTGCTAAAAACATGGGTATACATGTATAGTAATATGCTTATATTATAATAGTAATGACTTTATTTAGGATAAATGCTGAGGAGTGATATAGCTGAGCCATATGGTGGTTCCATGTCTAGTCTTTTGAGGAAACTCCATACTGATTACCATAGTGGTTGTACTAGTTTGCAATCCCACCAATTGTGTAGGTGTTCTTTTTCTCCACATCCTCTCTAGCATTTATTATTATTTATATTCTTAATGACTGCCAATGTGACTGTGAGAGATGAAATCTCAGTAAGGTTTTGATTTGCATTTCCCTAACTACTAATGATGTTGAACATTTTTTTCATGTGTTTGTTGACCCTATTTCTTCATTTGAGAAGTGTCTGTTCAATTCATTGGCCTATTTATTAATTTGGTTATTTGAGTTTTTGGTATAAATTTTTTTGAGTTTCTTTTTTTTTGAAACCCAGGGGCGCTTAAACACCGAGCCACAACCCCAACCCTTTTCATATTTTATTTAGAGACTGCTAAGTTGCTTAGAACCTTGCTTTTTGCTGAGGCTGGCTTTAACTCGAAATCCTCCTGCCTCAGTCTCCTGAGCTGCTGGGATTACAGGTGTACCCACCACACCCAGCTCTATAGTATAATTTGAAGTTAGGTATTGTGATGCCTTCCAGCATTGCTTTTTTTGGCTTAGGATTGCTTTGGTTATTCTGGGTCTTTTATTCTTTCAAATGAATTTTATGATCATTTTTTTCTAGTTCTGTGAAGATTTTCATTGGTGTTTTGATGGGGATTGCATTGAATCTGTATATTGCTTTCTATCTTCTAAGATCTTCAGTTTCCTCAAAATTCTATAGTTTTCATTGTAAAGGTCTTTTTCCTCCTTGGTTAGATTTATTCCTAGGTATTTTATTTTATTTAAGGCTACTATGAATGTAATTGTTTCCTTGATTTTTTTCTCAGCATATTTATTGTTGGTACATAGAAAAGCTATTGATTTTCAGATGTTAATTTTCTAACCTGCTACTTTGCTGAATTTGTTTATTAACTCGAGCAATGTTTGGAAGAGATTTTTTGCATCTTCTATATATAAGATCATACCTATAGTGATAATTGGATTTCTTCTTTTCCTATTTTTATCTCTTTTATTTCCTTCTCTTGCCTAATTGCTCTGACTAGAATTTCTAGTGCTGTATTAGCATAATAGGAGTGGTAAGACATGTTTGTCTTGTTCCAGATTTTAAGGGGAAGGCTTTCAGTTTTCTCCCATTGCCTATGTGGTTGGCTTTGGATTTTTTACATACAGCCTTTATGATATAGAAGTATGTACCTTATATCTTTTTAAAGTGTTTTTATCATGAATGGGTGTTAAATTTTGTTGAAGACCTTATCTGCTTCTATTGAGATGACTAAAAGATTTTTGTCCTTATTTTTATTTATGTGATGAATTAAATTTATTGATTTTGTGTATGTTAAACCATCCTTGTACCTCTGGAATAAAATCAACTTTGTTGGGATATACAATCTCCTTAATATGCTGTTGAACATGATTTGCTAATATTTTATTAAGTATTTTTCATCCAAGTTCATCAGGGATTCTGGTCTGTAGTTTTCTTTCCTCAGTGTGTTCTTATCTGGTTTTGGTATGAGTGTGATGCTGGCTTCATAGAATGAATTTGGAAGTGTGCCATTCCTATTTCATGGAATAATTTGAGGAGTACTGGCATTGGTTGTTTAAAAGGTCAGGTAGAGTTCAGCTGAGAATTCATCTGGTCCTGGACTTTTCCCTGATGGAAGGATTTTTATTACTGTTATCTCATTACAAGTTATTAGTGTGTTTAGGTTTTCTACATCCTCTTGATTTAATTTTGGTAGATTGTGTCTAGAAATGTATGCATTTCTTCTAGATTTTCCAATTTATCAGAGTGTAAGTTTTGAAAATGATCTGCTGGATTTTTGTGATGTCTGTGGTGATTTCTCCTCTTTCATCTCTTATTTTATTAATTTGGCTCTTTTATTAATTTGGTTGCTTTGGTTAAGGGCTTATCAATCTGGTTTATCTTTTCAAAGAACTAACTCTGTTTCATGGATCCTTCATATTATCTTAGTCTCAAGTTTATTAATTTCAAATGTGATCTTAATTATTTCCATCCTCCTACTGGCTTTAGAATTGGTTCATTCTTCTTTTTAAGGGCCTTGAGATGTATTATTAGGTTGTTTATTAGGGATCTTTATGAATTTCTTATGTAAGTACTCATAGCTATAAGCTTTCCTCTTAGAATCGCTTTCATAGTGGACCAGAGATTCTGGTACATTGTATCACTATTCTCATTTGAGTCTAAGAATTATTTCATTTCTCCCTTGATTTCTTCTGTCACCCTTTTATCATTCAAAAGTGTATTTTTCAATCTTCATGTGTTATATAGTTTTTGTATGGCTTTGTTGTATTGACTTCAAATTTCATTCCATTATGACTTGATAAAATGCAAGCAATTACATCAATTTTTTTTTGTTTGTATTTTTTAAGAGTTTCTTTGTGGCCTACCTGGAAGACAGACTCTTAATGGTTTACCTGAGTTATGTCTTCATTCTGATCACCCATGCTCAGGAAATAAAAATCACATAATTGACTGCTGAAGGAGAAAATTCTAAGAAGAAGGCTGGATAAGGCAGACAAAAGGAATAACATGTTTTTTCCACATGAATTATAAGCTACTAACATAATACAGTATTAGATAAATGCTCTGTTTCAACTCTAACCATACATTAACCACCCAGAGTTAGTGAAGATACCACATGTTAAAGGTTCAGAACTCCACAAGAATTCTCTACAGATGCTATCCCCAAATTCCAGAGGCTTCCAAGGTCACTTATATATC
The DNA here is from genome assembly GCF_902686445.1 of Sciurus carolinensis. Taxonomy (NCBI): domain Eukaryota; kingdom Metazoa; phylum Chordata; class Mammalia; order Rodentia; family Sciuridae; genus Sciurus; species Sciurus carolinensis. The sequence goes on from NC_062216.1 coordinate 81,836,148, forward strand.
TGACCAACTTGGCCGCAAATTTGGGGTTCTCATAACCTACTCAGATTTGATAATTAGCTAGAACACAAAAGAAAAACACTATATTCATGGTTACTTTTATCATAAAGCATACAATATAGGAAGTCATTTGAAGACATGCATAGAGCAAGGTCTGGGAGGAAATGCAGAGCTTCTGTGCCCTCTCTTCATGGAATGCAGATTAGTTGTCCTCTTCATCAACCAGGAATCTCCACTGAGCCTTGGTATCCAGAGTTTTTGTTTGAGATTCAGTATATAGTCATGAATGGCTGAATAAATCATTGGCCACATCTCCAACCTTGCTCACCTCCCTAAAGGTTAGGCTGGCTCAAAGTCCCAACCATTTAATCCTATAATCATGGTCGACCTTTCTCATAATCAGACCTATTAGAAGCTCCCTGGGGGCCTGCAAATGAGTCACCCCACTATCATAAAAAAGATACTCCTCTCACTATGAAAGTTCAAAAGTTTTTTAAGCTCTGTGGTAGGAATGGAGACAAAGACCAGATAATTATTTATTATACTGTAATATATCTTCATGTTGTGTTAAACGCAATAAGAGTTCAGACACTCATTTGCCATAGGAGATTACTGGCTGAGATAAAATGAGCTAGCTTAAGGGAAAAGAAATTTTAAAAGAAGGAAAGAACAGAAAAAGCAATTCTGAGTGTTTTGTTTGTTTATTTTAATATGACGAACTACTCAAAATAAAGCAAGCACAGTATTTTTACTTAGTGGAAATGAGAGTTTATGTGGAAAATAAGGTGCTAAGGCCACTTGGAGCTCAACAGTGAAAGATTGAAAATGCCAGAATAACGACTTTTGAAAATTTTTCATACTGATAACAGTTTTCAGCAAGAAAGGGATTAAGTGACATAAACTATATCTTAGGCAGATCAGATTAACAGCAATATGTAGGTTGAATTAGAATAGGGAAATAGAGAAGCTATTAGGGAATGTCACAGTTTTATTTTAAAAGTGCATAATTTTTTAAAAGCATAGCTTTCATACAAATGTAGAATGAATATATGTAAGGAAGAATTACAGGAACAAGGATATAGAATAGTCCATCTGGGAAGGTATATGGAAGTACATTTTCCACATTTGAGATAAAATTTTGGCGATTTTTTTTCTACAGGAAAGAAATCTTTTGCATCTCTCTGAAAAATTTATGACTTAATCTGAATATATATATATGTGTATATATATATATATATATATCCCCAAATCAATAGTAAATACTAAGCTATACAAAAGTACCTTCCCTAGAAAATAAAATAATCATTGGAGGGATTTGTTAGACAAGAGAAGAACATACAGTTTTTTTGTTTTTTTTCTGACTTTGGATAATATTTCTCAACAGTCCCCCTTTTAATCATAAAAAAAAATTCTGGAGATTAGTCTTAACTACATGCATTTCTAGAACCTGGGCTTATGGTATTTTAACCTGACTCATTCATGTGTTTGGCTCCACAGATTAAGAACTATTTTTATTCCTCATGGTAGGTTTGTCATACTGCACTGAGATCTCTCATACCACAGGCTAAAATAAACTTTCCCTCCTCTAAGTTGTTCTTGTAGGGTGTTTTGGTCACAGTGATACAATAGCTGACTAAAACACTGTCTTTTGTTAAAGAAACAATTTTTACTTATAGCATGTGTCAGAACCCTTAGGCAAGTATGAAAGGAAAGTAGAAACCACATGTTGGCAATAAGATGTAATGGCTTCGATTAATTAGTAACTATGACCAATAATACATCAAAATGGAGAATAAAATTCTTTATAGGAAAAAATAAATAACAATTTAATTAAATACTGATGAATGTCTTCCTAAAAATAAGAATTGAATAGGGGCAGTAAGAGCATTGACAAATCTCCTTCCGTATAAAATCTCCTTCCATAACATTGTGATGTTAATAATATTTTACTTTTTCCACATTAACCAAAGCAAAGTTATATTTTAACAGTTCTTCTTATGTGCCTCTTAAAATAGTGCTGAAAATTACAAAATATGGAGCATATCAAGATTCAATTTTAGTTCTGATCTCTAGCAATGTAAAATAATAAATCCTCCCTGACCTTGGATTTTCCAGGCTATATTTGTGAGAAATAAATTACTGTTTGTTACAAAATTAAAATGAAATAGCAAATCTTTGTGATTGCCAAGGGAGCCTCTAGGAACCCCCAAAGATGATGGATGTATAAAAATCATCTTGATTTTTTTCCCTGAATTTAAGTTCTGATCTTGAAAAGAAAAAAATAAAAAATTATCCTAGGAGGAAATTTGACCACATCATTAAGACAGGATCATACATGTCTTAGAACACAAATGTGGTTTAGCGACTCCAGCAGGCATCGTGGTACCACTTCCATAACTGTCAAGAATATAATTTTTTTTTATTGTAAACAAATGGGATACATGTTGTTTCTCTGTTTGTACATGGCGTAAAGGCATACCATTTGTGTAATCATAAGTTTACATAGAGTAATGCTGTTTGATTCATTCTGTTATTTTTCCCCTTCCCCCCCACCCCTCCCACCCCTCTTTTCCCTCTATACAGTCCTTCCTTCCTCCATTCTTGCCCCCCTCCCTAACCCTAACTCTAATCCTAACACTAACCCCTCCCACCCCCCATTATGTATCATCATCCACTTATTAGCGATATCATTTTGTCCTTTGGTTTTTTGAGATTGGCTTATCTCACTTAGCATGATATTCTCCAATTTCATCCATTTGCCTGCAAATGCCATTTCTATAAAGCTAAAAATGACCCAAATACACATAGAATGATCCTCAACCATTTATTTATTTAATTAGTGGGGGAAATAAGATTGTAAAGCTGATTTAAGGAACAATAGGTATTAAGAATTATCTAGCAAACCATCAGAAAAGACATACTGAAACAAATTTGTTAAGATCTATTTGTTTTTTATTAAAAAAAATTTTTTTTATGTGGTTCTGGGGATTGAACTCAGGGCGCTCTACCACCAAGCTACATCTCCAGAGTTTTTTTTTTTCTATTATTATTTTTTGTTTTGAAACTGGATTTCACTAAATTGCCTAGGCTTATGATTCTCTTGCTGAGATTACAGGTGTGCACAACACCCAGATAAATTAGTTAAGTTTTAGACAAAATTTGTTAATACCCTACTGGTTAATATTGTTGTAACTTTTGATGTTATCTTTTTGATGTTATTTTTCTTCCAGAAAAAAATCAACCAGGTGACACATATCATCACTACTAAACCACAGTAATTAAATAATCCTAAAACTAGATACAATTAACAGGCTGAAATATAACATTGAAAGGACATGCAATCATTCTCTTGCCTTAGTTCCAAATTTTGGAATTCTTTCAACAGGAGAGAGAACCAGGGTAAATTCTTTCTTCTCTAGACTTTCATTTATTTCTTAGTTTCTTCTGCCACAGTTTTGTAGATTGCTGTGATCCTACATCAGGTAAAACTAGCAGGTCATTTAAAATTGCTTTTACTGAGAATTTAACCTTAATTTGTTTGCAAAGGTAAGATTTCTGATTTCTTTTTAAGCAGATGTCAATGTTTCCTCCTATGGAAACACTTTTTAGCTGAGTTTCTAAAAATTGAAAAATGGAGTTTCAAGCAGATTAGGTTCTAATACAACCCCTGTGTTTCCACTGCTTCCCACAATGAATATGAATAATTCTTTTATATTCATTTATGTCTGATCATATGCAAAACTTGTCTTTGACTGTTCTACTCAATTAAAACTTAGTTACATATTTAGAAGTATTTATTCTCTAGTGTATTCCATAACACTTTGTCTACCAGCATAGAACAGTGGTTGAGGAAGCAGTGGTACCACTGTTTCAAATCAAATCTTCTAGTTCTGTGGTTTATTTTTGCCCAATTCACAATAGCTAGATTGTGGAACCAACCTAGATGCCCTTTAATTGATGAATGGATAAAGAAACTGTGGTATATGTACACAATGGAATATTACTCAGCTATAAAGAAGAATAAAATGATGGCATTTGTGGTAAATGGATGGAGTTAGAGAATATCATACTAAGTGAAATAAGATAAGCCCAAAAGACCAAAGGCCAAATGTTTTCTCTGATAAGTGGATGATGATACATAATAGGGTGGGGGTGTGGGGCAGGGCAGCAAGAGAAGAATGGAGAAACTTTGGATGGTGTAGAGGAAAATGGAGTGGAAGGGGGTCAGGAAGGAAAGATAGTAGACTGAGACAGTATTGCCCCATGTACATGTATGATTACATGAATGGTGTGAATCTACATTGTGTACAACCATAGAAATGAAAAGTTGTACCCTATTTGTGTACAATGAATCAAAATGCAGTCTGTAAAAATAAAAATTAAAAAAAAATAGGGTGTTGCTACTTTACCCAGGTTAATCTTGCCCAGGTGATTCTCCTGCCTCAGCCTCTTGAGTGCACTTGGCTCTAGCTCTATGATCTTGGGTAGTACACTAACCATTTTTGTCTCACTACCTTTACTTGTTTTTATGTTGAAATATGTCTTAATTTGGGGTGCTAAAACAAAGGACAATTAATTAAATATAAACAACAGAAATCTATTTCTCTGAGTCCTGAAGTTGAAATACTCAGAGGAGAGTGTAAATATGGTTGGGTTCAGATGAAGGCCCTTCTCCTAGTTGAAAAAGAGCAAGCTTAGCTCAGCCTTTTCTAATCCCATTCATGAGAGTTCCACACTCATGACCTGATTTCCTTCCAAAGGTACTCCTCCAAATACAATCACACTGAGATTTAGATACCAACATCCAAATTTCAGAGGACACACATATTTAGCCTATGATGAAAAGGAAAACAAAGCCTTCTCTGTGCAGGAATACTGTACAGGTTCTTTCATTTTCCTACCAAATTCATTGATCAGGGTTCAATATTTCATCCATCTCTCTAGGCATTATAAATCAATTGATAAGAGAAGCCACCAGATAGATAGTGGTTCTTATGCTTACCTAATAAACTTGTTAAAATGAAGACTCCTGGCCTAGTACTCAGATATTTTTATTCAACACAACTCAGAAGTTGGTATTTTTACCCAGACATCCCAGGGAATTTTTATGCATGGGATCCTTAGAACACGTTTTTGAGAATAGAGATTGAAAGCAGGTTTTCCGTATCATGAGGTATAGAGGCAGAAACCAAAATCAGGTGAATTGTTAATGATTATCTTTGGCAAGATTTGGGATTGGTTTGGATCAAGTGGTAACTATTAAGATAAAATGGATGTGGTGATCCAAGCATAGCAGTTGTAGAGGTTAAAAGAAAAACAGCAGCTAATTAGGCATAGTAATCTAAATGTTGCCAAAGATACCTCACTACAGATATCAATGGTTTTAGCTTCCAAACAGTGAGATTTGTGAGAAAAAAAAGTGACAAGGAGCTTACTATGCTGTTGTTTAACATGTATTTTAGGAAACACAAAGAGTAGCTTAAACTAGTATAATAAAATGACAGGCTTGTAGGCAGTTCTCTGACAAATGAATTTATAAATGTGGAATATTTAAGAGAATGGGAGATGGGGAATCCTACAGAGAAAATGACACAGTATCACACGGTGGGAATAACAAAATCTTTTTATACACCCCCAGTACTGGGGTTCAAACTCAGGGCTTTGCACATGCTAGGCAAATGATGTACCACAAAACTTTTTATGGACTATTTGATTCTGACTGTGATCTAATGTACATAATGCTCAGATTCCAGGTCACCACTAATTCTGATAGTTAGAATAGGGACTTAGAAATATAAAAAAATATTTGGGACTTTAATATAAACTTGGTGTACATTTGGCCCAATCAATTTCTGACCTCAATCTTAGATTTCACATTGTCCTTGCTTAAATATGATGGCTGAAGAGTTGGATGGTATGACCTACATTGTTTATCATTCTTGACCTAGTTCTTCCTCAAGAGGCCAAAGAGCAAAGCAGCCAGGTGGTGGTGAAGAAGGCTATTACAATTTTATTACCCAGACTTCACTTCACCCAAGTTAACGTGTCTACATTTCTTAAAGTTTTAATAGGCAAGACACTGTGTCCAGCAAACATAAAGTCCATCCATACTTTAAAGGAAAACTATCTGATTGTAGGTTAACTTCATTGGGCTCCTCCTGATATGTAGAGGACAATGTTTTGTCCTCACTTCTGTCCCCTCTTGTTATATATTCATCTCCATGATTATAAAGCCATCATCTATAAACTTAATGGATATATTTTACCCCTCTCTGACATGACATTGATGTTGTCTCAGAACATTCTTCAGAGCAAAAGAAATGAGTCTGAAGTCTGTAGTATTTATTATCATATGCTTTTTGCACACAAGTCAGCCATATGAGAAAGAAACATTTCATTGAAAATTCAACCGAAGTTTCAGATAACATCATTTTGTGATGTTATCGTCCTGACTTATACAATGTGATACATATTCTGAACCAGTGACCAACAATGACACTTCTTTTCCATAGTAAGGACTAAGATCCTAGGAAACTAGCAGTATATTTGGGAGTGGCAGTGCTCTTGATCACACTTCATAACCTGCTTCCAGAACTTGTCCCCTGAACTAATAACCACGGACTTTCAAGTTCTAAACACTCAGGGAGAGTTCTGGGAAATGGAATGTGGTAATAGTAGAAATAAACTTAAAGTAGAAATTTTCACCTATTTCAGGCTCTTTATGCCATCAAAACAAAAGGCAGAAAACGATGTGATGACTTTAGCCATACTATGGATATTGTTATATAGCTGAAATGAAGAGTATAGCAATAAGCCTAAGAAACTCCTCGGGTCATCTCTTTCTACTATCATCTAGTGTTGTCAGAGTACCAGTATTTAGGAAATATAAAAAATGATGCATCAATCACAGAGTTGAAAGTTTAAGTCATTCTGCTGAGGATGGGATAAATAGGAGCATGAGGAAAGGGAAGGGAGGAGAGTAAAATCATAAGCTAACGTGCCCACCAGAAGGCAAGGAACAGACTAGGAAAAGGAAAAGGTAGGTCATAAATCATAAATACTAGTTACTGCCTTATGACCAGTTACAGAAATGAGGACTTTAGCCCAATATCTACTTAAAAATTGCTATCATTGATATTTTGGTTTTTTAACTAATTGCATCTCTTTTTCCTCTTCTTCCTTTGTAACAGAATATGCAATTTTTATCTAGGAACATGACCACCCAAATAAAGACTTATTTGTCTTCTCCTTATCTCTCTTTAAGTTAGGTATGGCCATGCAACTAAGTTCTGATCAGTAGAATATGAAAATTCATGTTCGTGAAAGTCCTTAAAGAGTAGGGGAAGCAGAGGTAGAACATACCATTTTCACTTCCTCCCCTTCTTTGCTCACTGAAACATTGTAACATTTGTTTGCTGTGTTATTTGATAATATTCATTTCTTCCAAATAAATGAAATATTTCAAACTCACGAAAAGCATTAAACTTATATACCAGTTATGCTAATAGCTCACGTGAAACTCACGGTATGTGTTAAGTGAAGATAACATGTAAGCAAGTTGCTTGTGAATCTTAGGAAGAATTCATAAAAAAATGTGCTAAATACAAATTTTAAGTTAGTAACTTATAAGACATATTAAAGTTAGATATAATAACCAGAGTATCTGATGGGGAGTTTGTTTTAGTCAACTTTCTACTGGTGTGACAAAATATCTGAGACAAATTACTTATAAGGAGTCCAGTCCTTTTTTAATGTTTTATTTTGAGACAGGGTTTCACTGAGTCCTCAGGAACTCACTAAGTTACTGATGTTGGCCTTGAACTTGCAATCCTCTTGTCAGCCTCTCAAGTTGCGTGGATTATAGGTGTGTGCCACTGCACCCAGTTTGACTCACAGTTTTAAAGGTTTCAGACCATGGTTGCTTCGCCCTGTTGTTTGGGACCTGTGAGGACATAGTACATCTTGGCGGAAGTGCATGGCAGAGAAGCTGCTCACCCTCATGGAAACCAGGAAATAAAGAAAATGGAAGACTAGAAAGGGCCAATGCCACCAATGACATAACTTCCTTCCACTGGGCCCTATCTACTGAAGGTTTTATCACCTCTCAATAGCAGCACAGGCATTTGACCAAACCTTTAATATATGGAACTTTAAGAAATAATTCAGACCCAAACTATTAGCAGACAAACAAGAATACTATTTAGATGTAGAAAGGAGGGGGAAGATCAAATCACAAAGTATAGGTTCACCTCTGGCCTTACAGCTGTCATCCCTAAATTAGCTAGGATAGGCAGAATTGTAAACTGCCCCCACCATATTTGGGCCTTGGTTTCTATATATCTTCTCCCAGTTATTCAGTCAAACACTGATTTACATTTTGCAGATGTATTTAAGATCCCAAGTCAGCTGTTTTTTTTTTTTTTAATTACCCCTTTTGACAGTACTGGGGATTGAACCCAGGGTCTCATGCATGCTAGACAAGCACTCTATCATTGAGCTACATCCCTATCCCCTAAGTCTCTGGTTTCAATTTAGGGAGATTATTCAGGTAAGCCTAACATACCCACAAAAGTCCTTTATATCTAAGTCCTGAGATCAGACACAGACAAGAGATTTAAAGAATGAGAAGCCTTGAAGACAGAGAGGGCCATATGGCAAGGAATGTGAGCAGCCCCTAGAAGCTCAAAGTAGCTCTGAGCTGACAGCCACCAAAGAAATGGGACCTCAGTCTCACAACTTCAAGAAACTAAACTCTGCCAAGAAGAATGAACTTGGAAGTAGATAAGAACTCAAACCAACTGAACCTTGATTTCAGCCTTGTGATGAGCAGAGAAACCAGTCATGCAATGCCAAATTTCTAACCTATAGAACTATGAACTATGAATGGGTATTTGTTATAGAGCAATGGGAAATGAATACTGCTCCTCACTAGTAATATTCGTTGTGGTCCTATTCTAGCCTTACATGTGCTCTGCATGTATTTATGGATAGCACCCACAACTCTTCAGAAGAATAATTAGGGATCTGTAAGTGCAGCCGGCCTTGCCTTGCTTCCTACTGATGGAGCAAATTGTGTTAGTTCCAGATACATTCTGTCTGCCAAACTTCCTTGTCTAAATTCAAGTTCTGCTCTTCATAATCACATGAAAGGGGAAGAGTGATGTGGAAGAAAGAGAGGATACATAAACATTTGAACCCAGGATTCAAGTGGTATGGTCTTTCTACTCTACTTGCATCCTAAATGTCTTCACCTATAATCCAATCTGTTTGTTCTTGTTTTTTCATTGTTTTATTTTTAAAAATTTGTTCTTCTTAGATATACTGACAGCAGTTATTTTGATATATTATACCTATATGGAGTATAACTTATTCTAAATAGGATCCCATTTTTGTGGTTATACATAATGTGGAGTTACACTGATTGTGTATTCATATATGAACACAGGAAAGTTATGTCTGATTCATTATATTGTCTTTCCTATTCCTATCCCCTCTCCTCTTCATTCCCCTTTTTCTATTCCAGTGAACTTCTATTCTTCCCTCCCCTGCCCCCTTTATTGTGTGTTAGCATCCACATATCAGAAGCCACATTTGGGCTGGGGAGATAGCTCAGTTAGTAGAGTGCTCGCCTTGCAAGTGCAAGGCCCTGGATTCAATCCCCAGCACCGCAAAAAAAAAAAAAAAAAAAAAAAAAAAATGTAGAAACCACTTTTGGCCCTTGGTTTTTTTTGGGACTGGTTTATTTCACTTAGTGTGATAGTCTCTGATTCCATTCATTTACCAGTAAATGCCATAATTTCATTCTTTTTATGGCTGAGTAATATTCCATTTTGCATATATACCATATTTTCTTTATTCATCTGTTGAAAGGCACCTAGGTTCGTTCCATAGCTTAGCTATTGTGAATTGAGCTGTTATAAACATTGATGTGGCTTGCACTGGGGTGGGCTTTGGGTAGGATAGAGGTGACTTTGGAGCAACACTTGAAGGATACAATGAAGAATCTGACCATTGCTGGAGTCTTGTGCACAGATTCACAAAGACTTAATCTGGGCTGTTGCAGGACCCTGTCAGATGAATATGCTGGGTGATATCTGTTCTAGCCTAGCTAAACTAACCTCTGACCCCATTGATATTCCTGTGGTGTGCCTAGAATCACATAATGGGAACATAATGATCCCAAAACAGGATGACATCATGGTGGTAGTGCACAAAATGGTGTCTTGGTGTCTCTCATCAGTTCTCTAGCAGCCTGTCACAGGAACTGAATCCTACCTATGTTAGTTATCTTATAAAACTATGTTGCAGTGATTAAGCCATTCATTTAATGTGCATTGGGTACTTTTCTATTTATTTTAGAGCAAGTCGCTTTTTAATCAACCTGTCAGTATGTTAATAAGATCATGTTTTGAAGCAGCATGTCCAGGTCACTTTGTAATAAAATTTTGTTAGGTTAAGTAAATCTGCTTGGAGGAAAACAAAATAAAACAAAACATTGATGTGACTGCATCACTGTAGTATGCTGATTTTAAGCCTTTTGGGTATAAACCAAGGAGTGGGATAGCTGGGTCAAATGGTGGTTCCATTCCAAGTTTTCTGCAGAACTTCATACTGCTTTCCAGAATGGTTGCACCAATTTGCAGACCCACCAGCAATGTATGAGTACCTTTCCCCCACATTTCTTATTTCTTCCTCCACCAGTCTGTGGCAACTGCCATCTACTTTCTTTTTTCATGATTTTGATTACTCTAAATCATGTAAGTAAAATCATGCAGTATTTGTCTTTTTGTGAGTTATTTCTCTTAGCATTCTATATTGTAGCATGTGGCAGGATTTTCTTTTTTCAAGGCTGAATCATATTGTATCATATGTACAAAGCACTTTTTCTTTAACCATTCATCATTCAATGGACATTTGGGTTGCTTCAACCTTTGGTTATTGTGAATAATACTGCAATGAACATAAGGGTGTAGATCTCTTCAAGGACCTGCTTTCAATTTTTTTTTTTTTTTTGATATTGTGTTAGTCAGTTTTCCATCATGGTGACTGAAATACCTGATAAGAACTACTTAGAGGAGGAAATGTTTATTTTGGCTCACAGTTCAGAGGGTTAGTGCTTGGTAGGCCAGCCCTATTGCACTTGGCCTAAGGTGAGGCAGAATATTATAGCAGAGGAAAACTATTCAGCTCATGGTGACCAGGAAGCAAAGAGAGGAGCTGATCAAGGCACCAGGGACAAAATAAAAGTCCCAAAGACACACGCCCAGTGACCCACCTCCTCTGGCCCCTACTGCAGTTACCACCCTATTCTTTTAAATTATTAATCCATCAAATGGATTAATCCACTGATTAGGTTGCCATCTAGTAATCCAATCTCTTAAACTCTAAATAATATTGCATTGACCAACATGAACTTTTCAAAGGCATCTCATAATATCCAAACCAGAACATATATATAAACAGAACAGGATTTTTAGTCTTATTTTTAATTTTAAAAGAAATTTTCATATGATTTCCACAGTGTCTGTACCAATTTTCATTTCTACCAACAGTCACTAAGGGTTCCAATTTCTGCAAATTCTGGTCAACACTTGATATTTTTTGACAGTGGTCAACTTAATGAGTATGAAGTGATTTTTTTTATGGTTTTGATTTGTGTTCCCCAATGATTAGTGATGTTGAACATTTTTTTCATATGCTTTTTGGCTACTTGTCATTTTATTTTAGAAATCAGTGAAATGTATGTAAGTCATGGATGTACCCTGACTTTCTTTGTCCTCTATGTTATTGTTAATTCACTTGACAAAAACTTACAAGAATTACCTATTTCATTCTCTGTATTTGCACTTGAGCTGCTTGCTGTTTGCTATAGAAAAATCATTTATTCAGTTAGACCGTACTGCTCCCAATGAGTGGTTTCCCACCTTTACTGTGTCTTTAATATAGTTCAACAACCCTACCATGTTTTTCTAGTTAACTTCTGTGATAGTCAGATTTCTATTGCTGTGACAAAATACCAGGAAAAAAAAAATCAACTTAAAAGGAGGAAAGATTTATTTTGGCCTGTGGCTTCAGGTTTCAGTCCATGATTGCTTGGCTCTATTGTTTTAGGACTGTAGTGAGGCAGAACATCATTGCAGGGAGCACGTAATGGAGCAACACTTAAACTCACCTCTTGGCAGCTGGTAAGCAAAGAGAGAGAGAAGAGGCTCTAGAGTCCCAATATGCCCTTCAAGGCATGTTGCCAATGACCTAACATCCTTCTACCATGTCTTAAAGGCCCCATGTCTTAAAGGTTCCACCAGTTCCTAATAGTGCTATCAGATGGGAACCAAGTTTTCAACAGATTAGCCCTTGGGAGACACTTAAAAGTCAAACTATACTGTGTCCATACTTCCATAATTCAAACACATCATCATTAATGCTTTTTCAATAATATAATATTTGGAGGGAAGTTATAATCATACTAAACATATGGTTGTAAGAAATATCCTGATTTTAGTAATATTAACTTTTTAAAAAAGTACCTTTGTAGTGGTGAATGCCTATGGTCCCAGCTACTCGAGAGGCTGAGGCAGGAGGATGACTTCGGCCTAGGAGTTCGAGGCCAGCCTGGGCAACATGGCAAGCCCTGTCTCAAATAATAAAAATAAAATAAAAATTAACTTAAATATATTCTAAACCTTCTTCCATCTCTTCAAGCTTCATACTCCATCACCTCTTTCTCCTCTTATGCCAAATTAGTGTCTACTTCATATATGAAATAGAAAATAAGCAATAGGAACACTGTATTTCCTATCTCCTATCTACCAACCTACTAAAATGTCCTCCCCTTTTTTCTTATTTAACTAAGGAAGAGGCAGGGCCAGGACTAGGGCACAAATTTATGAAGGCACTCATTTACTTTGTTGGTCCTGAACTTGCATGACCCTGAGAGTGAGTTCATACCTAAATTTTGGACCTTAGGGATCTTGCTTGCCTCACCCTAGTTCTGGTCCTGGGAAGAGGTGTCCCTTCTCTTAACCAAAACTACTTCTAACTTGTTTCCAATTTTCCCCACCATCTACCTTCTTCAGAACTGTGATTCCACTGTTTTCTCTCGGATTTTCAATTTCTTACTATAAACTGGATCCTTTTCTTCAGTATCCTCCCTTCTTTAAAAAGAAGAAAGAAGCCTCCTTTGGCTATACCTACCTTCAATTATCAGTCTTTAACATTCCCCACCTTTCATTAACCAAACCATTTAGAAGTATTGATACAAAAGTTTGATACACTTGCTGTCCACTTCTTAACTAAATCTGTTATACCCTATCCCCTACCTTTCACTAAAATTGTTTTTTCTTACATGAATACTTCCCAAAGTATATGATTAGGGAACAGGTGGACTTCTCCTGTGTTGGGACTAATGACACGTTAACTAACTCAGGCTGACTCCTTATTCCCTGGTGAGTGAGCAAGGTCAAGGCCTCAAAGGCGGTTTCAAAAGTTAAAGATGATAAATCAGACCACCGTCAGGGATTGATTAACAACAGTTCTGGGAACGTGATCAGCTCATAATTGCCATATAGTCCTATGGGACTCTCGCCTGCGTGAGCCCCACCCCCTCTTGCTGACCTTTAATGTGATTGGTTCCCGCCTAGCCTCCACCCTACATAAAAGCTGTGCGATTTCCTCAATAAATGAGTTCCTGCTGTGACTGGTCTCCCTGATGGTCTGATTGTCCTCCAGCCGGAGGGCTGGGTGCAGGCGGTCAGTTGGTCCTAACTTTCTGGGTCTGGCCTTGTTGGGGAGTGCTCCTTTCCCTTGTCACTGGTGGAGAAGAGCAAGGGGGCTAAAGACCCCAACACTCCTGAGGTCCAACTATTTCCTAAAAAAACTAAAATTTTATTTTCCTCTCTTATTCTCATTCTCTCACAAATAGAAAAATTTTCTAGAGGTTACATGATATGTTCCATCATAAGACTGAATGTGGAAGCAGATGTGAGAACCCAGCTATTATTTGCTAAATAAATAGATTTGTCAAAATGTAAAACGATGGCTTTTCTTTCATTAATTTTTTGTTTTTGAAAAATATAGTTGTTTGTCCTATTTATCATATTCATTTAATACACTATTATATTTGATTTGGTATTTTTTGCTAAGGAATTTATACTTCTGCAATTTGTAACTTCTTTTTTCAATGTCTGGTCTGTTGAATCGGAAAGTACACATTCCTTCTGTTTTCTCAACAGATTTGTATAATATTAGTGTTATTTCCTCTTAAACTATGAAATAGAATTATTTGGTGATATTATCTTGATTTGGAGTTTTCTTAAGGACTTATACAGACTTTCCACTTCTAAAATTTTTTTTTTCTGACTATTAGTGGTGCTGAGCATTTCTTCTCTTGAATTACCTGTATATAGTCTTTTTTTTTTTTTTTGTACCAAGCCACATCCCCAGTCTTTTTTAATATTTTATTAGAGACAGTGTCTCGCTGAGTTGCTCAGGGACTTGCTGAGATGCTGAGACTGGGTTTGAACTTGAGATCCTCAGCCTCTGGAGCCGATGGGATTACAGGCATGTGCCACTGTGCCAGGTTTACTTAGTCTTTTATCAAATCGTCTGTTGGAGTTTTTGTCATTTTCTTACTGATTGCTAACAGGTTCTTGTATTCTACCTACTAATCCCTTGTTAGTTTTAATTATTGATAAATTTCTTATTCATCAGTCCTGCCTCTAGTAACTTTTTCTCTAGAATCTTTTGTTAATAAAGTTTTGATATAAAAAGCTCAACATTTCCCCTAAACAATGAATACGTTTTGAGTTTTAAGGATTCCCCCATCTTCACTGTCATAAATTCTTCAACATATACTTTAATTATCCTGACAGTTTTGTTTTATACATTTAAGTATTTAACTCTTGTGATTTATTTCTTATGGTATGAGGTATTGATTCAAGTATTTTTCTCTTTATAATGAATCATTTTCATGAAAATATTTTCTTTTAAATGATTTCCCCCTATCCACTGAATCCTGATGTGATAGCTACTATAAACCAGATTTTCTTTTATGGTCACATTCTCTATTTCTGGACCCTTTATTTTGAGGTACAGATATATCAGTCTATTACTGTGCCAGTATAACACAGCTTTTATGACTGTAACTTTGTAGTGTATTTTACTAAGAAAGTAGTCTCTTTCCTTTACTATTTTAAAAATTAGCTTAGCTCTTCCAAAATATTATTTTCCTATATTTATTTTATAACTTTCAAATTTCTTAAATTTGAAAACTTTTTCAAATTTCTTAAACTATTTTGATGATATTTTTACAAAAATATTTCATCATGGAAATTGAACAGTTACCAAAGTAGGAAGAATTGGTAATAACTGTATGATGAACTCCCATGGATTTTATTACCAAACTGCAAAATTAACACGTGGACATACTATCTCATATATTTATATTGTCCCTTCCTTTTCTTTACTAAGATTGTCTATTTTTTTTTTTTTTTTTTTTTTTTTTTGTACTAGGTAGGAATTGAACCCAGGGGTACTTTATCACTGAGTTACATACCCAGCATATTTTTTAAATTTTTTAAATTTTGAGGCAGGATCTTGCTAAGTTGCTTGGGACCTTGTGAAATTGCTGAGACTGGCCTTGAACTTGTGATTCTCCTGCCTTTGTCTCCCAAGTCCCTAGGATTACGGGAGTATACCATAGCGCCCAGCTCTACTACACTGTCTTAACTGAAAGAAACAGGCATGATATAATTTCTTGATATGAACAAATATTGTCACTATTTATTTATTTATTTATTTATTATTTTTTGCTACAAGGGATTGAATTCAGAGGTGCTTAACTCACTGAGCCACATAGCTAACTCCTTTTTTATTTTTTTGAGATAGGGTCTCACTGAGTTGTTTAGGGCCTCACTAAATTACTGAGGCTGGCCTTGAACTTGTGATCCTCCTACCTAAGCCTACTGAGCCACTGGGATTATAGGTTTGTGCCACTGCACCTGGCTGTTAAATTTTTTTATGCCACTGAAAAAAATGAATTGAAGAGTTGGTTTGTTTAAAATAGGATCCAAATAGGGCCCACACATTTCCTTTGATTTATCATGTCCATAATTTAAAAAATCTATAATCCCTGTCTTCCTTTTCCCTTGTCATTTGCTTGAAAAAACTGGTTTGTCATGTAGAATTTCATGATAAATTTCATTATATATAAACATGTTCTTTTATTGTCTGTATTTCCTTTAAATATGCTTAATCTAGAAATTTTATTAGATTGAGGTTCAATTTTTTTGGTAAGAATATTTCAGAGATGATGCCATATACTTCTATATTATCACACTGTGAGTCAAACAATGTCTTTCTTACTGTGCTGATAAATATTATTCACATAATTCATTAAGTTTCCCAAAAATTTTTCATATAATGGCAGTTTTCATCCTGTAGTCCATGAACCCTGAAGATCTCTGAAATTCTTCCAGAGAATTCTCATAGCCCAAATTATTTCAAAATAACTTAATGCACAGCATTTGTCTTTTTATTCTCTCACAAATGTTCAGCAGAGTTTCCAATAGGTTACATGAAATTATCATATTTAAACTTTTTCTATTTTAGTTTCTAATATGATTAACATTGAAAAATATAACCTAAATTACAATAAAAACAAACAAACAAAAAACCTTTTTGTGGTTCTCAATGATTTCTATAAGTATAAAAAAATTCCTTAAAACAAAAAGTTGGAGAACTGCTGAGCTAATGAATTTGTAGTCATCAATGACTAATCTTTGATCATTTCATTAGGGGTTATAAAATATTAATATAAAATGTGAATATGATATCACTCCTCTGCTTTAAATAAAAATTTTGTATATTGTATAAGTTAATTATAAAATGTTTGTATTATTCTTAGGTTAGAGTACACAGTATCTTACTGTAGATCAGTGATTCTGGCTGCTTTTGCTTTTTATTTTTTATTTTTTTTATTTTTATTGTATGCTTTTGCTTTTGAGGAATTTTCTATTTCTGGACATAGTGCAAGAGGCTGGTATTCCATGACTTACCCAAAAACTTATTAGAGGGGGACAGAGAAACAGTGATATAGCTGCTTTTTGCAAGAGTAACAAAATTGGGGGCTTGATGAGCTAAGATACTAGTAAGAAGAAAGGAATGAAAAATCGAGGTTGTCATGCAAAAAGTTTTCCTTTAAAGACATTTGCTAAATTCTTAAATGGTGCAATTCTTAAGCTGTGCATGGCAAGAAGCTAACAAAGTAGAATGCTTCCAAAAATGAGTATGAGCTCATACTCATAAGGATTAGAATTTAGGATTTTACAGAAAAGAGCAAAGTTAACATACAAGGCATTTAATTCAAAGCCCTGGAGAAATACATCCTAGGCTCAAAGGAAAAGTAAAGTTAGAGAATCTTACCAAAATAACATGTCTTCCATATCATTCTGTGATAGACTTTTAACTCATTTAATTTTCATGAAACAGTACTCTGAAGCCAAACGCTCTACTGTTAAGTAACTATTTGACTTTGGTCAAGAGTTAAAATAAGGAGTGTAATAGTTTTTGCTTCATAGAAGTTGTTGTGACAATTAAATGAGACAATTCTTTTAAAGTATTTAGCAAAAGGTAAAGACTAAATAAAAGCAAGTAAAATTCAATTAACTTTTCTTTTTATTCTTCCAACTAGTTCATAAATATTGGTATCCCCAAGGTGTATCCTGACTTTTATTTTTAATATGCTCTATACCCTCAGAGGATAAACTTGGTTTCAAAGACCATCTATGCCAAAAACTACAAAATTTGTATCTCCAATAGAGATCTTTTTTCATTTACTGTATTTTTCAAGAAGGAAAGAAATGAAACTAGGGATGAATTGAGTACAACAGGATATCTTTATTGTAGTTAATATTATATCTTAGACATTAATTTCTTTAATTTTGTTGTGCTGAGATTGAAACCAGGACCTTGTACTTATTAGGGAAGCTCTCTATAATGAGCTATACACCGAACCTCAACATGTTAGATTTTTTTAAAAAAAACACTGCTATTAGATGGCATATTGGTCAGGTTTTCATTATTACAAAGAAATGCCTGAGGCAGACTAATCTTTATTATGAAAAGACCTTACTTCAGATACAGTTTGGGGTTCAAGGACATGGCACTGGTATCAGCTCAGTTCTGGTGATGACCACCTTGCTGGCAGAGTTCCAAAGTAGCACATGGCAAGAAATAGGAACATAGATATCTACATCTGTTATATGCTCTCTGTCCCTCTTCACATGAAGCCATCAGAATTCAACGATGGGGACTTGACCTAATGACTTTAAACCTAATCACTTTCCAAAAGCCCTACCTCTAAAGACAACAATCAGATTAAGTTTTTACCCTCTTAATACCATTAACATATGACTGGGGATTAAATTTTTGCATGAGTTGCGGGTGGAGGGATGACAAATAGCAATAGCCTTCAAACCACAGCAGGTACAGAGTGACAGTGAAAATCTTTTGTAATATTTAGAGGATTCCTTGTTATTCAAGGAATAATAGATTTGCTGAATTTTTCCTTAATAAATGGCCATTAGAAGGTTGTTTCTTGGTTTTATTTTTAAAAAGAAACATAATAATCTGTCCTTAGAGTAAGGTGTGATGTTTAAAATATATTAAGAATGTAATAATATTTTGAAAGAAATGTGCTATCGAAAGAGCATGTTAGAAATGAATGTCTGGCCATTATTTCAGTCTTGTATAATTTTATTGCTAAAAACAATGGCTGTAATCTTTAAAATGTTTACTGTTGTACATAAAAAAACTTTCAAATAAAATTATTTAGCCTATTTAAAAATCTTCTTTTTTTTAATTGTAAACAAATGGGATACATGTTGTTTCTCTGTACATGGAGTAAAGGTGTACCATTTGTGTAATCATAAATTTACATAGGATAATGTTGTTTGATTCATTCTGTTATTTTTTCCCTTCCCCCCACCCCTCCCACCCCTCTTTTCCCTTTATACAGTCCTTCCTTCTTCCATTCTTGCCACCCTCCCTAATCCTCACCCTAAACCTAACCCTAACCCTAACACTAACCCTTCCCACCCCCCATTATGTGTCACCATCCACTTATCAGCGAGATCATTCGTCCTTTGGTTTTTTGAGATTGGCTTATCTCAGTTAGCATGATATTCTCCAATTTCATCCATTTGCCTGCAAATGCCATAATTTTATCATTCTTTATGGCAGAGTAATATTCCATTGTATATATATGCCACAGTTTCTTTATCCATTCATCAATTGAAGGACATCTAGGTTGGTTTCACAATCTGGCTATTGTGAATGGAGCAGCTATGAACATTGATGTGACTGTCTTCTAAATAAGGAATTTCAATGGGTCTAATATCAGTTAAAATATAAAAATGTAATGATTTCTAATTAGTTTGCATTACATCTTATTGCTACATATTATATATTATAATGTTATTATATATACATATTAATTTTGTGGTGCTGAGATTGAAACTAGGGCCTTATACTTGCTAGGAAAGCACTCTATAATGAGCTATACACCTAAACTCAACATGTTAGATTTTTAACATATATACATATTATAATATATAGTATATAATAATGCATGTATATATTATAATATATAACAATATGCATATTATATGTATTATTAATACAAATTATTCATAATATGTTAGCCAAATTTGGCAAATGATATTGAAAATAAATATTATTAATTATTAAATATAGTCAATAATGTGCAACTTCTATTTGGATCTGCATATCTTTGTAAAGCCTGCTTTTCAGTTACCCACAAACCAAATTAATCTAAACTTCAAATTGTAATATCACAATGTCCTAAAAATCAGCATACACAAACATGTATACATATAGAATTTTAAATGCTTTTGAACTAATAAATACCATTTTAGAGACTATTTGAAAATATTACATCATGTTTATCTAGGCCTTTAAGAATATACTTTCTCCAGGGTGTGGTAGAGTGCTTTCCCTGCACCACAAAAAAACAAAAGCAAAAACAAAAAAACAAAAACAAAGAGAGAGCATCCTTTTTCCTAAATCTTAATAAATTGTTAATAAACTGCCTGAGGTCAACCCCTGTAACTTCTTTATAGCTTTGTTTTGCCAAAAAGATTTAGGTTATTCAGTAGCAAGTTCCTAATTTGGTCCCTTGTTCTTTTTTTTCAATAGCTTTTTTCTTTAGAGCTACATGCTTATTTGAAAAAGTTGCCAAGCAGACAGTTCATGCCTATAATCTCAGCGATTTGGGAGGGCGAGGCAGGAGAATTGCAAATTCAAGGCCAGTCTCAGCAATTTAGACTCTCTCAAAATAAAAAGGGCTGAGGATGTAGCTCAGTGGTAGAGCACCCCTGGGTTCAATCCCTAGTACCAAAAAAAAAAAAAAAAAGGAAAAAGGAAAAAAAAGTCGTGGCCTTTAAAATGATAATTTCTTTGGTCACAAAGAACAAAGAGAGGTATTCTACTTTCTTCAAGTAAAGCGATTTCTTTTGAGGATACCCATGACTGAAACAATTGGAAATCCTACTGGTTTTGCTCTAAGGATCAGATATTTCTACTGGTTGTTCCTGGGCCCTTTTTATTTTTTATTTTGAGAAAGGGTCTCACTGAATTGCATAGGACCTTACTAAGTTGCTGAAACTGGCTTTGAACTTGTGATCTTCCTGCCTCCTCCCTCCTGAGCTGCTGGGATCATAAGCATGCATTACTACTGTGCCAGCAAGTCCCAACTTTCAATTGGTGTATTCTTTCATTTTACTTTCTATGCATTTTACCTATCTCATACTGCCCTTTCGTAACTTACACACAGACCCTACTAACTCTATGGCATCCTTCCAACTTTTCCACTCACTATGGATAACTTTGTCTTTTAGAGCAACAGATACGCTTTGCTTGGCTTTGCTCATCTATTTGCTCCAGATATCTAGCACAGAATCACTGGTCATCCAGTTGGATTAAGTTCCCACTTCTGTTGTCAGTCATATGTTTGAGTGTAGGGCTGGGATGTGGACAATGTTCCCTACAAAACTTTTTGAAAGAAGTCTGAATCAAATAGTATATTGTTCTTTTGTGTATAAGAAGCAGATATTTAATTCAAACTTGCTTAACCATAAAAAAAGTTTATTGACTACTAACTCAAGCATTCATCAAACACTTATTATCTGTCTACTATATTTCAGATACTCTTCTCACATATTGAAAAATCCAGTAATAGAAAAGATTTCATTTGAATCGTTGTTTAGATAATAACATTAGGTGTTTATCACTATCCAATTTTTTTTTTTTTTTTTTAGCTTTTCCTGCTGTTTTTATTTCCAGGCAAGTAAAGATTACCAGAAGCAACATAGATCATACATTTTGTTAATTTACTAATGTCAGTGGAGAGAAAACTATTTCTCTTGTAGATTCAAGAAGTTTCAGGGTCAAGATGTATTTTACATGTTCATTTGTATGACTACAGCTAGATAGGTCTGCTTCACATGTTAAGGGCTAAAGTCAGGGTGGTAAAATCAGGCCAATCTGAACCACTCAGGCTAAGAATGAGGACATGTAGTACCCTCAAAGGAATGGAAGTACTTGTTGTTAAGTTTGAACCATGTTCCATTTGTTAATCTGGAATTAATTTCTTATAATTTCTTCTTCTATATTGTTCTGTGCTAGTGTTGGCCAAATGAGGATTTCATGTAACTTGAAAGGCAGAAGTGAAACACTGGCCATTACCCTCTTTAAGGTCGTCCTAGTCAGATGTGGTAACAGAGATTGGCAAGTTCCAGAATGTCCTCACTCTCCTTAACTTCACCTCTATCTCATCTTGCTCTTTGCCAAATCTGTTGACAAACAATGAACCCAGGCCCACCAACAGACACTTGATTGTGGACCCACCAAAGTCAGAGCTAAAAAGAGGCAATAACATTTTCTTTGCAATCCCATTTAGTGTGTATATCTGATGTTTCAGATGAACTATTTGGTGACTCCTTCTCTCTTGCTCCAACTAACCTTCTTGGATTATCATTTCATCAGCTCTAACTACAAGTGTAGAAGGCTTACGTCCTATAATAAGTCTCTTATCTGATAGGACTCATTAGGGTTTCCACTTCTATTACCAAATCCTAGCTAATACCATTATTGGTATAGGAAGTGGGTCCAGGGGAACAGAAACATGATTATGGGACTAAAAATTGGTTCTCTGATCTGCCTAAATTTAAAAGATTAGTGATACGATTGCCAATAGTAAAATGGTAATAACTCATTGCATGAAGTGGCAAAATAGTTACATAAATTATAAGTGGAAAACTAGATATGTACATGGAAAAGAGTGAAACCAGACCCTTATCTGATACCATATGGGGGTAGTTATGACCGCCCACCGCCCGCGGGGAAGATCACAACCGTACGCTCTTCTTGATCACAGGAACCAAAAGGGCGCTTTATTCCACAAGTCTCAGACTTATATTGAGAACATCAGCCTATCAGAGAGTAGACTACCAGGAAAGTCAGCCTATCAAGGAACAGTCTCCAGGCAGATACCAGGATCGCCCCATATACAGCAGCCAATCAGAGTTACTTCCTGAAACTTGTTTATGAGTACGGCTTATTCTGGCAAGCTGCCAGGCACCATCTTAGAGATCAGGCCAGGGTGTGGCTCTGGGGCCCTCAGAGCCCGCCCCTGACAGGTAGTAAGGATAGTAGAGTGAAACAGACATTATTACCTCATGTACATATATGACTGCATGACTGATATGATCCTATAATATGTACAATCAGAAAAATGAGAAATTACACTCCATTTACATATGATCTATCAAAATGTATAAATGCATTCTGTCACATACAACTAATTAGAACAAATTAAAAAATTAAAAAATAAATAAAATCCATTTCATTGTGAAAAAATCAACTAAAAATGAATTAAAGACTCAAACATCAGATCCGAAACTATAAAACAACTAGAAGGAAATACAGGGGAAACCTTTACAACTTTGGTCTTGACAATGAATTCATAGATAAAATGACACAAAAAATACAAGCCATGAAAACAAAACAAGTTGAACTACATCAAATTAAACAGCTTCTTCATAGCAAAGTTTAAATAATCAATACAATGAAGAGACAACCTACAGAGTGGGAGAAGATATTTGCACACTCTGCATCTGACAAAAGGACAATATCAAAAATATAAAAGAAATATATACATGTTGAAAATTTAGTAGCAAGAAAACCAGTAACCTGATTTAAAAATGGGCAATGGACCTGAATAGATACTTTTTAATACAAATGACCAACATGTGTATGAAAAAATGATTAACAGCACAATGTTAAAGAAATGAAAATTAAAAGTAAAATGAACTAGCACCTTACATCTATTAGAATGACTTTATCAAAAAGATGAAAGATAGCCCAATGCAGTGGCACATGCCTGTAATCTCAGTGAATCAGAAGGTTGAGGCAAGAAGATAGCAAGTTCAAGGGTAGCCTCAGAAACTTAGCAAGACCCTGTCTCAAAATAAAACAAAATAAATAAATAAAAAAAGCTGGAGATTCAATCCCCAATACTAAAAACAACAAAAAAGATGAATGATAGTAAGTACTGTCCAGGCTTGGAAAAAAGGAAACTTTGCATGTTGTTGGTTGGAATACAAATTAGTACAGCCATTATGGGAAACATTATTGTGGTTTCTCCAAAATTCAAAATAGAATCAGGGGCCAAGGATGCAGCTCAGTGGTAGAGTAAGCACTACTACTATCTAGCATGCAGGAGGCCCTGAGTTTTATCCCCAGTCACACACACACACACACACACACACACACACACACACAGACTTACCAGAGAGCTGTCATATGTAGTATATATACATTCAGTGGACTATCAACAGTCCGCAAGTTAACAATGGTTTGACGTATCTTTCAACTTTTATTGTATAAAATTGACATGTATTCAGTAGAACTTGTATTTCAGATTTTGAAATTCGGGCTAGCAATACATGCTATGATACTGTTTTATGATGTTGGGCAGTACCAGCCATTTGTTGTGAGGGCAAGTAATACTCTCAGTGTATTAACATATTGCTAAACTGTGATGTTCAGATGTATTAAACGTTTTTGACTAATATTTTAAATTTATGAATAAATTTATTGGGATATTATCACATTGCAAGTTGTAAGTTGAGAAGTACCTGTACTTTTCAGTCTTTCTAAAAAAGAAGTAAGTCCTATTGTTTTTGATGACAATAGATAAATCTAGAGGACACCAGGTTAAGTGAAATAAACCAGGGACAAAAGACATCATCTTACTTATATACAGAATCTAAAAAAAAAATTGAACTCATAAAAACAATAAAATGTTGGTTAACAAGGGATGGAATAGGGAAATTTGGGACATGTTGGTCAAAAGATACAAAATTTCAATCAGGTAGGAGGAGGTAGTTCAGAACTTTATTATACATCACGATGACTACAGTTAAAAACAATACATTGTATTCTTGAAAATTGTTGAGAGTAGATTTTTTAAAAAGTATTTTTGTAGTTGTTGATGGACCTTTATTTTATTTACTTATATGCAGTGCTGAGGTTGGAACCCAGTGCCTCACACATGCGGGCAAGTGCTCTACCACTGAGCATCTAAGTATGCTCGCATATGACTAAGGGGTTTCTTTGGATTTTAGTGGCAACATAGTCTATAGGTACATATACCACTATGATCCATTTACTGAGTAACCTTAAGGTTTGGTATGGAGGACCCAGAGGAAGAAGACTCTCAGCAATGGATAAGCCTGCTGCACAGTCTGCTCTGCCACTTGGGCCATATAATCCAGCAGATATGATTATGCTTGTAGTATTTTTGGTATATATGGTTACTGTAGAGAGACTTTGGCAGGTCCCTATAGAATTTTGAAGCAAAACTATGTTATCTTTTGCTGATTTCTGTTGTTCTTTTAAGACATGGTTTGTCTTTTGCTATTCGCCCTAACATAGACTTGACTATGGGTCACTAAGATGCCCTGTGACCTAAGCTGCCCAATATGAATTGAGTAGAATCTGATTTATCAAACCATAAAATCAAGTGTGCACAGTAGCACTCTAATTTAATTAGCCTTGAGAAATTCCTATAGGAAGAAGTAAGTTGTATGAGTCTGGCTCTAACTCTAACTACATTGTCTCCTTCCTCAACTTATACTATGGAAGTTCCCATGGCTAAGGGAAAAAATAATTGGGCGTGGTTTTGCAAAATATGTTGGTGTTATCTGAAGTTGGGTGGCTGTGGTACCACAGTCCCCCCATTTTGGGGTAGTAATGATGAATACTGTGAAGGGAAATCCTCTCAAGTAATCAGAATTCAAATGACACATTTAACAGTACACTACATCTAGAACAAAGAGTAATAAACATGAATCTATAGCTATTCATGGGCATTTGCTGATTTTAGCTAGATGTTTGGGGACATGGAAAGAAGAAAATTGGTGGTATGGGATGGAGGTATATGTGGTTAGATCTTTCCAAAAAGGCAGAGGGTGTGGAGAAAAATATTTGTGTCCCAGGTGAAAATCACCAAAGAGCAGCCTCCATCAAGAAGGATCTTTATAATAAGCTGGAAAAGATAAGATTAAAAAGTGCTGTAGATAACAGGTATCATCTTCCCAAGGCATCCCTGTCCTTGATCAATTGACTTTTTTGCAAAGTAGATATGTGGTAAATACTGGGGAATGATATTGGGCAAATTATATTGTTATGTTGTGTGAACAAGTGAATATGTAAAAACAAATTCCACAATTATGCTAATTATAATGCACCAATAAAAAATATGAAAAAAACAGACCAAAGTAGTCATGTGGGAAGGAATAGAAGTTGGGCATAGATTTAGCAACATAGATTTTCACTGACCAAAACCTATGCAACGGCAGAGTTCAACAATGAACCCCTGGTTTAGCATTATACTGGAGAGAGCAAGCTAATGGGCAGGTTGATTCCATTACATTAATATCACTTCATCATTCAAAGGGTGTTGGAGGCTATGCCATACGAACTACGCCAAGATGGTGCCTGGCAACCAGCCAGAAGTTGTTTTGATCAAATGGGGGTGAGGAAGTCCATTAACATAAGCACACCCAGGTGTTTTATCATTCAATTAAGTATTCAATTAAGTCCACACACACATTGCGTGCACATGTGTTCCCGAGTGCTCCTGCTGTGATTGCTTGTTTTGATCTTTACTGTGATTGGACAGACAGCTAGCTCCTCCCCCGATCTTCGCCTAACTAGCGTTGGCCCTACCATCTGCCTCCTGGAGGGGATGTAAGCCGGCTCTCCTCTAGTGCAGGTGTTCCGGGTTCCTGAATCATCAATAAACCATTTTGAATTCAAGAGTCTCGTTACTCATTTGTCTCCTGCACCAAATTGATTCCGCTGGATGGCGTCAAAAGGGTAAACTTTGTTCTCATGGGAACAATCACTTTGGAAGTCTATTTGCCTTCTCAATCTGCAATGCTTTTGCCGAAACCACCACAACTTATGGAACTCATTTTATAGCAAATGAATTGTGCTAATATAATTGTGTAAATACAAAACGTTCATAAAGTTCACTGGTTTTACTATATTCCCCGTTACCTGAAATAACTGTCTCAATGGAATGACAAAATGACGTTTTTCTTCATACACTGTTATCTTTTAGAGCAATTAAAATATTTTATCTTCAGTTGTTGCATTTTGGATACTCTTCATGTCTTTACAAAGGTCCATGTTTCTAACTTATATTCTTTCTCCCTGGAGAACTTTTTTTTTCCTCCACAGTACTGGGGATTGAACCCAGGGATGTGCTACCACTGAGCTACAAACCCAGTTCTTTTTATTTTTTTATTTTGAAGCAGGGTCATGCTAAATTGCCCAGGCTGGCCTCCAACTTGCAATCTTTCAGTCTCAGCCTCCAGAGTCACTGAGATACTGGGCCTGGAGGCTCTGAAGAACTTTATGTTTAGAAATTTTTTTCCCTGTAGAATAGTTCCACTGGCAATAAACTACAAGTTTTTGTTTGAAAAAAAATTTTATTTACTTTTTAAGGTTTTCCCCTCACCAATATTTTTCAGAATGGAAAGTATAATTCCATATTAACCATGTGACAGAGTATAAACTGCACTAAGTCTACCCCTTGTCAACTTGGCATTCATATATACCATTGTAAAACTATATTTAACTTCTAAATACATTACAACAGTGCTTCTGCTAGCATGATACAATGGTTCTTTCTACAACCAAAACATGTGACCCCTTCCCCAAAACAGAATATGAGGTCACTACATTCATCTTTGAAGATATTTGTCTTCCAACTGAGTCACATTCCACTTTTATTAGCATATTCTATGTTGTCAGGGGCGGGCTCTGAGGGCCCCAGAGCCGCACCGTGGCCTGATCTCTAAGATGGCGTCTGGCAGCTTGCCAGAATAAGCCATACTCATAAACAAGTTTCAGGAAGTAACTCTGATTGGCTGCTGTATATGAGGCGATTCTTGTAACTGCCTGGAGACTGATCCTTGATAGGCTAATATCTCAGACTGACTCTGATTGGCTTATGCTTGCTATATAACCCAGACACTTCCTCTAATAAATGTCCTTTTGCTCCTTTTGGTTCCTGTGGTCAAGAAGAGCGAACGCGTTGTGATTGTCCCCGTGGGTGGTGGACGATCATACTATGTTAGATATTAGCTAAATGTGAAAAGAAAAAAATTCATATTCAAGTAAGGAAGAAATATTCCTTGTTTCTATAATTGGTCACATGGTTGTAAATGGTGTTTAAAACTTCCTCTTATACTTTACGTTACTTAGTATCATTACCTTTAACTGGATTTCTTTCTTTACTTGATGGATGGTCCAAAACCTATATTTCTGGAGTCTGTCATTAACAGTCCTAATATTACTGGTTTCTTGGATTGTTCTTTCTTTTTTTGTTATTGGGGATTGAACCAAGGTGTGCTTTACCACTGAGCTACATCCTCAGCTCTTTTAAATTCTGGTTTTGAGACAGGGTCTCACTAAGTTGCTCAGGACCTCAATAAATTGCTGAGGGTTGCCTCAAACTTGCAATCCTCCTGCCTCAGCCTCCCAAGTCTCTGGGATTACAGGCATGCACCACCATGCCTGGTTGTTCTTTCATTTTTTTTTTTTTTTTTTAATGATAGGATCTGGGATTATTAGGAGGCACCCTAAGAATCTCATGTATTTCAGATGTACTTCTTTTTTAATCCATTAAAAATCCATGTAGCAAAACCCATTTCCTTTTAAGAATATAAATTACTCCATCAGTGCAGTAATTTCCTTTTGCCTGTTGGTTCACTAGCATATAGGACCCACAAGTTCAGGTGATTGCCATTTAACAGATTTAGTATGCAACCTAGTTGAAGTGTTCTTCCCTTGGGAACCAATTCTTCCAGACCAACAGAGCCCAAAATTGTAGGATAGGAAGAAAAAAATTCACCTGTGGAACATTAAGTTTTGTAATTGCAATAAGGGCACTTTAGTCCTTGACTGTGTGGCTCATAAATCAAGATTTTGTCACTTTTTTTTTTTTTTGCGGTGCTGGGGATTGAACACCAGGGTCTTGTGCTTGACAGGCAAGCATTCTACCAACTGAGCTATATCCCCAGCCCCAAATTTATCACTTAATAAGAATAAAAACTGCAGGCCAGTCATGGTGATGTAATCCCAGCTATTCGGGAGGCTAAGGCAAGTTTGAGAACAGTCTGGGCAACTCAACAAGATCCTGTCTCAAAATAAAATTTAAAAGGTCTGGGATTATTGTTCAGTGGTTGATAGAGGTCTTGCCTAGTATGTGTTAAGACCGTGGGTTCAATTCCCACAATTGTAAAAAAAGAAAACTGAAGAATACATACTGCAGGTTGGAGGCTATTACCTCAGTCCTAAAAAGTGTTGAAACCCAGATGGTCCCATAAATAAGTTTCCAAAAGGCCATTTTTGGCTTCCAATTTTAACTGACAGATACAAAGAGATGAAAAGAATGACACTCCCACCTTCACAACAAGAAAAATAAACTGGAAAGTAAATGACTTTTCCTGAATGTATCAGTTAACCAAGGCTACAGGAAAAACAGCTAACCTGAAATCTGAAGAAAGGCAAAAAAGAACAAGATCTGAGCACTTATTTACCTTGGGTAGATAAAAAAGTGATTTTATCTAAATACATTGGATAAAACCTATAATATGCAAATTACACAGGGTGTTTTGCTGCCATTTTCTCACAGTTCTTTTATTGAGGCCATTTGGTGCTGTGGCTATTTAAACTCTGCAATTTAATTCCAGATTATTTTACACTCTATCCAATTATTCTATATTCTTCAGCTCAGAACCAAACAATTAGGCAGGTACCTTACGTAAATATGTAAAAGAAAAGAACTATAAAGTTTCCAAGGTAAGAAATTTTCCAAACAAGGGAGTGTGCTGCATACATAATTTTAGTTCAGTGCTATCTACCAGTGATTACAGAAGCTCCATAATTCTTCATAGCAATTTGAACATTCAATAATTCATTCTTTTAATCCTATTATCCCTTTATTTGGAGAAACTATTTATTAAAAGTATTTTTTGAACTAATATGTGTACCTAGTTAAAATATAGTAGGGCTAAAAGTCTTATAATAAAAAGTGTGCTCTATTGTCCCTCCTCTTGCTTCCCCCCTCTTCCAAGAGCAACCATTTAAATTATTAAACTCTAATTTTTTGATTACCTATTTCTATGTGACATGTATATACCACTATCTTATATCCATTCATTTACTTATTAACTTAGTTTTTGTCTCTGTGAATTTGACCAGTCTTGGTTCTTATATAAGTGTAGTTATATTTGTCCTCTTGAGTCTGGTTAATTTCACCCAGCAAGTTGTTTTCAAAGTTCACCAAAGTTGTAGCATGTATCAGAATTGCATTCCTTTTTAATGAGTTAGAATATTTCGTTGTATGGATACACAATATTCTATTTATTCATTCATTTGTTGATAGACACCTTGGGTTGTGCTGTGGTTTGAATGAATTCCCCAAAAAGCTTGTGCTGGGAACCATCCCTAATGCAACAGTGTCAGGAGTTGGGGCCTATGGGAAGTGTTTAGGTTATGAGAGTTTCACCCTCATGAATGGATTAATGACAATTAGGAAAGGGCTTAAAGCTATGAATTTGATCTCTTGCTATTCCTCTCTCTCTTTCTTCTTTTTGCCATTCCATCAGATAATGCAACAAGAAGGCCTTTGCCTTTCCTAGTCTCTAGAACTTTAATAAATTTCTTTTCTTTGTAAATTACCCAAATTGTAGTATTCTGTTATAGCAACACAAATAGACTAAAACAAGTAGTTTCCACCTTTTGGCTATTGTGAATAATGTTGCTGTGAACATTGGTGTACAAGTAAACATTTGAGCTCCAACTTTCAATTCTTTTGGGTATATACCTAGAAGAAGAATTACTACATCATCTTCATCCTTAATGACACTTGTTATTTTCCTTTTTTTTCCTGATACTTCTGCAAAAAGTATGGATATGCATTTTCCTAATGACTAATAATGTTGATCATCTTTTAATGTGCTTATTGACCATTTGTATATCTTCTTTGGAGATGTATCTGTTGGGGTCTTTAGCCCCCTTGCTCTTCTCGGTCACCGACAAGGGAAGGGAGCACTCCCCAACAAGGCCAGACCAGGATAGGTAGGGCTGACTGACTGCCTGCACCCAGCCCCCAGGGAGGAGGACAATCAGATGATCGGGGAGACCAGTCACAGCAGGAACTCGTTTATTGAGGAAGTCACACAGCTTTTATGTAGGGTGGAGGCTAGGCGGGAACCAATCAGCTTAAAGGTCAGCAAGGCACGGGGGTTCATGCAGGTGAGAGTCCCATAGGACTATATGGCAAGCACGAGCTGATCACGTTTGCGGAACTGTTGTTAACCAATCCCTGATGGTGGTCCGATTTATCATCATTAACTTTTGAAACCGCCTTTGAGGCCTTGATCTGGCTCACTCACCAGGGAGTAAGGAGTCAGCCTGAGTTAGTTAATGTGTCATTAGTCCCAACATGTATCTATTTAAGTTCTTTTTCCATGTTTGAATTTGTGCTTTTAATTTAAATTGCAAGAACATTTGTTTTGTTGTGGCACTTGTTATACTTTTATTGAGAGAATATGTGACTGAATGAGTGAATGAACTGGTCCTAGTCCAAATAAGGAGCCATAGCTGTCTGTGACTAGTTGCTTTTCCAACCCTAAAGTTTTTGAAAGCAATGTAAGAGAGTACATTTGAACTCCTTTAGAGTTTAAATCCCAGCTCCATTATTTCCTATTGGCATGCCCATGGGCAATTTACTTCATCTCTCTGTGGATTTGTGTCCTCATCCCCTATGTGGTTTAGTCTTCATAATGAGCATGCATGGGACATTATTTTAATTCCCATCACTTTGAGGCTGGATGACCTAGATTAAGGTTCAACATGATCCAGTTCTGATGAAAGCTCTATTCCTAGTTTGCAGTCACCTTGATGCATCCTCAATTGGTGGAGAGTAGGGGGAATCACAGAGATCACTGGCAAGGTGTAGGAATTCTTTATGTATTCCAGATATTATTTCAGAATTTGCGATTATTTTGTTGTATTTTGTGGGCTGTCTTCATTCTTCTGATTATGCCTTTGATGTACAAGTTTTTAATATTGATGATATTCAGATTATTGTGTCTCTTGTTGCTTGTGTTTTTGAAACCATATCTAGGAAATCATTGCCAAATTCAGTATTCTGAAGATTTCCCCCTATGTTTTCTTCTAAGAGTTTCCAATTTTTAGCTCATAAACTTGTAAGTTTAGGTCTTGATTCATTTTGAGATAGTTCAAGGTAAGGGTCCAACTTCATTCTTTCCCATATGAATATTGTTTTCTCAATACCATTTGTTGAAAAGATTTTCCTTTCCCCATTAAATTGTCTTTAGATCCTTGTAGAAAAATCAATTGGTTGTAAAAATAAAGATTTATTTGTGGGTGCTCTATTCCATTTAATTGGTCCATGTGTCTATTCTTATGCCAGTACTTACGCTGTGCTGTATCGCTTTTTAAGTTTTGAAATCAGGAAGAATAAATTCTGCAACTTTGTTTTTTTACAAGATTATTTTGACTTTTTAGATTACATATTGAGATTGCATATGAATTTTAAGGTGAGCTTTTTTATTTATTCAGATGTCTTCATTGGAAATTTGGCAGGGATTGTTGTAAATTTGTAGATTTGGGGTAGTATTGCCATCTTTACAATATGAAGTTTTCCAGTCTATGAACAAGGAATGACTTTTCATTTATTTTTACCTAATTTAATTTCTTCTAGCATGTTTCATAATTTTCAGTGTACAAGTCTTTGGCCTTTTCAGTTAAGCTTATTCCTAAGTATTATATTCACTTCAATGCCATTGTAAGTCTGTCTTCTTTTTAAAATAGCATTTTGTCCTTTTATTCAATGGGTACAATATCAAAGGAATATATTTCTTCAAATTTATCCCTTTATTTCCTCCTACCCATTTATATTTGCCCAGCATATAATATATGACTACATCTGTATTACTATTAAAAATAGTATAGCAAAAACCAGGTGCTGTGGGACATGCCTGTAGTTCCACCTACTTGGGAGCTGAGGTGGAAGAATCACATGAGCTCAGGAGTTCAGGACTAGCCCGGGGACCACATCAGGACCCCATCTCAAAAAAAAAAAAAAAAGAAAAAAAAGAAAAAAAAGAATTTTATTGATAATTCCTAGTGATTAAGTAGAAGGAAGTTACCTGATTTGGCTATGCTTTCTTTTCTCTTTTTTTTTTTTTTTTTTTTTTTTTTTGTATTTGAGACAGTATTTTGGTAAGTTGCTGAGACTGGCCTTTCCTACTTCCTGAGTCACTGGAATTATGGGTATGTGCCACTGCACCCAACTGAATTATCAGTAAAATTCTTAAGGGAGAGTTAGATCTTAAAAAAAAAAAAAAGACAAGATCTTTACATAGCATGTTCATGCTATAATATGTTATGGTAAACTATTCTCTCTGAAATATTATAAAATAATTTCACCAATGACCATCACATTGAGATTTTCACAGCCTCTTTAAACAAAATTTAGATCCATATAGCATTTCTTACATTCTTTCAAGTTATTCATTTTGTTTTGTTATTTAAAAAAAGTAATGTGTTGCACTGCCCTATTAATTGCCTGTATGCTTTATTGTGTGCCAATTATGTTTGTCAATAAATAATCAACTATTTAATAAATGATTTGCTCTGTTGAAGATTGGATGGGATTATTTTTTCTCCTTTCTCTGTTTTAATTGGTAAGTAATTTTCATTAAATAAAATTTGTATAGTTCTGGGGGAATACAGTTCACTGGTAGAAGGTTGCTAAGGCTCTGGGTTCCATCCCTAGTGCTGTAATAAATTTTTCAAAAAAGTATCATTTTTACAGATTTTTTTGTGGTTTATGATTGACACAAGTCTCACTTTTATTCTTTCCAGTTTTAAAAAGTATTAAGTAGGGGGGCTGGGGAGATAGCTCACTTGGTAGAGTGCTTGCCTTGTAAGCACAAGGCCCTGGGTTTGATACCCAGCACCCAAAAAAAAAAAAAAAAAAGTATTAAGTAGTACTTAGGGGAAGATTCCTCCTCCCTCCACTCCACTCCCTGCTTCACATATGCTAGGAACGACCCTGCCACTGAGCTACTTTTTCAGAGGTCCACATTTATGCACTTTTTTGCTTCCTCAAACTTAATCTATACATATTATTAAAGGATTAACAGGGAAAAAACTCCAACAAAATGGAATTATTTTCAAATTTTATAAAATCCAAATATATTTTTATAAAAATCTCCAAAATATCATGATTTAAATTGCTTACACACTTTTCTTTTGTGGTTTGTCAATATTTTATTTTTGATTTTCAAAAATAGTCTTTACCACATGCACCTCAGAGCATTAATCTCCAGAATACATAAAGAACCCCAAAAACACCAAAAAAAAAAAAAAAAAAAAAACCCAACCCAATCAATAAATGGGCTAAGGAACTGAATAGATATTTCATAGAAAAAGAAATACAATTGATCGACAAATATATGAAAAATTGTTCAACATCTCTATCAAATAGAAAAATGCAAATCAAAACTAAGATTTCATCTCACTTCAGTCAGAATGGCAACTATCAAGAATACAAGCAACAATAAATACTGGTGAAGATGTAGGGGAAAATGTACACTCATACACTGCTGGCGGGACTGCAGATTGGTGCAACCACCATGGAAAGCAGTATGGAGATTCCTCAGAAAACTTGGAATAGAACCACCATTTGACCCAGTTATCCCACTCCTCAGTATATACCCAAAGGACTTAAAATCAGCATGCTTACATGCTTTTTAAAACTTGTTTTTCTTTTAAATTATTCAAAATATAACTAAGTGGGAGAGTAAAAACTGTAATATTGAACTTTTAAATCAAAATGATTTAAATATATCTGAGTAATATTCTTAAAACTTAGTAGTCTTATGAAATATTTTCACTGAAATAAAATTACAATTCTAGAACTCAATGTCATTTAGCTGCCAATTTAAAAATTAAATATCACGTTTCATATATGTTACATCAACATTTACATGTATGATATATGGATACAATATGAATTACTTTATGTTTTTAAAATTTTTATTACCAAAATTTTTTCCAGCAGCCATGTACAAATATTGGAAATACTGTGAAAACTTCTGAGTACCCACAGAACCACAAACTGGAACATGCATAAAGCAAGATATTGCTTTGGTGTGCAAAAATCCTTTGAATCTTTGCTAACAGAAAGAATATGAGAAATTCATTTGCCTTTTTTCTTATCTAAGTCATTCTGCTGCTCATACCTTTACATACTCCAAAGCTGTGTGTGTCTCAAGTCACTGATTTTCACCTCATTCTGATAGTTTCTTTTTGTTTTGAGGACACAGAGCAGAAGTACAAAGCATTCCCCTGGGGAAGGTATATAGAGAATAATATTAGGAGAGCAGATGTTTAAGGTCCCAGGTCCCATTATGGTAAGGCTGAGAGTCAGATTCTGAGCAAAGGAATCTATTTCTTCTTTTAAATATGTGTTTTTATAGAGGCCCTCTAAAATATTGCCCGAGTATCATTGCAATACTGGATCTCTCCTTTTCAGCGAACCCTAGTTAAACATTATAATAGGAACCATTTCAGTCATGTATGTGGCCTATCAATTTTGGAAGATGGTTATGATGGCTTTTCCCTTTACTGGTGACTTCTAATATTAGTTTTCTATTACTGATTAACAAGTTACTACAAATTTAGTAAACAAGACAACACACATTTATTATCTCATAGTTTTTATGGGTTAGGAGTTTGGGCCTGATTTAAGTGGATCCTTGGCTCAAGGTCTCACAAGGCTGCAATCAAGGTGTAGTGGATGTCTTAGTTTTGTGCTGCTGTACCAGCATGCCCAACACAAGGTAATTAATAAAGAGCAGAGATTTATTTCTTAACAGTTCTGGAGGTTGCAAAGTCCAAGATTGAGGGGCTAGACTCTTTTTGGTACTGAAGATTGACCCGAGGGGTGTTTAACCACTAAATAACATCTCCAATCCTTTTTTCTTATTTTGAGGCAGAGTCTCACTAAGTTGCTTATAGCCTGACTAAATTGGTGAGCCTGTCTGTGAACTTGCAATTCTTCTGCCTCAACCTCCTGAGTTGCTGGGATTATAGGTGTGTGCCACCATGCCTGGCAAGGGGTTAGCATCTTGTGTGGGCCTTCCTGCTCTGTCAAAGGAAGGAATTACATGGCAAAAGCATGCCAAAAAGCAAGAGGGAACTAAACTCAATTTTGTAAAAGACCCAGTCTTGCTATAATGAACCCATTCCTGAAATAATGGCATTAATCCATTCATGAAGGTTGAATCACATGACTAATTATCTCTTAAAGATACCTCCCTTTTTTTTTTTGTATTGAGTATTTTACCCAGGGGCACTTTACCATTGAACTACATCCCTAGCCCTTTTTACTTTTTATTTTGAGATAGGATCTCCCTAGGTTGCTGAGACTGGCTTTGAACTTGTGATCTTTCTGTCTCAGTCTCCCAAATTGCTGGAATTATAGGCTTGCACCACTAAGCCTGGCTAAGATCCCATCTCTTAATGCTATTGCATTGAGGGTTAAGTTTCCAACACAGGAGTTCTTTTTTTTTTTAAATTGCTTGTTCTATTTAGTTATACATGACATCAGAATGTATTTTGATTCATTGTACACAAAAGGGGTACAACTTTGCATTTCTCTGGTTGTACACAATGTAGAGTCACACCATTCATGTAATCATACATGTACATAGGGTAATGATGTTTGTCTCATCCCACCTTCTTTCCTTCCCCCCACCCTCTCCCCTCTATCCCCTCTACACAATCCAATATTCCTCATTCTTCCCTTATAGCTCCCCTTCCACCTTTATGTATCAGCATCCACTTATCAGAGAAAACATTCTGCCTTTGGTTTTTTGGGATTGGCTTATTTTACTTAACATGATATTCTCCCATTCCATTCATTTACCTGCAAATGTCATAATTTTATCCTTCTTTATGGCTGAGTAATAGTCCATTGTCCAACACAAGTTTTGAGGGACACATTTAAATGACAGCATCTGAGCTGCATTTCCATCTGAAGGCTGATAGGTGATGAATCTGATTCTAAGTCATTTAGTTCGTTGGCAGAATTTATTTCCTCATGACTATATGAGGGCCCTGGTATTTTGACTGACTCTTAGGTCTTACTCTCAGGTCTTAGAGGCCACCTGAAGAACTGATAGGCCACCTGTAGTTCTGTGTGATCTTCTTCAACATGGCTGCTTTCTTCAAAACAGCAAGTAAAATCTTTTTCCTTGGGAAGGGTCCAATTCCTTTTTAAAGTATTTTTTAACCAGATCATGTCAGGTCTGCCAAAGATAATCTTTTTTGGTTAGCTCAAAATCAATGTATTTAAGATCTTAATTATATCTGCAAAAAATCATTCATCTTTGTCATGTTCTGTTGGCTAAAAGCAAATCACAGGTACTGCCCACATTTAAGGGGAGAGAATTATGTAGGGTGTGAGCACCTAAGGGTGAGAGTTATAGGTGTCATTTTAGAATTCTGACAACCACACTTTCTATTGTCAGGAGTTGTTTCTTGAGTATTCCCAGGTTTGCCTGCTTAACATCTCAGTAAATTTCTTTGTAAATTAGAGGTCAGTAGTAGAAATTATTAGGTTGTGGTTGAGTCATCTTCTTTGCTTTACTTTTTCTTTTATGGTAGTGGGGATTGAACCCAGGGCCTCACATATGCTAGGTTAGTACTCTAACCTGAGGGGTTACATCCTGAGGGGTTTTTTTTTTGTTGTTTTTTTTTTAGTTTGAATTTGTTGCTCAGAATGGTCATGAATTTGTGAGCCTTTTGCTTTAGCCTTCAGAGTACCTGTGATTACAGGTGTGTGCTACCATGCCCAGCAAAGGAATTCTCCTTTTTTATTTTTATGTACGTATGTATGTATGTATGTATGGTACTGGGCATGGAATTCAGTGTGTTATGCATGCTAGGCAAGCACTCAACCACTGGGCTACATCCTCTCATCTTATTTTTTAATAAGAGCAAGGGAAGTACAGATACAAACTATGCAAGCTGAGTTACTACTACTCCCATAAGTACTACTGGTACTGTCGTAATCTTAATTAATATTTGCTAAGCTATTACTATGTATACAGTACTACTCCAAGTATCTTAGTGGAATTTAATTTTCATCATAACTTTACAAGATCACGGCTATTTTTACCATTCTCATTTTATAGACAAGTTAATATCTATGTAGAGAATTTCAGAACACAAGTCAAGTAAGAAGCAGAAACAGGATTCCAATTCAGGTAGTAAGCCTTCAGACTGAAAGTTTTAGATTAGGACTTATAGTATAGTCATGCATTACTTCGTGATGATATAAATTCTTAGAAATGTGTTGTCAGGTAATTTTGCCACTTTGTGAACATCCCAGAATATATTTACACTAACCTAGATGGTATAGGTTACTCAATGTAACCTCTTGATACAATCAAGAGACTCAGTAAACACAACATGGAAATGATGTTGCTGTGGCTGGTATCAAAGAGCAGACTTTTATAGTAAATTCTGTTTAGAACAGTGGTACTCTAAAATAATAACAAGTAGAGTATAATGAATACATAAACTGGTAAATCATTTCTTTTCATTATCAAGTATTTTGTATTATATATAATTATATGTGCTATACTTTTATATGACAGGCAGCACAGGTTTGTTTACACCTGCATCGCCACAAACATGAATAATGCATTGTGTTATGATGGTAAGATGTCTATGATGTCATGAGACGACACTCTTCAGTTCCATTATAATCTTACGGGTCTACCACTATATATTTGGTCAGTTATTGACAAAAATGTTTTGTGGTTCAAGACTGTATTTAGAAACTTCAGCTTTCCTCTTCATCTGTTTTTTTTAGAGCTTACTTTTTTTTTAAAGTTCTCTCTTTTTTTTAATTGCTATAAAATTTTTGGATTTACATTTATTCTTTTTTCTTTCTGTGAGATTCTATAATCTCAATTTACTCTAGCATTTTTTTCTAGAATATTCAGCTTGATGTAATAAGACCGTAGTTGTAGATAAAATAAGGAAATCCTTCTGAACTGATTAATAAGTAGCCGCCCCATTCCTGAGTATGCCTTCTTCCCCCAATCTTCCTCAACCCCCAACTAAAGAACTTCACCCTCACAATCCTACAATTGAAGAATTAACATCTGACAAAATAAGGTGTCTTCAAGATGTCTTCCATTTTTATTGGGAAGTGCCTAGTACCATAGGGATTAATAAATATTTGAATATCATCCTACCTAAAAGTTGTGGCCAAGCGTCTTTCATTCTTCATTCCTTTGCATTTTTTGTTTTACTTAACTTGAATTATCTTTCTTTTATATAGTCTGGCAACTTTAAAAAATTTTGCATCATGAAGACAGATCAAATACTACTTCTGTGAAATTTGGGTGGTGTGTGTGTGTGTGTGTGTGTGTGTGCGCGCGTGTGTGTATGTGTTTGTGTGTGTGCACGCGCGCTGAGGACTGAACCCAGGGTCTTATGAATAGTAGGCAAGCTTTATACCACTGAGCTACACCCTCAGCACTTTTGTGAAGTTTTCCGCATACTATGAGAAAGATTTAAGTTCTCTTGTTTTATATTTAATACATACTTCCATGATAACTAACAATCTCATGTTTGTCTCTTTCCCCATTAGAGGCAGTCTCATTTCCTCTGGTTATCTCCAACACCTGGAATGTGTGAGTGCATTATAAATACGGTTATTGTTAAATAGATCAGTGAAAAATGGTTAGATCAATCAACGGGTAGTATATCTGAAGAGAATGGAAATGTGTGGTTAAGGACATCTGGGAAAATGCAAAGTCAATAAAACTTTATTTGGAATCTTTGGGAGATAAGTCTCAAAATAAGCATATCTAACAAAACTGATACAGCAATTGGTTAATGCTGTTTTATTTTGCCCTTTGCCATTAGCACAATTGAGAACATACTATTATAAAAATGATCTCTTTTTATTTTCTTATAGAAGACATACCAAGGTAAAACAAACCCATTTTTCTTGTTATTACAGTGTGGTTCTTTTACATTGATATTAGTACCCGTGTACTAAACAAATGAAAATAAAGGATAATTTAGTATACCTGAGCATCTATAATTTATTTAGCACATATATGCCATGTTCTGTACTGAGTACAAAGCAATGCAAATCTATTTGTGTTATTTCTGGACTTAAACTTATTAAAATGAGTCATCATTGCTCTCAGGATAAAGTTCAGATTTTAGGCAAGACACTTATGTTAGATAATTTCTTCTAGAAAGGCTTTTCTGATTCTTCACATCCAGTTTAGGAGATACTCCTAAAAGTCACTCTGTATTTCAAGTAAGTTGAAAGGCCTAAGTTATGAAAGAGTATTAACTACCTGGTGCTAATTTTTCCTTACATACAAAAATTCCTTATTTGCTCTCTCTCTCCTTCACCAAAGTACCAATTTCTTTCTTTCTTTCTTTCTTTTTTTTTTTTTTTGAGACAGGTCTCAGGTCTCACTGCCTTCAGGCTGGTTTTTAATTCCCAATTCTTCTGCCTAAGCTTCTAGAGTAAAGGGACAACAGTCATAAGTTACCAGGTCGGTTCAGAGTATAGCTTCCTTGAGAACAGGCAGCTTTCATAGTTTTGGAACACAGTGTTTGCTAAATAAATAATGGACAAATACATTAATTTAAGAGAGAAAATTACATTAAAACAATTACGACCTAATATTTTTCAGTACCCTTTAGGTTTGAATTTTTTTTTTTTTTTTTTTTTTTGCCATGCTGGGGATTAGAACCCAGAGCCTTATGCTTGCGAGGCAACCACTCTACCAACTGAGCTATCTCCCCAGCCCTACATTTATGTTTATTAGCCCACTGAATCCAGTTGAATTGTAATTGTTATCCCCATTTTAGAGATGAGAAAACTGAGTAAGAAACTTACTACACCAAGTAACAAGCAAGAAGCGCAGTACCTGGAAATGAGCCCAGATGGCTCAACCAATAGGGCAGCGACTTCTCCAGGATATCCTGTGGACTGGGTTAAGGGTTGGTTCCCCGCCCCCCACATGATCGACAAGGATGGATACAACTTCCAGTGGGGCAAAGTATGATTTGAGGAACTTACTCCATCACAGAAAACCTGAAAAAAAGGATGCTTCCTCCATTTCCTGGTTATTAACACAGTTCAAGTATATTTTGTGAATTAAAAAAAAAGAAATGAATAAATCAATGTATCTGTTGAAATTCTTTCCCTCTGCTTTTAAACTCTCACCTATTTCTTTCCTTCCTTTCCCAAGCCTCATAGAGGGCGCTCACAAAGTGCTACTCACTGATTGAGGAAGCTCCACTCAAAAACACGCCTCACAGCGCAACTAAAAGGCACAGCGCCACCATCTCAGACTTAGTTCTCTTTTCCACGGCAGGAGGCGGGGCTAAAGTCCCTCATTCAAATAAAAAACTAGGAGATTTGCATGGGGAATGGTCAGTCCTTGCGCTTATTGGCTAATAGCACAGTGGGCGGGGTACATATTACGATCGCAGAGCTCCGCCTACATTAATTTGCATAACGGCCCCGGCGCGTGCAAGGGAGAAGCGGGTTTGTTTTTGAATCTGCGGAGGCGGCGGCAGTGGCAGCGGCGGCGCGGCGACTGAAGCGCGCGAGATTGAGGCGGCAGCGTTGGGGACGGCTGCGCGGGACGGCTCTGTAGGAAGGAACGTGGTTCCCCCTCCCTCAACTCCCGCCCCCAAAGGTATATGTGAATCCCAAGGGCTGTTCTAAGAACATTTTCTTAAATTACTATTGTATTTCTGAAGAGTCAAGACCGCATTATGGCGGCTGCGGGAGTTGTGTTTGCGCCTGCGCGGTTGCGGATCTGCGGACGGCGCTGCATGGGAGCACGTGATCTTGCGGGGTCGGGCTCTAGCTGCAGTTGTGCAGCTGGCGGGGCGGTGGCTGCGCAAGCGCAATATTCATTTTCAAGATCTAATGTTCTTGTTGGACGCCATTTGGGTTCTAGATTTAATTTTCCTCATTCTTGAGGGGTTTCGTTTTGTTACTCTTCAATTCCTACAGTTTCAAGGAAAACGTTTCCTTTATGTTGTACCCGTATACCGACCTTCATTCCCTCTCTTTTTATCTGATTCTGAGACGCTGTATTAAATTTTATGTGAAAATTGTCACTTGTGGTTCTCGGTTGAATTTCACCATTAGGGTATTGTGGGACTCCACTTTACTTTTAGGGAGATAAAGATCGGCACCTAGTGGTGTTCTCACGGGAAGTGCATTTATTTGAATTGCATTTTTGCAAATACATTTTTAACCCTGTTTTTACCAGTTTGGTTATAATGGATTGTGCACTATATACGAAATAGAATTTTAATTTTGGAAATATTGGGACAGTGAAAGAATATACAAAGTAAAGTGAAATGCCAGTTGGTCAATTTTTTTTTTTTTAAATTTATTCCCGTCAATGAAGTTTTAATTCTAATGTTTGTATGCTGAACATATGAATTTTACATGTTTTCAGTTCCTTTGATTAGTTGTCCATTTCTGTTTCAGTTAATCAGCTACTCTTTTGAAAGAAATCAGTCGATTTTCTTTACATTTTTTTTGTGATAATATGTAAGCTACAATACTTGGTGAATTTTGGTAATGAAGAATTCTACAAAGAATTTCCAGTTATTGAGGCCTTTATGAAGAAATTGAGTGGATCACCAAAAAAAAGTGTGGAGTTTAAAAATATAAACAGTGCTCTATATATGTGTATGAGACACAATTGTGTTTGATTTTTTTAAATTGTAGATATGCTTCTGTTTTTTGTTTCTTCAGGTAATTATTAAGTGTTACTGGTTCTAGTTTAAAATGGTAGTGTCACTATATTTAGATCTTATATAACACACCTGGGGTAAGTTATATAAGATTTGATGATCCTCCCTTAGTGCAAATTGCTGCTTATTAGGCTAAAAACTTATAAACAGTTTCATAAACTTCATTTGTGGGTCATATGTACAGCATTTGGTTTCTTGGTTCATTATATAAACTAAGTTTGAATCAGTCTATTGGCAAAAGAAGTGGTTATTGCTTTAAAATCTAGGTTGTTAAATGTAAATGCATCTTTATTACCCACAACAAATATCTTAAGTATTAACTAGATGTAATTGAAAGGAGTATGTTTGGTTGGTAGATTTTTTTTAATGATGTCACATGAGATGGAGTGGAATGATAGAAAAGATTCTTCCTTTTTCTCAACAATCTTAATTTGTTCTAATGTAATTCTTGGACCTCTGTTGTCTTCTACCCAGAATGAAGGCAGTTGTGCAGTCTTCACTCTTTTATGCTTCTGAGGTGGTTAACTCCCACTCCCTACTTGCATGCTATTTTAAGAGTTGAAAATACAGGGTGTTTTCTGTGTCTGTGTATGTATACATAATAGGTTAAGATAATAACTTTGATCTTAGGGCAAGGTATACTTTCACTTCCACAAAAATGAAATTCTTTGGTTTATGTATTTAAGCTTATGCTTTCTTTTGAATATACAGATGATTGCATCTTGATTTTGTATTGAAGGTCATAAGAGGTACTTGAAGAGCATATACAAGGTAAATATTGATAGGACAGTTTTGCTGTCATGTTTCTTAGAAGGCATATGTAACTATAAATGTACTAAGATTAATGAATTATCTGAATATCAACTCTGTGTTCTTTTATACTGTCAGAAGCATATTTTGAAACTAGTTTGGTGATTATGATGCCACAAAATTTTGACATATAAAGGATATATAAATGTTTAGATTAGTTTCCTTGAGGAATGAACATTTACTGAAGTTATTTAAAATCTTGTGTAGTTTTATAAATTTTATACATAAAATAGTTACGAAAAAACATTTGAATGATTAAACCGTAAATCATTAAAATTGTGTTTTTTCTTTATGATTTGAATGTGATATGTATAAATATTTTTAACATAGTCATCATGGAACTTTTGGGAGATGTTAATTAGC
This sequence comes from Sciurus carolinensis, assembly GCF_902686445.1. Taxonomy (NCBI): domain Eukaryota; kingdom Metazoa; phylum Chordata; class Mammalia; order Rodentia; family Sciuridae; genus Sciurus; species Sciurus carolinensis. The sequence goes on from NC_062216.1 coordinate 81,879,840, forward strand.
AACATTTGGAAATAAGCACTCTAAATAGTCCAGTGAATTTTGGGACTGCTTTTTGCATGGTTGACCAACCTACAACTGTTTTTGTCAATTAGCTTTTCATTGGAACCATAATTTATTTTCTACTTTTTTTTTTTTTTTTTTTTGTGGCAGTGTTGGGCCACACTTGTGCTAAGCACACACTTTACCACTGAGTTGTACTACAGCCCAAATTCCTGTTCTTTTAACTTAGTTTTATGAATATTTCCCCATTTCACTGTTTTCTAATATATTCCCACAATACCATACTGTGAAAATCTTCTAAATTACCAAATATTCTTTTCAGACATGTTTACAAATGGCCACATATTATCTCATTAAAAAGAATGTACTGTGACTTATTAAGCTGTTCTCTTTTTTTGACCGTTTTGTTGCTCATTTTTCTATTATAAATAATGCTATCGTGAACATCCTTCTACTTGAATCATATTCTGTAACTCAGAATATTTCTTTGACATAACAAATTGATAAAGCTTTTTTTCAAAAGCATTTCCCATATCTCTATCAATTAGGCCGGTTGGTTGGTGGGGAGAGGATATTGTAGCTCACTAACTTTTTTTTTTTTTTAAACAAGTGATGAGGTTGACCTTTTAGATTTTTATATTTGTATTTTCTTATTTTTTGTGTCAATTAACCATTTGAGATTTGGGCTCCCCCCCCCCCAAGATGGATGTTAATGCTTTTTTGTTGTTGTTATTATTAGTAACAGCTCTTTATGGATATTAGCCCTCAGCTTTTCATATTTGTTGCAATAATTTTAAACATTTCTTTAGTTTTTTATCTTCTGTTTTTGGTTTTATGTATTCAGAAGTTTTACATATATATGTAGTAAAATGCACTGCCATTTTTGTTTATAACTTCATTCAGAACTACTTTGCAGATAAAATATTATCTATTGAGAGATGAAATGTTCCTTTGTTAATTTTCTTCTAGAACTTGTTTATTTTTGATATTGGGAATTGAACTGAGGGGCACTTGACCCCTGAGCCATATCCCCAACCCTATTTTGTATTTTATTTTTTAGAGATGGTCTCACTGAGTTGCTTAGGGCCTCACTTTTTGCCGAGGCTAACTTTGAACTCTCAATCATCCTGCCCCAGCCTCCCAAGCCACTGGGATTACAGGTGTGTGCCACCTTGCCCAGCCAGAACTTAATTTTTTTGGAAGTTTTAATGAACTTTTAAAAATGCTTTTTAATTTACGTGGACATATACATGTATTTTCACATACTGTGTATAAAGATGGATTGTTAGGAACCATTTTTTTAAAATGTCTAGTTTTCTCAGAATTTTGTGTTGTTGATTCATCCCTTGCTTTGGTTACTTCTCTGATCATAACTTATGTATTACGTTTGAGCAAGCAAGTATGTTCATTCACTAGGGATATTTAACCTGGGGTCCATTGACCCTTGGAGGTTCCTTGATGTATGCAATTTAATGTGAGTGTGCATATGTGCATTTTTCTGGGAAAATAGTTACAACTTTTTTAGCTTCTCAAAGGAATATGTAATATAAAATCTAAAAACAGGTTAACAACCAGTGCTTCAAGAACTTATTCTTAAAGCAGTATTGCGTTTTTAAAATTTACAGTGGGCTATGCATTATATAAATACGTGTTTGTAATGCTATACTCTATATAAATACACTCACAATTCCTCTTTACAATTTTTTTAGCTAATCTTATCTGTTTGACTTCGCAGATGATCTTTAGATTCATTTGGTTACATTTTTAAAGATGCCAGTTAATGGTTTTGTTCAGAATTCTATTAAATCTATGGGCTGGGATGTGGCTCCGTGGTAGAGTGCTTGCCTGCATGTATGAGACCCTGGATTCAATCCCCAACACCACCAAAAAAGCAAAAACAAGACAACAACAGAATTATATTAAATCTAAATTGGGGTGAATCTTTTTGCTGTTTTTTAGGAATATGAATATATACACTTCTATAAACAAAAGTATTGTTTTTAGGAGTCTTAGAAAAATTTGTGATACCTGTGACTTTTTTTTTTTTTTTTTTTTTTAAAGAACCCAGGGGCTCTTAACCACTGGGACACATTCCCAGCCCTTTTTATTTTTTTAAATTTTGAGACAGGGTCTCACTAAGTTGCTTAGGGCCTCCCTAAGTGGCTGAGCCTAGCCTCAAACTTGTGATCCTCCTGCCTCAGCCAGTTGCTGGAATTATAGGTTTACACTACCATGCCTGGCTAATGCCTATGACTTTTTAATGCCATTTTATTGTTTTCCTGGTGCTGGTATGTTAATTGGGTTGTTATGTGAGGATATTAGGTCTGTATTTGTTTTAAATCTGCATTTAAGATGATGAGACATGAAAGTAATACCTATGTGAAGTTAGAAGTTGGGAAAATCATTTGTAAAATAAAGTATTATACAATATTTGTTTAACATAGAATTTTTTTTTTTAATGGAGGAATTTTGAAAAGTAATTTATTTCCTTTTTGGCCAAGATGGGGTCTAATCTCATAATAAAGATAAAAATCATTTTACTTTCCTAGATAGCATTTAATTGTTACATTTATCTCATAATGATAGTTCCCTAATTAGCATAAATTCATTCTCCATTAAATCTCTATGCTGATTCCAGGAATTATCATTATTATATTATTATTATCATTTGGCAGTATGAGGGATTGAATCCAGGGCTTCACACATGCTAGGCAAGTGCTCTACCACGGAGTTATATCCTTGGACCCTTTCAAATTTTATTTTGTGACAGGGTCTCACTAAGTTGCCCAGGCTACTCTTGAATTTTTGATCCCCCTGCCTCAGCCTCCAGTGCATCTGGATTACAGATGTGCCACTGTGACCAGCTGCAAATATTCTGGATTAGTAGTGATGTATTATAGTTGTAATTCTACTTTTTTTTCAGAATGAAGAGTCAGGTTATTGAATGGGGGATGTTCCTCAGTAGTAGAGCGCTTACCTAATTTGGGAATTAATATTTTCAGAGCTGCATCAATATTTATAGCATGTTCATTATGGCAATTGACGATCTTATTCACAATTATGAATCTTACACCCTGGGTCCAATCCCTGGTAACAAAGGGGAAAAAGAAAGAGAGTCAGGTTATTGCCAAAATATCATTTTTATTGAACAGGTTAACTTGAAAATTAGTGAAGAAATCAAAATATCATTTTTATTGAACAGGTTAACTTGAAAAGAAGAAATCAAGGAAATAAAGATAGAACTCAAATAGTAAAATATTATTGGCTTTAAGAAAACGAATCCTGCAAATAGATATCAAATATCAGGATATTTTTTCTTAAGCATTTTATCCTTTTTAATGAAAAATTCTGGTCTTTGGGTTTTTTCAAGCAAATGTAATTACAAAGATTTGGAAGTTTTACTTTTTGGTGTGACCTTTGGTCTTAATTGAGAACTTTTCCAAGTTCTGGGAAATTGTCATTTTTTATTTTTCAGACATAGAAGAGAAATAACAAATTAGGGACAGGCAGAGGTACTACTAGAAAAATACATATGGATAGGGGCAAAAAATGATAGCTAGTATCATGCCAGTAAAGGAGGGTCACATTTCAAATTTATAAATTTAGCAAGAATGTTACAAATGTAGTTGTGAGGCAATTTGGGAATTAATATTTCCAGAGCTGGATTAGTATTTATAACATGTTTAGTTGATTATCTTATTAATGATTGTGAATCATAGAGAATGTTTAGTTAAGTTTAACCTATTAAGAAGGCAAAGTAGTATAATTTTGTTTAGAGGCATTTCTGTTGTGGTGGTGGTTTTTAAGTGTTGTGAGGCCAAATTCATACATTGGCAAAACTAGTTTCTCACATGTAGGAAGAAGTTTAAGGCCTTTGAGTTCCTAATAGTTGTGGGCATATCATAGATAAAAATTAGGTGATGTTTTTACACTATTTCCAAAATATCATTAATTAGCTCTGGGAAACTATAGGCCTTTTATTTTTCCTGGACAACTTAGAAGTTACCCAACCATTAATGGAGCTTATCTTTTATAATCCTTCTATTTGACCCTCTCATGTTTCCTTAGAGAGCCCAAGGCTTTAAAAATTATTTTGTAGTGTTCCTTTTCTTTTTTTCCCTCTCTAAAACCTTTTACTTACAAACTTTAATTCAGCAAAGGTCTGTGTGGGAAAAATGGGGAGAGGACATCCTCCTGGAATGGATGTGGGCTGCTAGTCAGGAGGGAAACTGGTGGCAGAACTGATCAGGGCCAGTTCACTGGGTTACCATCTAGTATTCTTTCTCAGATTGTGCTACAATCCACAGAGTAAATAAGGGGTTTCTCTTGGCATTTTAGTTTATTCAAAACAGAAGTGAATTCTACAAAATTAAACTCTGTTTATGCTTCAAATTACACAGTAGAAATCATTTCATATTGGAGATAGACTGTGAATGCTAGGAAACGTTTTCTGTTTAAGAATGAGTGGACCCAGAGCTACTAGTGTTTATGAATGTTTCTAATTTTGAATTTTAGACATTTGGATTTTTGAGCTTCAAGAGAGTTATTGAGGATTTTTCTTGGCCACCTTGCAAACACATGGAAGTTCTAAGTGTCCATACAGATAGTGCTTTCCTGAGAGTCTTTTTAATTGGACCTATACAAATGTGAAATTCAGGGAAATGAATATAACATATTAACTTTGCAATCTGAAATATTCATTTTTTAATGTCTTGAGCTTTTTATTGTTCAGAATATTATAAGTGTTTTATGTTATTTCGTGTCTAATACCTGAGAATAACTACCTGTAAACACTAGTTCAGGAAAGAAGGCCCGTTTGTATGATGGTGATGTGTGATAGTAATGTTACATGTCTTACTATGTGATCTTCTTCCCTGTTTGTATAGCCCTGTTCTACTTTAGGGAACTATATGTTCATCATTCCAAGGTACTTTTACATTCTCATAAGAAATTTGAATTGTGTGTTAGAATAGTGATTCCCAGAACTATCAAAACCATGGATCTCTCCTTAGGTGACTAATTTTCGAAGGTAATGCCCTCCATTTTGAGGAAATGTAAACCTAGAAGATGAGAAGGGAGTGTAGTTTAGAAGATCAGGAGAAAAAGAACTTGATGGAATAATGTGTAATTTGAATGCTGCTGTTCATTGCCAACTAAGGTTTGGAATTTAAGAGTTTTCTGTCTTTTTACCCTTATAGATGGTCATAAGAAAGAAATGTAGAAAAGCATGGAAAGGAAAAAACCGCTTTTGAACTTTTATCTTTTAATGGTGGTAAATGTCAGAAATCAATTGAATTGAAGGCCAAGCTGCTGTAAGAGACTATGTTACTATTGTTTATTTTTCACTTGTAACAATACAGTGTAAGACTATGGTATATAAATAGCTTTGTTTTAGTATAGGCTTTCATCTCTGCATTTACTATGGCGATTGCACATTTGCTTAGTAGTAAGGGAGAAAGGACAATAGGGAGTGCATAGTCATTCTTTTGAGAGCATGATATAGAAATGGCATGTTTCACTTTGACTCATGTTTTATGTCTGATAATTGACTCATTGAGACATATTTAGCTGGGAAAGAGAGGCTGGAAAATGTGTCTAACTGGATGATCATGTACTCATCTCAATTAGATAAAAGAAAGAACCAGATATTAGTGAACAACTAACATTTAGTGCTACATAGGGAAGCTGGAGAAATGGTCTCTCAAATTCATAATTTGATACAGAAAACTAGTGTTCTGTGTTTTGAGTTAGGTCCAGTTACAATGTAACGTTGTATAACTTCCTTTGAAATGGTATTTTTTGAACTTCGTTTTTATTATTTGTGGCTGAAGTCCCAGATATTATAAATATTTATGTTATTTGATAGAACTCTTAACCCTCTCTGCCAATCTTTAGAAACATTGACTCATGATCAGTTAGTTTTGCAAGAATTGGAATTTATTTATTTGGAACTAAGAATTGAACCCAGGGTCTGTGCATGCTAAGCAACACTATCACTGAGTTACACCTCCAGTGTGATAATTGAAATTTTTAATTTTTAAAATTCAGTTTAGTATTTATAAACCTTGTACTTAACTTGCTTAATTTAAAAGGAAGGACTGGCCAGGTGCCTGTAATCCCAGCTCCTCCAGAGACCGAGGCAGGACAAGTTCAAGGGCAGTCTGGGCAAGTTAGCAAGACCTTTTTTTAAAATAAAAAGGGCTCAGTGGTAGATCTGTGGGTTCAATCCCCAGGTCTGGGGGCAAAGAAAAACCAACCAACCAACAAAAACACGGACACTTTCTGTGGAATATAAGTAAACAATAGTAACTTGTGTAGGGCAGAGAAAGTGGAATTCTATTAGGGAGTGATTCAAGGAAATCTTAGAAGAATTTTATTTATTCTTTTTATTTAAAAAAATTTTTTTTGTGGTTGTAGATGGATAACATGCCTTTATTTTATGTGGTGATGAGGATCCAATCCAGTGCCTTACACGTGCCAGTCAAGCGTTCAGCCCCTGAGCTACAGCCCTAGCCCCGAAGAACTTTATTTTAAGGAATGAATTAGAAGAGTATTACTAGTAAAGGATAGAAATTGCACATTGAAAATCTCAGTTGAGAAAGAGGGCTGTATGTTAGAAGAATTCTAAATCGCTTACATCTGGTGAGAGAAGAACAGAATTATACAAATTTAAAACAGAATAACACTAAACAACTCTCTCTGGAAGTTTTATAACTTTATAACTTTTATATTTCTTTTAAAGGCATTTATCTCCTACTTTTATGTATATAATTTGTGTACTTTATCAGCTTTTTGAGGTTACGAATATGTCAAGTGCCATATTTTAAAGACATATCTGACAAGTGCCATATTTACAGACAGATTCTAATTCAGAATAAGACCTCTATTATAATTGCTTTTAATATTCAATAAATGTTCTTTGAAGGAATAGAATTTCTTAATTTTAGGTGGAGGTGCAAAAACAGGAAGTAGGATATTCTGATTCCTTTTTCACATTTAATTCATTATCCACAGGTGTCAGAACTTTTTAAAGAGTAATCAAACATGTAAGTTACTTAGTGGCATTGCTCTCCTGATGAATTATCAGATGATTTAACAGGCAGTTTACATATAAATAGTAAATTCACTTTCAGTAACTTCAGAAATAGAAGAAAATAAGGGAAACCCTTTTGCTTATTAGGTTCTTAAAATATGACTGAAGAACATTTATACACATTAATATGAATTTGCAGAAAAGATGGAATAATATAATAATTTCATTTTAAATTTCTATAATTCTCTCCTTCCCCACCAAATTTAAGAGATTTAAAAATTGGAAGATAAAACAAACGAAAGAATGAAGAAAGGAAGAAAAATACAAAAGAAAAGGCAAAGACTTTTCTTAAAACAAGTTAGTAATAGAGTAAAGTAGAAAGAATAGTACTGCAGTTTGTATTGAGATCTGGGCAATGAAATGTCTCCCAGTAGTATTCCTTATCAAAATGGGGTTAACTCTACTTCATAGTTTTATTATGAGGATTAAATGAACTTACATGTATAGAATGCTTAGAATGTATAGAATTCATGCTTGACACATTCCTCCTCTTGCTTCAGTTATTTGTGGATCAATTAGTCATTCATGAGTATTTGTTAAGAGGCAGCTATATGCAGGAAGTCCTGCTGCACAGACTGATTTATAGAAAATAATATTTTTTATTTCTAGAGCTAACCTTTAAATATATTTTTAACTTAATTTAGAAAAACAGATTTAATAATACCACTCTCCTGTAAGAAAGTACAAGTACTTAGGGAGAGTTTTGTGAAGGAGTACTGTTTTAGGACTGACATTAAATTTAAAAAAACAAGTATTTAAAGAATAAAACCCACAAGTTTATTGCTAATATCACTAAATTTACAGTAAATCTCTTCATGGTGAAAAATCATCTTTTTTTTTTTTTCTCTTACATTAATTAGAGCTGCAAAGTTAGTCACATTTTTCAGATGGTTGTCATTTCCAAAATTAGGGAAGTCATTTATATATATATATATGCATATTATATATATATATAATTTATTTATTCATTTATTTATTTATTTATTTTTGTGGTGCTAGGGATTGAACCCAGAGCCTTAAGCATTTGAGGCGAGTACTCTACCAACTGAGCTATATATTCCCAGCCCTATGAGGATTAGATTCACATAGGCATATGCCTCCCTCCTTCCCCAAATCTCAAGGTGCAAAATATACTTCCCTTTCTCATACCTACTTCAGTTATAGAACTTGCTGACATATTTAATCAAAACTGAGAGGCAAATTGGGAGAGAGAGTGCAAGCACCCATAGTCCCAACTACTCAAGAGTCTGAGGCGAGGATTCCTTGAGCCAGGAGTTGGAGACCAACCTGGGCAATATAGTAAGACCTCATCTCTTGTTCTCTTTCACTTATTCTAATTAAAAGTTTTTACAGTGCAGGGGCTTGAACTTGGGGCCTCAAGCATGCTAGGCAAGTGTACCACTGAGCTACATCTCTAGCCCCCATCTCTTAAAAAAAAAGTTGAGCTGGGTGCAATGGCACATACCTGTAAATCCCAGTGGCTCAGGAAGCTGACGCAGGAGGATCGCACGTTCAAAACCCACCTCAGCACCTTAGCAAGGACCTAAGCAACTTAGTGAGGCCCTGTCTCAAAATAAAAAATAAAGTGGGCTGGGGTTGTGGCTCAGTTTTAGAGCACTTGCCTAGCACATGTGAGGCCCTGGGTTTGATCCTCAGCACCACTTGAAAAATAAAATAAAGGTATTGTGTGCATGTGCAAAAAAAGGGGCAGGGGGGTGACTGGAGATGTGGCTCAGTGGTTAAGTATTCCTGGGTTCAATTCCCAGGAAACCTCCCCTACTCCCCTCACAAAAAAATTGAGGCAAAACAAAATGTCCTCCCCCCCAACCCAGCCCTTCCTTGTGATCAGGCTTCTGCCCCTTAATGCACAGATTCGTCCATATAAATGTGTTAGTTGGTTTCTGATTTTATTTTGGTGTTTTACTAGCTTTTCAATAATGTACATAGGTCTAATGCAGTGATAACTTAAGAGGAAACTTGTGTCTAGATATTTTGTAAAGGGTTATGTATCATCTTGTCTTGCATGATCAGGAAAGAGTCATCTGATTTATTTCAATGAGTTTTAATCTGCTGTAACTATGATAGTTTGGTATCATGGTTCTCCAAGATTCTTGTATTTGATTCTCTTTAAAGCTTGGATTCTAAAATTTATAGAATAATACTAAATTGATTTTCTTTGAAGATTTAGTAGGCATCATTTCTAGATTTGATATGGAGTCCTCGTTCCTGTTATAACTAAATAAAAAGAGATTCATTTTTAAGTGTCATATTTCTAGTGTGGTTATGGTTACAGATTTGATTATCCAAATTTTATATTGGTAGGGAGGAGAACCTCTTATTAAAACCATACAAACAGATTCATAAAAAGTAAAAAATGACACTTTATATAGTATTTAATTATTGCTATAAACAGTTAGTAGACAAGGCCCATCACATTCAGTATTTTTCTGCAGAACCATTATTAAAGTGTTTCTGGTGTTTCTTAAGTACCTATATTAAGAACTTTCACAGGATATTTTTCCCCCTGAATTCTGAGGGTAATGGATCAAAGACATTACTTAAATTACTATTTATACAGTGTATATTTTAAATTGTAGGTTAGAGATAGATTAAGAAGAATATATTTTTATCTTAAGACTATTAAAATTATGAACTACAATTAAATCAGTTCATTTAGCATTAAGGTAATTCTTGTTTTTTTGATCTTGGATTAAATAACTACTTACACAAAATTTTCTGCTCTGTGTAATAGAATCATGAAAATTCTGGCCCATTCCTTGTTGCAGTTATTACAGATATTTATTCATGAAGTTAACTCCAACTTTATACCAGAATGCATGCCTGCATCTTGAGTCTTCTGTGTAATAGTTTAAACTTATGATGATTTGATGTAGTTCTTTTTTTCTTTTCAATGTGCTCAGGGTCAAGCTCAGGACCTAATTCATGCTAAGTAAGCATTCTACCACTGAGATACACCCCCAGACCCTTTTAGTGTAGTTCTTTACTAAGAATTTCCAGAGTTTATTTAGAAGACACATTTTTTCCCTTCAGGTACAGTGACATCAAAAATCTTGTTTGTTTCATCTCATTGCCCCAGTCTGGCCTATTTGTTCGCTGTATCTTGTATGTAACTATTATTTTAGAATTTTATTCACCCTTATTTGGGGTTTCTTTCACTACTTTCATAGGACACTTGTTTTCCATACCTATGTGTTTTTACTGTCATTTTCTGTCTCTTGGGGGAAGGAGGATCACATTCTTTAGTAGCATTTGGAGAAAGGTACACAGGAAGTATGTTTTTAAGACCATGTGCGTCTGACATCATTCTATATGTTTTACTTGACTGATAGTTTGGCTGGGTATAGAACATTAGGTTGAAATCATTTTCCTTCAGAATTTTAAAGGCATTGCTCCATCATTTTCTTGCATCTGTTATCACTACCAAGAAATTGGAATCTACTATTATTTCTGATTTCTCTCCCTCAGTGGAAGCTTGTGGAAGTTATTGTCTCTAGTGCTTTGAAATTTCATCATAGTATGCCCTAGTTTGGATCTATTGCCATTTGCTGATATTTATTGTACTTTATTGGTCTCACAATTCTTGCCTTTCAATTCTGGAAAGTCTCCCCCTCTCCCTTCCATTGTGTCCTTCCTTTCTTTCTTCCTTCCTTTTTTTTTTTTTTTTTTTTTGCAGTGCTGGGACCTCACACGCCGCTGTAAGCTAGTGCTCTGCTGAGCTACATCATAGACCCTGAAATATTTTCATGTGATTTCATTGGTAATGTGTTTTCTTCTGCCATTTTGTCATTCCAAATTTGAAGGTTTGGATGGCCCTTCCAGCTCTATTTTTTCCTCCTATTTTTGTCTTTTTGCTCTGGTAGATTTCAGCTTTATCTTGTAGTTGTTCTTTTGAGTTTTTCATTTTTGCTATCATGTTTGTCTATCAATTTCTTTTTTTCCCTTTCCCTATAGTATTCTGTTCTTAAGTGGGTGCAGCATTTTTTTCTGTGTCTATTCATGTTTTTTGAAGTGTTTTTCTTTCCCTATTGTTTTGTGCATTTTATTTTTTAATTTTTTTGTCTGCCTTCCATGTTAGACACTTTTCTTGGTGGCCTTCTTCCTTTGCTGACTGCATAATGTGATGTGGAAGATTAAAAAGTTGATTGGAATATCTGAATTCAGCAGTTTTGAAATTTTCTATGCAGTGATCCAGGTGGATGTCCTAACTTAATAAATGAAACAGGTATTTACCAAATAAATGTCTACTAAATATAGTGAAACTTTCTTTAGGTTCTATGGAATTTTCAATATGTGAAGTTTTCTAGTGGGGTATATAAAAAACGTAGGACTTGACTAGAATTCTCTTCTAGTGTTTTGTTTTCTTTTTTTCTTGTACTACATGTATACTTGGAAAATGATTATATTCTCTGGACCTAACATGGTCATGGGAAAAGAAATATGTGAAACATACTAGTTTTTAATTAGGAAGAGATAAAACATTGGGTAATCATGGAAATGTTTACCTAACTATCAGAAATTCTTTCCAGATATGTATGTTTTTACAAAAAAAAAAGGATCGGGCTTATTATAAACAGTCATATCTAAAATTTCTGATAAAGATTACTTGTGGCATTATACGATCAAGGTGTGTGCTAGTTATAAGTAGGAGAATTTAAAAGTAAGTACTTAGGGGGCTAATGTTGTGGTTCAGTGGTAGAGCACTTGCCTAGCATGGGTGAGGCACTGGGTTTAATCCTCAGCACCACATAAAAAAATCCAAATAAATAAAAAGTAAAGGCTAAATTCTTTTTTTTTAAAGTCAGTAATTATATTTTCTAGTATTCCACAGACTCTTTGGAGATTAACTATTTATGCACATAGATGCTCCTGTGTAGTGCCTGTAAAAACACTAAAAACTGAAAAGTGCTCTTTTCCCATTTTGGATTCTGTTGTATGGAGGCTTTTATACCAAGACTGACTACTATATAGAAATAAGAGTAGAGATCCTAAAAATGAAGATTCTTAAAAATGAAGAGCTAGGGTTGTAGATCAGTGGTACAGCGCTTGTCTAGCACATGTGAGGCACTGTGTTCTATCCTCAGTACCACATAAAAATAAGTAAATAAAATAAGGTGTGTTCATCTACAACTAAAATAAATTTTTTTAAAGTGTAGAAATTTCTGAGATTTTTGTAGTTGAAACAAAAACACTGGGAATTAATCTCAGTTTACCAACTGTTGAGCAAATATTGTTTCACACTATGGAAGAGATTGGAAAATGAATTAAGGTGTGATTTCTGTCCTTATATAAAGATGTAAGTAATGGAATCTGGTAAGTGTGAAGATATGAATGAAAGATTTTGAGAGAGCCTGCTTTGGGGGATGGGCATTGTGAAGAGGATTGTTAGTGAATCATTAATAGGATTTACCAGGTGAATAAGGATATTCTTTGGAGCAGAGTGTCAAGGATGTTGGCACTGGCTCCAGTTATCTGAATAGTAGCCTACCATTTTTCTTTGTTTCTGTTAAGACAGAAACACAACCAACGTATGACCACAACATATGACCAACCTCTGTGGGTTGGATCTGAGTAGTCTGTATTATATTTCAGCTTTTATTTGTTTTTTGAAGTCAGTCTTATAGCATGTTTCTCCTACCACAAATTGGTGATAAAACCTGTTAGGGTTAGTATGAGAATTGACATAGTGTATATAAAATGTATTCATCATATAGTTCTAAATATTTTGGGAGTTTGTAATAGTCCTGTCCCTCTATTAAACTTATATTCCAGTGCTACGGTAATATTTATCTGTTCAAGTCTTTACCATTTTATCAACATCTTACTTTTAATGAATAAATTTTACTTGAGCTATCATCAGAGAATCAGTTATATTTTTGAAGGATTAATTGGGCTTAGATCAAGTGAAACTTTTTTCCTCCAGATATGTACCATGGTACTTAAAATATTTCTCATATGTATTGTTCATTTTGCCTCATGGAAAATGAATATTTTTTAAAACTTAGTGATTTATTTGGTTCGTTTCGTTTTTTTTTTTTTTTTTTTTTTTGGTCATGCTGGGGATCTGTCAAACCCAGGGCCTTGTGCATGCTAGGACAGTGCTACATCCCTATCCCTAAAACTGAGTTGTTTTTAAAAAACAAAAAAACAACCATTTGTTATGGAAACTTCCAAATATATATAGAACATAGGATGAAATAATAAACTCCATGTGCCTGTCACTCAGTTTGAATGATATATCATTTCATGGGGCCATTCTCCTTTTTGCTATATTCCTACTAATCTTCCTATACCCTTAGAAAGTTTTAGTGATATATAAAATTTAGTGATGTATACATTTAGTGATATATAAAATAACACAGGATAGCTAAATTTCAGGAAGATAGACCAAGGAAGAGTGAAGGAAAATGTAGATTCCATAGCCGATGGGAACTGTCAAGCAAACAGATTCTTTTCTGTGCATTGGCCTTTTCTTGATGGCTGTGTTACTGCCAAGCCACAATTTTGAGGACGCTTTCAAATTTGTCTTATTAGTGTTTCCATGTTCAGACTGGCTTTTACCCTTTTGTGCTCCCTGTTTTCTCTTCATAGTGTCTATATATTCTGTTTGCTTTTCACTAAAAAAAAAAAAAAAAAAAAAAATTTGACCAGATATTATTAAATTGACATCTATTGTGTTCATGTTATGATAGGTGGGAAGACAAAAAATTTTTTAAAAATAAAAAAGTTAAATGATGAAAGAAAAAAAAAAAAAAAAAAAAAAAACATTGGGAGGTCTGTGGCAGGGCATGAAATGTAATTTGTCCTGGGACCACTTACCTGGGGATGTATTTATGACCATCTAGACTACCAAAGAGAAGAAATTTTTATTTTTATCGTACATTATCCAAAATAAACTTTGTTTCCATCTTAGTTCTAAAGACTTTATTCACAGGATTTCAAAAATTGATCATAAGATCTAACCATTCTACTGGATTTCACTTGAGGCATTAGATTCTGTGGCGAAATCTTTAAATTAGATTTCTATACATTGAAATTAACTTAAATGATTATTAGGATTTAAACAACTTGATTTTTCAGAAATTATAAAATTGAAACTCTTCACGATTAAAGAGCATAAAAGGTTAAAAAAAAAAAGAAAGAAAGGTCGGGGGCCTTGAGCAGGGTTTGACTTTTTTTTTTCTGGACTGAAATGGAGGCTTTCTTTCAGGCGAATTCCCTGATGTTTGCTCTGTGTGATTTGGCTCTATCTCTGTAACTGCTAATATGTGGCATGGACTTCAAGTTGTTTGGGATCTGGATGTGCCCAGAGTCTGTATTGCAAGTCGGGATTCACAGGCATTATGTTACAAACCTGGCTTGCTGCCTTCTTTTTTCTTTTTCTGTGCCCTTAGTAGCTGCATTGTTTGTTGCAGTGTATGCATTAGCTGTTGTGTGTGCTCAGTTTCCTGCAAACTGACAAAGTGGGAGGGGCTTTGTTTGATACATAGCTGGGTTTTCACTGTGAGTTCTTGAGTGCACATTGCAGCCATCTTAATTACACTTTTGTGCAACTGAGACTGTGCAGCTGTCTCAAAATGGCTGCTAACCTAGTCTTTGTAGCTGCTTAGGCAGCAAATATGTCTGTGAGGAGACTTGTCACATACATCAGGATCAAAGGTAAGAACCAATTACTTTTGTCTTTAAACATTTTAATTAAAAATCACTTGAATTTAAATGAATTTATATAGGAATGCAAACTTAGAGCTTGCTTGCTAAAAAGTTGAAATGTTTGCTAGAACTGTAAGCCTGTATTATGGAAGCATTACATAAGATGGTGAGGTCAAAGGTTAAATTCCTTTAATTTCTCACCATTTTATATTCTGTCATTGTCAGAATATTTGATCACCATAATAGTGCTTTTCTGGTCCTAATTAGCTTAATTCTCCTGTATTGGATATTTTGGTTTGTTTGATATTTATTTGTAGAAATTAAAACAATATATTACCTGAATAGATTTTTAAAAAAACAGAAGTCATAGATAAGCTATGTTTTATTCAAAGGGTGTGCCTTTTATGTTTTTTTTTTTCCCCCCGTGTATGTGGGGGTTATTAGTTGAAGCTTTCTAGGAAGAATGGTTATTCTTTATATAATCTTAGAAAAAATTTTAATACTCTTAGGTCTTTTGAAAAACATTCATTATGGGTCCCAAATCTTTCTTATCATACTGCCTCATTTGAGATTCAACTCTTTTCACGTTCTTAATGGTGCTTCACTTTTTTCTTCATACTACTTTTTGCTTTAATTGACATTCAGGTTCAGATTTTGAATTTAGGAATAAGTTTACATCTAAGCCTGGATACCTTTTTACTCTGTATCTCATGTATTTTAGTGCCAATATATCTGGAGTAAATAATTGTTTTAATTAACTGTGGTATTATGTATAGTTAAAAGAACTGTAATTCAGTAGTTTTGTAAATATGGTTTTAGAAGTTTCAGAAAGCTTTCTCAGTGTTGTTCTGAAGTAGAACCGTTTATTGAGATGCTCTAAGTCTTCCACCCAAAAAAGGTGGAAGAATGAAATTCTTATTCATGTAATATTTCAGATAGCAGAACATTTATACTTTAAGCAATGCTTAAGTCACAGTATTTACTAGTTTTTTTTTTTTGTTAATCTAAATGGTAAAGTATTTTCCTATGGCTTTGTTGGTAGAGTATTATGAATATATCCCTGACTAATGTGACATAGAACAGTAAGTCTGAACTTTCCAGATAGAGCAACTTTCTAAAAACAACGTTTTGCAAGTAAGTTCTTATTACGGAGGACCCCAATAAATAAAAAAGGGTGAATATGGTATTTTCTTGTACTCTTCTTTTATTGTATAAATTTATAACATTTATCATATCTATATTTAATAAAATGAAGACAATTAGGTAGTTATGAGAAAAACTTTGAAATTAGATCACATATGATAATTATAACATTGGTATCCATTCCCTTTAACTTATTTATTAATAATCCACTGTGGAAATTCAGTTTGAAAATAAGGCTGTCTTTATGTTCTGTTTTGACTTTCATGAAGACCTGTGTTTATAAGACTTAATAGGTTAAAGTTGCCGCCTTATCACAAACTTGGGTTTTTTACTTATTATTAGTTGCTTTTTTAAAAATATTTTTCATATCCTAATCTTAATGTAACATTATGGATGCTTATAATATGATCATTAACGTGGGCAAATCATTCAGTCATACATGAATTCATCCCTTAAAGAGAAAACCAAGAATAAAAAATTCAATATATGTGAGTTATTCTGTTGTTCATTCCTTTCAGTAAAGTCACGCACGCCCTGTAGTGAGTTTGAAAAGTAAATGTGCTGTGTGTCCTTAATCACTTTCATTTTCATGCTTATAGTATGAATAGCTTACTATCTTTGTGGCAGGGGTAGAGGGAGGGAAGCAGATTCTAGTATTTAAAATATGTATATTTAAAAATATATATATAATGCAAGTGAACTTCTTGGTTTGGTACTCTAATATTGGAGAAATGCTGAATATGTTAAAATTACTGAGCGATTTATGTTGGCTTTTAGAGTGGGACATAGGGAAATTTTGGTGATCCACTTCTTTAGCTTTCTGTTGCAGACTCTAAAATTTGATCCCATCTTTCATAAGATTATTACTTGCACTTGGGAAAAACAAGCATTCTGTGGTTATGTATGATATTATTGCTAATGCTTTCACTGCAGTGTTGTATTTGTGCAACTGTAAATATAAACTAGATTTCACTGTGATCACTTGAGGGTTGGTGACAGTATTCAAATTTTCTGTGCTGAATTATAGGTTAGTTATTATGTTGGATAATTGAGGGCATAATATATCTGAGAGCTGGATAATTGGTATTGTATATTGTCACCTCTTTTTTTGTCCCTTTTGTTCACCTTCTTTTCATAAACCATTTCATTAGCATAAATCTCTAAGGGAATTGTTGGAGTGATGGAAAGCACATTGACCAAGAGTTCAAAACTGAATTTGAATCCTGTTTTGGTCACGGTTTTCTGATATTGACCAACTCATTCCATTTTCTGACTCTTGTTTCCTCATTTACAAAATGGGTAAAAACTCCTGTTTGGAAACATATGCTGAGAATAAGTTTGCATATTTCTAAATAGTACCATGACATAATCTATAAATATCAGGCCTTGCTGCTCAGATGTCCTTTACTTTTTCAAGTGTCACTAAATCAGAGTATTTTGAAAAAGTGTGGGAAATTTTCGTATAACTAATGCTCAGCAGCAAGAAGTACTAGTTAACATTCAGTGTGTTCACTTAGTAATGTTATATATTTATGTTTGTACTGATGGGTCCTACTCTGTTAAATAAGTTAGCCATCTTTTGCTGTGTGGTGAGTGATGACATATATTTATTAAGTAAAGTCAATATTGAATGTTGGTATTACAAAATTAGAGTACTAGGAGAAATGTTTTAGTTCTGGTCTGGGTAAGTCCTCCAAACATACTGTAAGAAAATGAATTCTCTTAAAGAGATGACTTGAACTCAGGGCCTAGTTTTTCCTGTGTTTCAGTACAAATGAGTCTTTTTAAGAACAATAACATTCTCCTTCAGTGACCACAAACTGGAAGCCACCAGACTTATTTTTTGTCTTTTAGCCATTCCCACATTTCTCCAGTTGTTGACATTTAAAGTTAGATTTCACAGAAAAATCTGGATATCTCACCTCTTGAAAAACAGAAGATAGGTCAATGTTAGACATGTATTTCTTTTTAAGAACCGTAATCTACCTTGAGTAGATGCTGTCTCCTTCAGATAGGGTTTATTCTTGCTCACATTTAGTCTTTTTTAGCTGATTCACATTACTTACCAGTTCTCTGTAAGTTGGTCATCTTAAATCCTGATATTGCTTATTAAGTATTGACAGCCTTAAATATCTAAAATAGATCTAACCTGGAAGAAAGTAAATATAATTAAAATTTTACTTTTAGGAGAACCCTAGCACATGTAAAAATCAGTTCATTCTCTGGAAGATAGGGCATATTTGCTAATCTTTCACTTTGTCATAATTTTTATATCGAGCACAATGGGACCAATCGAAGGATATCCACAAAAAGTGACAATCAATTAAAAATAAAGGGATTAAAAATGCTCATTAGAAACAAATTCTTTGAGGTCTTTTACTGTGATAATCCATTTTTCTGTGGATGTTATCACTATTAGAGACATCACTGCCTATCTACTCAGTGTTCTTAATGGTGATACCAAATAAGAAAAAGTTAAACTGTATTTTAGATATGTAGTTTATTGAACAGGTAAGTAAAATAACATAAAACGTGTTTTATGTGCCCCCCCCCGCCCCCACTGATTGAACTAAGAAGGGCAGCACTTAAAATGAATAAGGGTTAAGAAAATTTTCTTAATTTGAAGTGTTTTCTAGAAGAACTTTTTTTAGACTAGATAATGTTAGAGGGTATTCTAAACATTTCTCTTGAAAATTCACATCTGTTTACCTTTATTAATTTAACATTAACCACGTCAACTATGTGAAGATTATCTGAGTGTTGCATAAAAATGATAGTTTAAAATCTTGATTTTAAATTTGAATTCTGCCTTTTCCAGAGTGAAAGCCAGGTTCTTAATATTCATAAAATACCATGATGTTGGTAATGCTAAGCAAGTGCTAAAAGACACCAAAACAAAACACAACACAACACAACACAACATTATTCCTTTTTAGAAAACAGCTTTTCAGTTAAAGGTAAAACTTTCATAGAAATTGAAAATATGGTTAACTGCACAGGAAATGTGGAATCCCTACTTTACTACTACTCACACTCACAAAAGTGATTTGAGGAGAAAGAATAAATAACATATTCAAATATATATTTTTTAATTGTTTAGTTTAGAACTTTCACAAAGTATTCTCTCGGTGATTTGTAACAGTCTGTTATTAGTCATGAACATGTGATTATGGAAATAGTACAAACAGCATTGCCTGGTGAATCTAGGCAGTGAAAGAGGGAGTTTAACACCAGAGAGGTGTCTGAGGAGTTATTTTTGCTTTTGTTTGAGGGTATCTGTTTTTCCTTTATGAAGTCAGCCAGATTCAGCGGCCAATAGAAATCTGACTGGTGCTTTCCTTTGCTGGATATAGAAAGAATGAAGGCATGTGTAGTGGATGGCATTAACATAGAGCCTGGAAAGGTTATTCCCGGTCTGGTACTGCTATTACTTGTATAACTTGGGATAAATTACTTAACTTCTTTGTAAACCAACTCTGTGGTTTAGAGTTAGGGTGAATCCATGTGCTTCCATTGGATAAAGGTTAAATGAGAAATGTATATATACTCCTTAGATTCCATACCTATTTGTAAGTACTCAATAAGTCTGGTATTTTTATGGGATGAGTCAAGTTACTTAATTTCAGAACCTCAGTTTTCTTATTTTTAAAATGGGAATAATTTTATCATACAGAATTTATATTGGGATTTAAATGAGGATAACAAATGTAAAGCATCTGGTGCAGAGTCTGATGCAAAATAAGTGTGAGTTAAATACTTGTTACTTTTCTTCCACAGGGTTACCTTTAACACAGATTTTTATTTTTCCCAATCATTTCAAGAAGAATGAATTTGGGGTGAAATCTGGGTTACTGGGTACTTTAGAAAAAGATTTTTAGGAGAGAGGGCACTGTTAAGAGTGTGGCTGATTTAAAATCTCACAGTGAAGACTTTTAAAGAGCCTAAATGGGACAAAACAAGAATTCTTATTTGGGGTAAGGTATCATAGTGGAATTTGATAAAAACAAAGCGAATTGTGATGCTTGGTGTACAGGATTCCTGCCCTCATGACCAAAACATTTTTGGGAGGAGCAGGGAAGACACAAAGTATACTGGACAAGGTTACAAATACTGAGGGACTATGAATACTCTGGGATGGGGTAGAATAGATACCTAAGAACTGTCTATGAATATCACTCAGAATGTGGTCTGTGAAGAACTGTTTCTGGTCCTCCATGACATATTAGTGGAAATTGAGTTTTGAGAGATTTTAATATCAAATATGATGAACTAATTTTTTGTCAGTTGCATCAAACAATAATAAAATTGAGGCTCATTTTTGCCTTTTTAATTTTATTTTTCAAATTCATTTTCATTGCATTTTACAAAAATATTTATCTGTTATGAACTGGAAGTAAGATATCAGTCCTTTGGTGTTATTAATTTGAGAAGTAGTGAACTAGAGCAACAATTTCTATTTTTGGCACTTTTCTAAGCAAGTTATAGAGATTTTGCTTTTGATTAATTCACTGTCAGGTAGTGTATTTGATTTTAAAAATAATGCTAAGTGCTTGTTATTTATTGTATTTTATGCTGAACTAAATGATTTCAGGACTTTTGAATTTTAAGTACTTTTGCTCAAAAGTTGGATGCATATACAAGTAGAAAAAGGGGAAGCATCTAAAAAATTAAAAGTAGGAAAGAATATTATACTTCGAAAATGTCTAAGATCTTTTGAATCTAAAAAGTTAAAACTACGAAGGAGTACAGTACCTTGACAATTTCTAAGATCTCTTCCAACTCTGAGATTTTATGATCGATGGATGGTACTTAGAAAGCTCTTGTTATAAAACCTTAATTCCCACCAAGTATTAATTACATGGTTTATACCATGTGAAATTATATCATTAAATGTTTATGTCATTTCATCTGCTGCTGATGGGGCACAGATCCTGAGAAGAGAATATAGTTGTTTTTAGGAAATGTTCTTTTCTTATTTGTAGATTACCTAGGTAATACGATTATCTACATATTAGAAATTTACCTCATTATCTTTTTTATGTAGTATGGGTAACTTAAGTGTGTTTTAAGACAGCTAAAAATAAGATATATTAAAAAGCATATTTTGGATAACCCCTAATTAGCATTTTAAGTGGTTTTTCATTTTATTACAATTTCAGATGTGCCACTAAATTAGTTTTTGGATTGTTTTTTGAAAGTGAAGTTTAAGGTATGGATACTTTTAACAAAATAAGTTGAAAAATAGAAGTGGAGATATAATGTATTAGTAAATCACAAAGTAAATAATTTTTTTTTTTTTTTTTTATTTAAAACAAGGGATATCCATAGGTAATGACTCAACTCTTGTCCATTCAAATCTGGGCAGTAAAACCAGTACATCAGTGATTTTTTGTTTTGTTTTGTTTTGTTTTGTTTTGTTTTCTTTAAATGTGGTCCTGCAAAGTGCGTTCTCCTGAGGATATTTTTCATTTAACATGCCTGGGTTTTTTTATACTGAGCACATCCTTTAATAATATTAATTAGTGGCAAATGTGTTGGATATTTAACCATCATAACAGTGGTACCTGAAGATGTACAAGTCTTATTTGGGAACCCTTATACAATATGATTTTTATAACAAATCTATTAAATGATATTTACTGCTTAATTGATAAATTAATGATATTTGAAAAGTGGTTGTAAAGTGGAATTAAGATAAATTTTTGGTGATGCAAAATATAATTTATACTTACAGTGATTGTTAAAAATAGCAACCATTGACTTTTAAGTAATTAGTAACCTGGTTACTTGGCATAGTAAGCTAAGGATTTTTAATATTTATGAGGGTTAAAATATTTTTCATGTGATGGGAGTATAATTTCAGTTATATAAGATTTGTAAGTTGGTGTTCTTTTATTACCTGAATTTGACTTATATTAGTAAATAAATAGCTAGATATATTCTAGAACCAGTTAGGGCCTGTTGGGGAACAAATGGGGAGGGTTTACATAGCAGTACTCTCCTTTAGTTTGGGCTTAAAATGAGGATTGCTTTATGTAAATTGTTCTTACTGGCGCCAGCTAGCTGTAACTGCAGTCTGGCTGTGCTAGGGCAGCAAATAATATGTGTCATGGATTTTCTGTTTGGAATGTATAAGAATTTAGCCTTTGGAATGGAAGAACAGAGTTGATGCATTAGAATAACAGAGTGGGACCTTCACAATTGACAGTAAATATGTGAAATAGTGAGAAGCCATAAGTCTTTTAGGCTTTTAGTTCTGCTTTTATAGGTTTATGCCTATTGATACTATTGGGTAATATGTGGGAGGTACTTAACTGCACACAGTTGCTGCAGACCCAATAGTTGACAGCATAGAAAGCAGTACAAAGAATTCTGATTCTGGGCATTTTCACTTGAAATAGTCATTTTGAAGGTATACTTTGTGTGTTCTGTGAGCTTCATAGACATGTTGAATGACGTTTTTGGCTTTTGTGGTTAATGGGATGTTTGCTGCACAAACTATATAACAGATGTGAACCACTGTTTGAAAGGAATTTTAATATGTAGCCAACCTACTGTATTCCTGTTTTTTCCATGAATAAGAATCAAACAAGAAATTTTAGACTCAACAAGGCTGACCTAGAAGTCTGCATTAGATTTTAATATTTATACAAATGAACTAAATAGCAGTGATTTACAGAAGAGGAAGTTCTTTTCACAGTATCAAGCTGCCCACAGGTAAGAGATTCAGGTCCTTTTTCTGTAACACCCCCCTAACCCTCCTCTCCCAAGCTTTATATCTTTCTCTCAACATTGGAAAGGATTTTGTTCGTTTTTAGTTTTAGTAGTAACAGGGTTGGTAGATTGTTTAATGTTAATATTTCAGAAGATTTGGAGTGTCATATTTGGATTTGATTTAAAAAATTTTTTTTCCTCTTCTCAAAATTTTCTCACATTTGAATTGAAATGAACTAACAGTGGGTTTCGCATATGAACATTACTCTTATGTACAGTATGTTCATATTATGTGTAAATCAGTTTTAGATCTCTTTTTATTATAGTCTGTTACTATGTTCTCAGTTGCACTGACACCAACTGGTACATGCAGAAAGATGACATTTTGTAACCTTACTTAATTATAGAGTTTTAGTGTAAATTTACCACTTTGAATTTATCCTTACAAATCAGGCTGCTTATGCTTTCACATTTGGTTCATTGACATATATTAGATAATATGTATTTATAAAAATATAACATGGTTAAATTCCCCAGTTTCACCTTTATTCCATTTCCATATATTTAAATTTTTCACAATTTTAACAAAGTGAATGTAAAAATCTAAAACTAAAATGAAAATATTAATTAGAAACTTCATTGAATCAAATATTTTATTCTTAAGCTGGGTCCACAGGCATTTGTTTTTGTTTTTGTTATGCCTTAAGTATTGTATACAGAAAAACAAAGACTATTATATTACCATTGTAGAGATGTGAAGGTATATTTTTATCAAAAAATATAAGTATTGTATGTTTGTTAATATTAGTGTGGCTAGAGATAAAATATTACTAATTGATATAATTATTTGGGGGGAACGGGCATGAGTAAGGAGGATAAAATGAAAAGCGGAAATGAGGTAAGCTTAGAGAAGTGGAAGAAAGGAATTATATTAAGCAGTTCTTTCTACTCTTTGCCTCCCTCTCTAGAAGTTAAACAACTGGCTCTTTCTACAACCTTAAATTAATGTAGGACTTCAGTTCTCTAGCTTCTGAAAGGTAACTAGTCATTTACTACTACATGGTTGTGTACTTAAAATCTGGAGTTCTGCTCTGATAGAAGCCACATGTGTTTCAGGGGCATGAACCTGTTGCCTTTTGACATTTTGCCTAGAGTTTTTAAAAAATATGCAGTCTATTAAAGGATAGAAATTCATGTTTTTCTGTGTTTCATCTCAGTAAACAATTTCATTATGATTGACAAAATGATGATAATAGAAAGATACCCATTTTGATTACTGTGTTTAGGTTGGATGGAAGGTCATGATTCTTTTGGTGTGGAGGACATCACATGTCTTAAAACAGTTCGGAAATGTTTTCAAACTTCCAAATGTTTTCATTCATTTGGAAGAATGTTGGTCTGGGAAGATGTTGGACTGGTTTTTATATAGAGAAATTGAAAAGGAATTGTTAGATGAAAACAGGCATTTATTGAATGCTGTTAGAGTAGGGGGTCATAAACAAAGAAAAATGAGGGGAATAAGCTGGAGGAGTATTCTGAATAGATAAATGTAAAAGGAAGCATGTAAGGAAAAGGTAAAAGTCATGAGAATAAGAGTGTTGTAATTTTTGATACTATTGAAGTTGAATGTAAGCAATCCAAAATCTGAGGGATAAAAAGTATGAGTTTTTACTTCTTATGTTCCTTTTATGAATTTATGTAGCAAGCAAAGTAGAATCACAAAATCTTTGAAATAAAATGAACCAGAATTACACTTTGCACAAAAATCTACTGTTTAATATTCCTGACAGGTAAATTATCTAGTATTGGCTTCAGCATTTTTAATGACAAGAGGAAGCATCTCTAATTCATAAGGCAATTTCTTCTTTTTCTTGGACATCTGAAAAATTATCATTATTTAGGCAAAGTTGCTTTTTGCCTCCACTCTCCCATCCTCATCTGCTTTCTGTCTCTCTATACCTCTGAAGTCATAAACATTTCCTTGTGTTTTCTATGCTAAATATCCTTCATGTATTCCAACCATTCCTCAAACATGTTGTTCAGGACCATTCTTTAGCATGGTCATCCTCTTGTTTATTTTCAAATATTAAAAGTCTCTGAGATCTAAACATAATACTCTAAAAATATCCCCCTCCCCTTTCTCCTTTACAATCCACTTCTATTCTGCAGTTTAATTTTGTAGTAATATTTTGGCAGCCACTTTGTGCTGTTGACTTTTTTGTAGAGTAAGTTAAAATTCCTTACTCTTTCATGTTTGAATACTTAAGCCAAGTACTTGTCCTTATATATGTGTGTCTCTTTTTTCTAAATTCTCTTTTATTTTAAGACAGAGTGTCTCTTAAGTTGCTGAAGCTTCCCTCAAACTTGGAATCCTCCTGCTTCAGCCTCCAGGATACTGGGATTACAGGTGTGCAATACCACTCCTGGCTTCTTTCAAAATTTCTAATATTGGTTATTATATTCATTATGGTTTCTTTTGCTTTTCCTTTCTATATTTACTCCTTTTTAAGTAATCTTTTTAAAGAACTGGCTTTAGTTTGGTTACAGACTAGTTTTTGAGTTTTTCTATCAAATTTTTCTTTTATTATAATTTCTTGCTTTGGTATTATACCTTTCTGCCTTAACAGGTGTTTTTGAGTTTGTGGGTTTTTAATTAGCATATGCAAATAAGACTCCGTCTTCATGAATATCATTTTAGTTGAATTACGCAGGTTGTATTCTTAGTGATTTGTTGTTACTATTTTTCTACGGATTTCCTCCTTAATCAAAAAGTTTTGTTGTTGTTGTTGTTTTTAATGTGGAGAAAATATCCTTCTCATCTTGTTAGTATATCTAACTTTATTATGTTTTAGCCAAATAATATGACCTTATGTGATTTATTTTATTTGCCTTTGAATTTATTAAGATTTCCTCTTTACCACATGCAAGATCAGTATTAATATTTGTTGGATGTATTTGTGAGAAATTTATATTTTGGGTGTATTGGGTATACAGTTCTATTTATTTTTCTAGTATTGTAACATGTTAATTAGGAAATGCATTCTCATTGCTTTTATTGTGGATTTATTAGTTTCTTCCTGAACTTTTTTTTTTTTTTTTTTTTTGCGGTGCTGGGGATTGAACCCAGGGCTTTGTGCTTACGAGGCAAGCGCTCTACCAACTGAGCTATATCCCCATTCCTCTTCCTGAAGTTTTAGACCTGTTTCTTCTTTACATGATTTGTAATGATGTTATTTAGGTACAGCAAAATATACATTTCTAGTGACATGTCTTTTATCACTAGGACACAATTTTTTTCCCATGTTGTGAACATACTTTATTTGTTAGTTACATGGGCATATATGTATGCCTACTTTTTTGGGGGAATTAGTATTTACCTAGTATATCATTTTTTATCCCTCAATTTTCAGCTTTTTTATGGTGCTTTAAGTTTTGTCTCCTGTTTATAGTACTTACCTAATGACATTTTTTATCATTTAACCAGCTTGAAACCTAGCTAGATTTTCTCCTGATTAATAGTTTTCTTTATTTCTACCATATTCTGCAACCCCTAAATCTCTGTGCTCCCATGTTATAATTATCTGGGATTTTAGTTTGGAATATGTATTTATTTATTTGTTTATTTATTGTTGCTTTTTTCTTTTTTAAAAATTTTTATTTATTTTTTTATTTTTTACAGACTGCATTTTGACTCATCGTACACAAATGGGATACATCTTTTTCGATTCTATGGTTGTGCATGATGTAGATTCATACCATTTATTTTTTTTTGACGCCCTCCCAGGGCATGCCCACTGACTCATCTCCTGCAGCCATGCCCTACCTGCCTATAGACCACCCAGTACATTAAAACTAGGATGAACTGATTAAAGTTCACATAATCATTCCACCTCTGAATATTCCTGTGTTAATAGGAACTTTTTTCCCACTTTTTTTTTTGGTGCATTGTATTGGTACATATTGGTGGGATTTGTTGTTACATATTTGTACATGCACACAATATAACAAAATAATTTGGCCAATATCACCCCCCCAATATTTCCCCCTTCCTCCCTTAGAAATAGGTTTTTTTTTTTTAATTGTAAACAAATGGGATACATGTTGTTTCTCTATTTGTACATGGAGTAAAGGCATACCATTTGTGAAATCATAAATTTACATAGGGTAATGTTGGTTGATTCATTCTGTTATTTTTTCCATACCATTTATTTTTAAGGTGATGAATCCTCAGTCAGCCTGCCCATCATTTTCTTTTTTCGAACATTGCTGGTTTTCTCATCTGAGTTCTTTATTTTTATGCTCCTTTGCTGTCTTCTACCTGTAATGAACCCAGGGGCACTTAACCACTGAGCCACATCTCCAGCCCTTTTTATATTTTATTTTGAGGCAGGGTCTCTCTGTGTCGCTTGACCTTTTTAAATAGCAGAGGCTGGCTTTGAACTCCCTATCCTTCTGCCTCAGCCTCCTGCACTGCTGGGATTATAGGCATGTGCCACCAAGCCCAGCTGTTTTCTCATTCTTTGCTTAGAAGTAATATCTTTATTTCTCTTGATTGCTGCTTTGGCTGGCAGTAAAGGATTCCAGGATGAAAATAACTTTTACCCTGAACTTTGAGGGTATTGTTTTCTTTTAGCTTTAGTATTGCTGATGGCAAGTCTGGTGTCAGTGTAATTTTTCTTTGTAGTTAAATTATTTTTATTACGCTAAATTATTATTTCTTAAGTTTTCTGAAATCTTATCACAAGTGTCTACATATTACATTTTTATCTTGTTTTAATTTAGTCTTTTGGTATTCAGTAGGATGTAATTATTGGAAAATGTGTACATTTCTTCAGCTGTGAATTTTTTTCTTATTTTCTCTTTCCACTTTTTTTCTTTTCAAATCTTCATTGAAGATTTCTGTTTCTAAATTCCCTCCCCCAGTATCTCTTAACTTTAATGTTTTTTTCCCTTTGTAAAATGTTGTGAGAGAACATCTTGTCTTGATCAACTAGGTCACTTCAGCTATGTTCATGCAGCTAATATTTTGAATTTCTGAGATTTCGAATTGATTTCCTATTGTTCTTATGGATTAAGTAACATCTCATATGCATTGAGGATTTTTTTTACAGTATTTTAAAGTGTATTGTGTTGCTTCTGCTACTCATTCGCTAGATTTTTGTTAGTTTGTTGATTTTGTAAGGTTTGGCTCCTGGTCTTTATATTTTTTATTCTCTCTCTTTTTTTAAAGATGTTCCCTTTTTCGTCTCGGATGCTTGATTACTCAGGTGATTGTAAAGGATGGGGAAGTGGTATTTGGTTAACATGGGATAGTTTTGTCTTTTGTTTAGTTTAAAAATTTTTTTGTGGGTGCTAGGGATTTAAACTAGGGCCTTATGCATGCTAGGCAGGCATTCTGCCACTGAGATACACCCCCAGCTCTGTAATTTCTTTTGAAAGATGACCTCCCTTTCTCCTCTGGGGTTTAGTGTCTGTGTCACTTTCTAACCAGTCATAAATGTCAGTGCTGCCCTACTACTAATGTAGAAGAGAAAAAGTTGGAGGAGTTTAATGGTTCAAATACGGATTACATAAATATATTTTCACATGAAGATTCAGCAGTGTATCAGATCCAAGTTAAAGTCTATATTTGTATTCCCTTGTCTCTCCCCAAGTAAGTTAGTTTAACTAATTTGACATTTGTTCTTCCAGACTTTTAAAATACCACATGTCTATATGTTTAGGGGTGTGTGTGTGTTTTAAAATGTAATGGCATAAAAACAGGAAAACATTTACTGACTGCTTTTGATGTCAGAGTACTTTTTATTATTTCATTTAATTCACCTAACATTTCTATAAGGTTAGACATTATTATATTCTTAGTTTCATGGATGAGGATAAGGATGCTGGAGCAAGGAAAGGAAACATTTCTTGGATAGGTAACATAACCTGGAAAGGATTGTGTCAGTATTACATAAGGTATGTCTGGCCTAAGTGTTTGCATTATTTATTACTAGAGAATTCTGCAGTGCTTTCTTTGTTCACTTAGTATTTCTCAGAGATCTTTTCATACCTGTGAAGGATCTACCATCTTCTTTTAAACTCCTTAGTGTATATGTTCTAGTATTTTTAAAAACTATTTTCTTAGTAATACTATTTTTTGTTATAGTGCAGCAGTAGGCATTCATTCCCTTTTTAAATTATTAATACATCTTAAGATACGTATCTGAGTGCCTTTGCTGTGTCAAAGTTGATGCACAGTTTGTGTTTATACCTTAAGAATGGTTATGATGGTTAACTCTTCTACTAAATAACAGTATGAGACCATTTACTTGTATTCATTAGTGCTAACCAATAGTTGTTAAACTGAAGTATAAAAGCATGTCTTTTTTTGTTTTCGCACTGATTATTAGTGAAAGTGAACATATTTGTTTGAAAATTACCTATTTTATATTGTTTTTTTCTGAATCTTTTTTTTATTTACTGATGTTCTTTTTTATTCTGGATGCCACTCTTACATCACTATGCTGCTTTTTCAAGTATTTCTCAGAATTTGTGGTTACTCATAGCACATTCTGAGTCCTTAAAAATTTTCTAATCCCTAGTGTATTTTGCTATTGCATTTCATATCTCAACTGTTTGGATCCATTCTCAACCATTCATTTCAAAATCTATCTCTTCTCTGTTAATTTGTGATGCTTTTTGTGTCATATGTTACATTTATTATTGCTCATTTTTGTCTTTTGGGTAATTTATTCTATTTCCCTTAGAATTGTGATATAATTATTGCTTTGTCATATGCTGTCAAATCTGAGAGGGCAAATCATTATTTTGATTTTCAATATTTTGGCCATTTTTTTCCATTACATATTATCTTTTTTATTTTTCTCAGTGTTTAATTTTTTTTTTTTTAATTGGTGAATGAATGTTGAAACATACTGGGTGCTTTTTAGTTTCTGTTAAGAAATAACAGTTAATTTTTGTAACCATTTTGGGTTGTTAATAAATTTCCTATTGTGCTTATATTTTAAATTATTAGAAGTATTTAAAGTGAAAAATTGTGTAATCTAGGGTATAAAAGTTATCTTTTAGTAGTTAACCAGGCCTAGAGGGATAAAGGAATTTGAGGAAAATGTAATTACTTGTCTCTTGGCCATAAAGATCTAAAATAGTTGCAGTTTCAGTCCTTCAGAGTGCTGTCCTACTCTTTCCAAAGACTGTTCTTTGTACAGTATATATTTATTGAATTTGATTTTCGTGCTGTTAACAGTGATGTGGCTGATCAAAGTTTTTTTCGTTTGTTTACCAGAAGAATAGCTTCAGAATCCTTATCTTAACATAGAAAAGATGATAAAAAAGTTTTGATGAGAAATATAATAAATATTTGGAAATACCAAAATAAGATCCTTGGTCTGAATTTGTGAACCCTTGAAAAGGGTTTAATTGTACTTGGTTTATTACATTTATCACCACATGTCCTTGTGATTGTTTTTTGCTTTCTCTCTTCCACTCCTTCCTTTTTCTTTTACTCTTCTCCCTTCTCTTTCTCCTTCTCCTTTTCCTCTCCTTTTTAAAATTCTGGAGGCTCTAGACTCAGTTTAATATTTTCATCTGGCAAAGAGCCAGATTTCCAATAGCCCTGAATTGAGCATGCTGCTGTTGCTTAGCAACTGCTCGTGAAGTCTTGTGGCTATAACTGAATTATAAATAGGGTTATAAGCAGAAATGCAATTGAAATTGAAAAGAAAGACTTACTCCTTTTTCCTCCTTTACATTTGAATTTGAGTGATTTTTAATGAAGAGTCAGTTTTCAGAAATCTTAAATCATATCAGAAAGTCAGTTAGGGTTCTGTAAAGGTCTGTGATTACACATTTGAAAGCCTGTTTTTTATTATTAGAATTAAAAGTCTATAATGGAGACATGGTAGTTCATGGAAACTATAGCACTTCTAATTTTGAGAGCAATACACCTAGAAAAATACCAAATGCACTGTAATTACTGCCTGTATTTCTCTTTCATATATACATAGAAATCTATATACAGTAACATTTTATATTGAACTATATTTTTGTACTTTTAATTATGTCATTTCTTTACTGGGTGTTAAAAATTGTCTTTATAATAATGGTACTGATGAATGTTCATGTACATGAACAAAACCACCCTATTGTTATCATTGCTTAAAGAACAGTATATTCTAGAGTGGAATTTATTAAAATGTTAATAGAGAATCAAAACTTGAAGGGTCTTTTAAGGTCTCTAGTTTAATTTCCATGTTTCAGATGGGAAGCTTTAGAGGTTAAATGATTTGCTTAGTATCGCCCATAACCTGGGATGTGTTTTTTCTGTACTGCATTGATCCGTCTTACTGATGCATATATAGCAGCTTTTTTTCACTTTTGCACTCATATTTCATCAGTTTACACAAAATTTAACTGCATTCTGTAATTTATAATACAAATGTTCAACTGAATTCAGTAAGAAGTACAGCTCATAAATAGTTTTAGGTGAGAACAACAAGAGTCTTGATGTATTTATGAATACCATTTAAGACATTTAATGAACAACATGGGCTCATTGATGATGATGTTCAGAGAGAGATTATACTAGGGTCCAAAGTATAGTTAATCTTTTTGTCAGATCTCTACAGATTTGTTTTTTAGGTTTCAAATTGGATAGAGGAATTCTGTATTTAAAAAAATATATATCATAAACTTTTGATAATAGCTTCTAAACAGCCCAACTTTTGAAACTAAGGTTCTAAGGAACATTTGCCAGCATGAAGTAGATTTTATTCTTACACATTATTAATGGAAAGTTTCAGAATGGGAATGTAAATTTTTTCTTTTGCTTATGGGGAAGTTGTTGGTTCTTTGTTGTATGCCTGGTATAAATCTTGCTGTCAAAAAGTGTATTTGTAAAAAAATCTGTGTCTTTTGAGCAAAGATGTAGATTTATAAATAGAATTGGTAGAAAAATTATGGTAAAAATAATTTTAATTACATTTACAAGGAAGGAAAACCAGCAATATTGCTGTTCTATGGAAGACAAAAATAATAGGTACAAAGAGGAATTTTTAAGGTTTGTTCTTTATTAATAATTATTTTTAGTTGTAGTTGGGCACAATACCTTTATCTTATTTGTTTATTTCTATGTGG
Organism: Sciurus carolinensis; assembly: GCF_902686445.1. Lineage (NCBI taxonomy): Eukaryota > Metazoa > Chordata > Mammalia > Rodentia > Sciuridae > Sciurus > Sciurus carolinensis. The sequence goes on from NC_062216.1 coordinate 81,911,596, forward strand.
TGCTGAGGATAGAACCCAGGGCCTCATGCATTCGAGCTCTGGCCCCAGCTCAAGGTTTGTTCTTTAGTTATGTCTGTAATTAAAGTTAGACATCTGTATATAGAAAATAGAATTACAGAACCATCTGATTCTCAGCTGCTATTTAATTTTCTAAAGCAGGGTTAGGGATAGAAGTGACTAGATTATTGATCCAGGATGAAGTTTCTGGAACTGTCTAAATTTCTCTGGGCATAGTAGTTGCTATATTAATTGTTCTAAGGTTGCTTGAATATTCAGTTTTTCCCAAATTCAGATTAATGGGTGTTTTGTGACTACTTTGAATAATGTTCTACAAACTTCATGCTGTTTTGGTTTTCTTGAAATAAACTGGCCAATATAAGTAGAAACTTTGAAAATATGTTATATAACTGCTTTTAATACTACTTAAAAATATAAAGTATTGATAATCTGAGATTATCATAGAATTTCTCCTGTATTGTAGTACCTTATGACAAAAATTTGACCATAAGTGAAATACTCTGCCACTAATTGTAACTCATAGGTGAATTCATACTACTTTCCTGTGGGATGGTCTTCATTTCAGGTAAGTAAACAAAATCTATGTACATACAACATTTGAAATATTTTAATTTTTGATGTTATTTATTGTGGTGCTGGGGATCTAACTGAGGGCCTTGGGCATGCGCTACCACTGAGTTATGCCCCCAGCTCCAATTTTTCTCTTTTTTTGGCACTGGGGATTGAACCCAGGGGTGCTTAACCACTGAACTACGTCCCCAGCCCTTTTTATTTTTTATTTTGAGACAGGGTCTTGCTAAGTTGCTTAGGGCCTTGCTAAATTGCTGAGACGGACTTGAGTTTGCGATCCTCTTGCCTCAACTTCCCAATTACTGGATTACAGGCCTGTGCCACCACATCTAGCCCCTAAGGTGTTTTAAGATAAAATTATATCTAGATTTTGGATATCTTTTGTACTTGAACATAATGTTAATAATAAAGAAATGCCAAGCTACTTTTTATGTGAACTATTGTTTAAAATAAGAATAATTATTTTTAAAAGCTTGGTGAAACTTCATTTTAAAATCTAACCACTGTGATGTGTAGATTAAAAAGTATTAGTTTAATATATTGCTTGTCGAATTTTTACCCATCCTTCAGTGAAGCTTTGGATATTTAGAACTGTCCTTGTGTTCCTTTGTGCTTTTAAGATATTCTTTCCACACTTTATATATGATTAAGATAAGTCTTTTGTATAACAAGTTTCATATTAAGTGTTTAGACTTTCATAGTGTCAAATACAAAAATTCATTTTGCATTTTAGATAGCAGTGAACTAGACATTTTAAAAATTTATTTGCCATTTTATCAAAACTCATTGATGGAAGGTTTGAGATAAGAAATATAACTTAGAACTTGTGCTTTACTAAATGCATTTAACATGACTTTAGCCTTTTGTTTCAGCAGCATTTAAATTTAATCTAAAGTCTTAAGTTTTTTTAAAATGTCCTTTTTTGTGTTTCTTCTTTTTATTTCTTCCTTTTTTTTTTTCTCTTTTATTTGAGTTTGGTCATTTTTTATTAACCTATAATCTTCATAAACTAAATTTATGAATTTCATTAAACTGAAATTAGTTTAGCATCTTCAGGAATTAAAATCTACTCTAGAATCAATTTGTAATATACAAAGAAACATGCATATTAAGCATTATTAGGTTAAAAAGTTGAATGATGGAATACATTGTTATCTGGATAAGATAGAATTTTTAAGCCTGTCAATTTTAATATTACGCTAAGCATAATTAAAAAATAAGAAAGAGCAGTGTTTGCAGGGTATATGTTTACATATTAAGTTTAACATTTACTTCACATGAACAGTTAGATAATTTATTTCCCTCACTGATAGTAATTAGTTTAACTTCATTGAGACTATTATTAAGCATACCCTGTGTAAGACACACTATTTACTGTATGCTAAAAGAATTTTGTTTTGAAGGCAAATATCTACTTTATTTAGAGGTCTGTATTGATGAGTTAAACTTTGTACTTTTAATGGATGCTGAATAATTTTTTACAAATAAGTCAGATTTTCAAATAATTGGGAGCAAAAAAGTGCTAGAGAAATACAGTACCTGTTCAAATTTTGAGATTTTTAGAGAGCCTGAATTAATTAGAACTGTGATCAAGTGCCTCATTATTCTGGGGGGGGGGGGCGGCTCCTCAGTAGATATGTTATGAATGTATATGCACACACACAGCCATGTACACACATAGTACACAAATAATACAAGAAATACCATGTTACTTGGACGTGGCCCTTTATTACGTTCATTTTTCTTTAATTGGCACCTAATATGAAAAGGTGTCAGATGAATATGTTGAGTGATAAAATCAAGGCAGATATTTTTCCCCAAGAAAATAAAGTGTTTTAGCTAGTAGTTTTGCTATTATATTCAAATGTATGCTAGAATTCATACTAGCATATTGTTTCTATTTTTAGGCTGTTGCCAGGCAGATTTAAAATTTCTCCTGTTATGGTTGCCCAGTTTCTTGCTTCCTGATTGGTTACATGATCCTGCTTTCATTAGCCAACCACAGTGACTATGCAAATTGCATTTCAGTTTCTGTTTCTGTGAGAGAAAAGATAAGATGGCTGCAAGGGGCTCCCTTTGGGGTATGTTTATTTTAAAGAGGGTTTTCATCATTATGTAGCAGTAAACAAATGTAGATTTATTTTAAAGAGCTATTTTAATTTTTTAAACTATTTAAGCAGACTTTATAAGACTGAGAAATGGCTGTCAGATTTGATTAATGGTGCTGTGTTTTGCCTCTGTTAGGCAGTGTATAAGTGGGCATACTTTACGACTTTTTATAGGTGAATATGCCAGCATGTTCATTTGCATGTTAAAATGTTCTAGATTACTACCTTTACTTTCTCAGAGAATAGATTTTTCTTTAAAGAATTAGTTTAGGTGTCAGTTATATGTAGACAGCGCATCATTCTTCCAGCCAATATTTAGTAAGGGATCTGTATGACCCCTTCATTATTATAATATCAAAAGTTATTTCATTTTTTTCACTCTTCTGTGAAGTGACCTCAGAAGCACATCGCAATGATATCAGCATATTTAGAATGTTTTCTGACATCAAAGCTTTGGATGCATAAAATTCATTAGACTTATATTAGCTATCTGATAGAAAGTGCCAAAGTGTTTAATTAAATTGTACATTAAATTTGTGATTATTTCTGAAAGGATACTTTTAATGTACTGGCAAGTACAGTAAATAGTGGCAAGATACACTGTATGAATAAAGAAAATATTATTAAAATGCAACAAATTTCAAGAAATATACCTCATTTTAAAACAAATTTATTAGCATTGGTTAATGTACAGTACACAGTTTTTTGTTTCAACCAGTTTGTAGTGTATGACAGTATTTCTGTTTCATTTAAGACTTTTGGGTCTTTCTGGTAAAAGATAATTAATTGTATTTTCCATGTGTAGCATGTGATTCACCTGTGTCATGCTCAGTACTGCTTTTTTAAAACTTGCTTTATTCTGTTTTGTGGTATCGCATGCACTTTACTACCATCCTGCAAAACTAGCATACTATAGAATTATGTCTCAAATAATATGAGACATAATATGTCTCAAAAAGTAACTGGATTAGTTAAGATAAGGTCCTAAGAGAGTGATGCTGGTGCAATTTTACATATACTGCATTTTATCATAAGTAAAATTACAGACACTCTTACTGGTTTAGAAGTGTGCACTCCCTGAAAAGTATGAATCAACATGCAGTTTTCTTGTTAGCTTTTTCCATGTTGGAAGTATGCGCCAGTAAAAGGGGTTAGGTTAAAAATAAATTTCAAAAAATCACCTGAAATTCTGCTATTATTTTAAAAACAATGTCAGATTTATTGAGATGCAATTCATATGCCATACAGTTCATCTGTTTACAGTGTAGAGTTTAGTGGCTTTTAGCATACTCACAAAAGTTTTGTAACCTTCACCATAATCAATTTCAGAATGTTTTCATTACCCCAGAAAGAAATCTTATATCCTTTAGGAGCCACTCCTCATTAACCCCTTCAATGCTTGGCAATCACTCTTCTACTTCCATCTCTATAGATTTGCCTATTTTGAACATATGCAAATGGAGTTATTCAGTATATAGCCTTTTGTGCCTGGCTTCATTTCTGTCAGCGTATTTTAAAGGTCCTTGTTGTAGCATATATCAGTACTTTATTCCTTTCTATGGCTGAATAATACTCCACTGTATGGACATACCACATTTTTATTTGTCCATTCATTGGTTGCTGGACATATAGGTTTTTCAATTTTGGGCTGTTATGAGTAATGCTGCTATGAGCATTCGTGGACAAGGTTTGTATGGACATATCTTTTTGTTTCTTTTGGATGTATTGGTATGTTCCTAAGAGTAGAATTGTGGAATTATATGGCAACTCTGTGTTTAACATGTTGAGGAACTGCCTGTTTTCTAAAGTAGCTGCACCATTTTATAATCCCACCAGCACTGACGGTAGGTTCAAATTTCTTCATATCCTTGCCAGCACTTACTCTTTTTGATTATATCTGTCGTGGTGTGATTGAAGTGTTGTCTCATTGTAATTTGAATTTTCATATTCCTGATGAGCATCTTTTTTATTGCTTATGGGCTGTTGGCTTTTTGGTCTGTTTGTAGACATGTCTATTCAAGACCTTTGTCCATTTAAAATTGGGCTGTTTTGTTTTTTATTATTCTATCAGTTCTTAAATAATATAGAAATCTCTTACCAGATAGATGATTTATAAATTTTTTCCATTATGTGAATTGTCTTTTCATTTTTTGATGGTCTCCTTAGCACAGAAGTAATTTTGATGAAGTCTGGTTAAAATTTTTTTTTTTTTTTTTGTTATTGTTCTTTTTGGGTCGTATCTAAGAAAACATTGCCTATTCTAGGACCATAAACATTTATATTTGTGCTTTTTTCTAAGATTTTCAAGTTTTAGTTTTTGATTGTAGATCTGTGTTTGATCCATTTTTGTATACTGCAAGAGACTGAGATCCAGCTTCTTTCTTTTGCTTGTATGTATATGGTCATCCAGCACTTTTTGTTGAAAATATTATTCTTTCCCCATTGAATGGTCTGGCAGTCCTTGTCTAAAATCAGTTAACTGTAAATGTGAGGTTTTACTTCCGTTCCATTGATGTAAATATCTGTCCTTTTGCTGCTGTTTGGTTTACTATAACTGTAACGAGTTTTGGAAATCAGAAGTATGAGTCCTCCAGGCTTATCTGTTTTTCTAAGATCATTTTGGTTATTCTGGGTCACTTGCATTTCTATATGATTTTTTAGCATCAGTTTGTCAGTTTCTTCAAAGAAGATAGCTGAGGTTTTGATAAGGGATTGCCTTGAATTTTTAGCTCATTTTGAAGAGTATGGTATATTAATAATATAGACCTACTGATTCATGGATATGAGATGTCTTTCCACTTAGTTAGCTCTTTAATTTCTTCAGTGATGTTTCATAGGTTTTAAGAGTTAAGTTTTGTATTTCTTTTGCTAAATGTATTATTATTAATGCTCTTATAAATGGAATCCTTCCCTTCCCTTTGAGATGAGGTCTCAACTATGTTCTCAGATTGCAGATTGGCCTGGAACTCCTGGGCTTAAGCCATCCTCCTACAAGAGTATGGTGCACCCAGCTGAATTGTTTTTTAAGATAACTTTTTTTTTTTTTTTTTTTTGCAGTGCTGGAGATTGAACCCATGGCCTTGTGCATGCTAGGCAAGCCCTCCATTTTGTGCTGTAGTCTCAACCCTGTGATTTTTTTTCTTAATTTTATGTTTGCATTGTTTGTTGCAAGGATATCAAAACACAATAGATTTTTATGTTGATCTTATATCCTGCAACCTTGTTGAACTCTAATTCTAATAATTTTCAAATTTCTTAATATTTTCTATGTGCAAGATTTTGTCATCTGCAAATAGAGATAGTTTTACAACCCCCATCCTGGTGTTGGATGGTTTTTATTTCATTTTCTAACTTAACTGTTCTCACAAGAACTGCCAGTTCAAGAACAGAAGTGTTGAGAGCAGACATTTTCTGCTCTGTGTAGCAGGACATTTAATTTAAAAAATGTAAAATTTAAGCTAGAATGGACCTTTGCAAGTATCTGTTCTAACCTCTTCAGTTTTATGATTAAGGAAGCTTTTCTTGATCCTGATCTTAGGGTGAACGTTTTCAATCTTTTACTGTTGTGTGTGATGTTAACTGTGAGTTTTTCTCAGATGCCTTTTATTAGGTTGAAGAATTTCCCTTTTATTCCTAGTTTGTTGAGTGAATTCTGCTATTAATTGCCATGTTGAATTTAGCATAAGGTATTTTTTAAAAATCACATATTTGGAAGGCTGCTGGTAATACTGAATCTATTATCAGGTCTCATTTACTGTATATAGATAGACCTTACCAAATAATGGATGATAGCAGTATGGTTATTGATAATTTGTGAAGTTCAACGTTTAGAGGTTGTCATTTTAATAACTGAGAAAAAGCCTTGGTATAGTGTGTGACATATACTTGTCTTCTGATAAACATCAGTTTCTTTTTTCTCCTTTCAAGGTATGTAGATTAAATTAAGGGGGAATTTATAATATAGAAAAGTATAAGGCAGGCTTAGGAATAATGAACATCAAATTCAAGAGTCTCCTTTGTGTTTGGGAGTAAGGGATGAGGAGGGAGGAGCATGCTATCTGGTAGTGTTGTAAAGGGCACATGATAAAAGAATTTTGTGAGATTTTTAACAGATTAAAATTTAGAAAAAATTTTAAACAAAAATGACAAGATGCCTAGTATTTAAGATAAAATTTAAAAAATGTGTATATATCCTAAATTGGAGTGGCTAAAGTCAAAATGGATGAACAATTATATTACATTGTTAGGTTGACTATTCTAATTAATGGGCAATAAACAGTAAAACAGATTATTAGTATTTATTATACAACACACCGATTATTTTTTATGATTTTTTGTAGTAGTATTGCAGATTCTCAAGCAAAATTTATCAGTGCAAAATAAAATCAGAAGAGTTCTCTACTGAGAATTGGGATTCTTAAAGAGTCCAGGAACACTTGGCATTTCTTAAGAGGTTAGGAATCGTGGATGATGATTAAAAGTTAATTTAAGAGGAAGTCGTTATTGGTCAGACCTGTTGAATCATATTTAGTTAAGCCATTTAAAGAAAACAAATTTGAATAGTAATTATTTTCAGTATCCCATTGTTGAGAAAAAATGTTATACTCATGTCACTTAACAGCATGAATATAACTGAAGCACTTTTGTCAAAGTGATAACATTGACTTAAATTGTTTTACTTCATATTTTCTAAAGATACACATAAGATACACATTTCTTTGAATTATATCATGCTTGTGTGTATATGAGATTTGACCCAGTAATCTTGCTACTTGTTAAGGCTTTTTTTTTTTTTTTTTTTTTTTTTTTAACCAGTACAAACCCCAGTGTATATAGTTAAAAAAAATATATCAAAGACTGCCCTCAAACAAAGCATCTGGGTTTACAGTACTAAAATGTTTCAATTTTATTATTCATCTTTATTTTCACACTCATTGAATTCTTGGTAGGTCACATGCCCTCATCTGTTTCCTTTGTTGCTGGGCAAGGTTTGTGATACTGCTGGCTGATTGGTATTAGACATTTGAGCCAATCAGACAGTGAATTTCAGTTCTCTCATCAGAGTGAAGCGTTGAAGCAGCTGTTGATTTATTTTTCCTTTGGGGAAATTATATAAACTAAGAGTATGGCTGCAGCAAGCTCCCTTTTGGGTTTGTTTGAAAAATGACAAGGTTCATCTGCAAGGAAGGGAAAAAATGATGTTTATTTTTAAAAGTTGTTTACAAAGAAAATCTAATGCGTAGTGAATTTGAGAAAAAAATTATTCTGACCACAGATTTTCTATTTTTATTTTATAATATCACATTTAAAAAGCTGTAAAACGATGTAATATAAGAAAAATTTCCTGTGTGACTATTTACTTCGTAATCTACACATCTTATTGCTTCAAAAGGGAAGCTCATATTACCTTTTTGTAACTTGCTGCAAAAAGCAGTTAAGGAGAAAAGGATGTAGTAATTATCTACACTTTAAGTGATATACTATCACTTAAAACGTATCAGTAAGAACCAGACATTTTAATCTCATGAATTAAACTGAGTAATTTTAGTACAGCAGATAACATAACATTTTACGATGCTCTCTATAGTGGTCCTTTAGATGCAGAGTACTATTCATTTTTGGAATCAGAAATATATGACAATAATGGCAGGTAGATATGAAAATAGTCTTATTTGCATTTAAAATCGTGTCAGTTTTAGTTATGTTTGCCCATATAAGATCTACAAATTCTTTGAAATTTACATTTGATTTTTGCAGATTCTAACTTGTGTGGAAAAGTATATTCTTTCCTATTATGCATGTTAAACTCATTCCTCAGGTATCAAATTTTCTAGAAACATTCATGGACATTTATTAAAGCAAGATATAGTAGCATAAAAGAGGTAAATCTTATTTACTTATTTATATATTTAATGCATATAATATGGATTTAGGATCTTATGCAAGCTATGTTCTAGATTACTTATTTCAGACAAGAAGATCCGGGTTTTTTAAAACTGTTTCTCTGATTTTATTGTTTCTCTCCTGTTGCTAGGCAGGAATCAGAATGCTGGATGCTGATTGGCTGAGTGCTTAAGTCGCTCTTGAACAGCCACTTAAATTCTTGAGCTTTTTCAGCAGGCAGATCTTAGGCTGGACAAAACAGCTTCCCTTTGTTATTTCATAACTATGATCCATTTGCTAGAAAGAATGAAAGGAGAGGATGGAAGGGGACGAAGCAAAGAAGCTAATAATGTTTTCACTTAAAGAAGAGGCTCATTGGGCTTCCTTAAAAATAGTTTACCAAAAATTGAAAAAAAAACATGTAAGCCATAGAGACATATTTGTAGGCGACACATTCTTCTCTGGTTATATTATTTATGCATTTTTTGTAGAAAGGGATTTTATTAGTGTATTTTCCCAAAGTTCTTGAATCCAAATATACAGAATACAGACTTAAAAACATTTTTTGAACTTTCTCATGAAAAAAAGTACTTCCAGGAGAAACTAGTTCATTATGTCTTGTAGTTACTTGTAGACATGGCAGACATTTTCTGCTTTCACATGTTTTTCCCTATGGAAACGAGTTATAGTCACATGAAAGCTTCATGAGTCTAATGTTGCCACCTTAAAAGTAGCATTTATTCTGCAAAATAGTTTTATGAATGACATCTTCGATCCAGATGACAGTATTTAAAATGATATTTAGAAGTGTTCTGGTAATAAATCATGGAGACTTGTTTGCTGGTTACACACCCTTCTTTAATGTGTATGTTCCTTAAATGTGCTTTGCTTATGCAAAATAGATTTCTAAATGCAGACTACCGATTGGTTTGTACATTTGTGACTGAACCAATTTGAATTGGTTGCTCATGTTACTTACTGCTTTGCCTATTTTTATATTTAGAATTCATAAAAGATGTGTAAATGACTGTAGTGTGCTCCCTTGTGGGTATGGGTGGTAGTTATTCTATTACACTTTTTGCAGTACTTTATTATTAATGAATTTATGGCAGTTTTGATACAATCAACTTACCTTAGACAATAACTATTTTTATTAAATGTTTTTGGTCATGGCAATTTAATGTTAAATGCAAGGTTTGCATATTGAATTTTCTAAGTCATTTATAAAATGCCAGAAGTTCTTAGAGAAAATTTGCCTCAGACTTGAAAGTTTATTGCCTTAAACCATTATCCTGAATGTTCTATACATGATGATGATAACATTTATTGAATGCTTACTACTGTTAAGTGCCAGTGTTTACAGTTAACTAGTATTAGTTAATTTTAATGATAACTAGTTAAATCTCAATCCTCACTGAAACCTCTTTGGCAGGTATTGATATTATTTCCTTTTGAAGTAACTAAAACTAAGAAATTGAAATGATAGGTAACTTTCTTATTGTCACAAAATAAATACTGAATTGAAGTTTATATCTGTGAATCTGCAGAGTTCCTTTTCTTAATTGGGTTACTAAAAGTTATGAAAAATATATTTTTTAAAAGGAATATTTATTTTTAGTTGAAATTCAGGATAACTAGCTATTCATATAACGTTTGAAGAATGTGGACATTATGAGGTTCTCCATATTTGAAAATATTTAAAGGGTAACCATGCAATTTGTGTTATAAATTTAATTATTTTACAGCTTTGGAGTTAGTAAGGAGAGTTGACTCCAAAAGTTGTATTGTAACTTCTTTCCAGGAAGTTCTGTGGTTTACGTGACTTTGGAATAGTTGGGGAAGGGAAAACCTTGAAGTTGAAATTCTAAGACCTTAAAGTAATGCCTGTGATAATTTTGCATTGAGGTTTCTATTTAATTGAAAGATAATTTTTCCAAATAATTTAAATCTATTCTATAAATTAAAAGTCTAGGGAGACTAAAAATTATGTTTTGTTATTGACTTAAGCTGAGAGAATAAATGCAGAATGTATACCACAAACTATAAGTGCTGTGATAAAGTGTCAGATTCTTAAGCTGTATTGGCCTCAAGCAAATAGGCAGGCTTCTTGTTTTATGCTTTTTAGTCAAAGACCACCAGGAACACATTTGCTATTGAACAAGTTAAGGATTATTGTTTATTGTAAGGAGGGCGGAGTGCTTACATAGGGATTCTGTAAGGTACATCAGGATGTTAGAGGGGAAAACTATTACAGGATTTGGTTATAGTATAGGTTGGGTTATTTGGGGGAGATTTAAGGAAGTAGAGCCTCATTTTGGATTGGGTAATGTTTGGGAAGCAGGTATCTCAATAAATCTTATCTGTGTCTGAGCATACTTCTACTTACTGAGGATGAGGCTGTAATTGATAAAGTAGTAGCTATCACTCAGCTAGTGAGAGAAGTGTATGGGATGTTTGGTGTTCTTTGGGATGCACAATGATCTTGTCTGTCTTGAATGTTCTATAAGGTATTTTTATTGTCCAATAAGCATCAAATTGGTTTTTAAAGACATCGAGGCCTAACTGTAAGAAGCATCATTTATGTATTTTAGGCTTCAGAGACTGCTTTTTTTTTTTTTTTTTTTTTTTCCTTAATTTCTCAGGCCAAGGCTGTGCATGGTGGCGTAGGCCTGTAATCCAAGTGGCTTGGGAGGCTGAGACAGGAGGATCGGGAGTTCAAAGCCAACCTAAGCAACTTAGTGAGACCCTGTCTCTAAATAAAATACAAAAAAGGGCTGTGGATGTAGCTCAGTGGTTATGAGTCCCTGGGTCTAATCCCCAGTGTCCCCTTCAAAAAAAAAAAAAAAAATTCTTAGGCCAAAGTCAATCATTCCTGTAGGTAATGGTGAAAGATAACCAATGTGAAAGCATTTTTGCCTTCTGTACATCTTTGTTCTTAAAAGAATTGTGTGTGTGTGTGTGTGTGTGTGTGTGTTTTACTGTGAATTAAATCCAGGGCCTTATGCATGGTAGGCAAGTGTGTTAGCACTGTCCTCCATTCCCAGCCCTTCTTTAAAGTTTTATTTTGAGAAAAGTTCTTGGTAAGATGTCCAAGGTAGCCTCAAACCTGATCCTCTGGCTTCGGCCTCCCAATAACTGAGATTACACATCCACTATTGATTTATAACCTTTTTCCTCTCCAGGATCATATCTCTACCCTCTTTTATTTGCATTTATTGTACTGGCATGTGTTAATATAAAATAGTGATAACAGAACATCCTTGTCTTAATTCTTATTTTACCTTTAATATAATATTTGTAGTGTTTGTATAGATACCTTTATCAAATTTGAGTGTTTCCTCTGTTCTTAGTTTCTTGAAAATTTTGAGTCAGTGTTGAGTTTTTGTCAAATGAATATTTTGAAATGATTTCTTTTGTTTATTTTCTCCCGCTATTCTGTTTATGTGGAGAAGTGCTACACACATACACACACACAAACCCATTTTCCCCTTTTAAACAACAAATTTATTGTCCCACAATACTGCCAAGTTAGAAGTCTAAAATTAGGGTATTGTCAGGGAGGGCCTTGCTCTCTCTGAAGATACTAAGCAAGGATTTGTCCTTGCCCCTTTACTAACTTCTGGTAGTTCCTTGGCTTGAGGCAGCATAACTGTAACCTTCACATGATATTCTTCCTTTGTGTATTTCTGTTTCCAGATTTCCCCTTTTTTATAAGGACACCAATCTATTTGATTAGGCCCATGTTAATAACCTTATTTTAACTTAATTACTTTTGTAAAAACATTGTCCAGATTAAATCACATTCTGATGTATTGGGGTTTAGGACTCTGTGTGTGTGTTTGCACAATTCAAGCAACAAGAATCTGGTACCAGACATTCATCTACTGGGCACTTTGATGGGTGTGAACTAAAGCCAAAACGCTTAATGGCTTGCTTTTGATCAGTATTACTTGACATTTGAATGTGAAACCAATCTAGCATTTTTTTTTTTTAAATGAGCTTCACTTGGTAGTAAGGTATTATCTTTTTAAGAAATGCATTTTTAAGAAACACTGGTAAGCAGGATGCAGTGGTGTCCGCTTGTAATCCCAGGGGCTTGGGACCCTGAGGCAGGAGGATCGCATGTTCAAAGCCAGCCTCAGCAAGAATGAGGCACTAAGCAACTCACTGATGGGGATGTGACTCAGTGGTTGAGTGCCCCTGAGTTCAATCCCTGGTACTAGAAGAAAGAAAAAAAGAAACACTGATCAGTAACTCATAGATTTATAAATATACTGCAGTGTTATTCTTTTAACAAAATAATATTGAAAGTATGACATCCAAATGTGAGATACAACTAAATCAGCTCTTTGAGAGAAATTTATAGTATCTGTGTATGAATTACAAAAGAGAAAAGATTAAAAACTAGTGATTGAACTTGAACCTCAAGTAAAAAGATAGTAAATATAAATAAGCCTCAAAAAAGTAAACAGGAAATAATAAATAAGTAAAAGAGGACTAACAAATGAAACTAGAAAGCAGATATAAAGCAGAAATATCAGCCAAGGTAAAATATAACACACACACACACACACACACACACACAAAAAAAAAAAAAAAAAAAAAAAAAAAAAACACCCTATTTTGGTAACAACTTTTTTGATAAAAATCACCCTAGTTCACCCATAAAAATATATACTTCACTGTTTTTGTAGCAGGTTCACAGAGTTATATAACATCACCACAGCCAGTGTTAGAACATCATCATTACTCCATAAGGAAATCTTATATCTTTTAGCAGCTACCCATTTCTTCCCAAACTTTTTTGCCCTAGGCAATCACTGATCTACTTCCCATCTCTATAGATTTGCCTACTCTTAATATATCATAGAAATGAAGTCATTCAGTATGTGGCCATTTGTGACTAGTTTCTTTCTCTCAGTATATATTCAAGGTTCTTTTGTTCAGTACTTTATTCCCTTTTATGACTGAATAATGTTCCATTGTATGGACATACCACGTTTTTATTTGTCTATTCATTAGCTGCTGAACATTTAGGTTTTTCGGTTTGGGACTGTTATGAGCAATGCTGCTATAAGAATTTGTGGACAAGATTTTGTATAGGCTTACCTTTTTGTTTCTTTTGGGTGTATTCCTAGGAGTAAGAATTGCAGTCATTCTTGAGGAACTGCCTGTTTTTCAAAGCAACTGTACCACCAGCATTGTGTGAAGGTTCAAATTTCTCTACATCCTTTCCATCTTTCATTATTCTCTTTTGTTGTAGCTATTCTGGTATGTGTTATCTCATTGTGGCTTTGATTTGCATTTCCCTGATGACAGATGATGTGTTCAGCATTTTTTCATGTTTATTCCTTGTAGACTGCTTGTTGGGCTTTTTTTTGTAGATATGTCTATTCAAGACCTTTACTCATTTTTAAATTGGTTTATTTGGTTTGCGGGCTTGGGTGTGGTTGTGTGTACATGTACATACACACACATATGTATATACCAAGTTTTTATATACATTTTATTTATGTCTCTTATCGAATTATAATTTGCAAATATTTCTCCTATCATGATAATTGTCTTCACTTTTTAAAAAACATTTAAAAACTTTTAATTAACAGTGTCTTTTTTGATGGTGTTTTGTTAACATTAAAAAATTCTGTTTATTTATACTTAGACTTGATTAAAAGTATAATCTTTCCTTACATGTTCCTTAATTATTCCTTTATCTCTTTTTTTCCATCCTCTCCTGTTTTCATTCTTACACTTTTTTTCCCTTATTTTCTTTGTATTCTTTTTTATGCTCCTGTATCTCTTTTAGTTTCTACAAATCCCATGTGGAGAATGAAAACTGGTGTCTTTGTTTTCTGTTTTTTCCAAGTAATTGATCTTCTAGTATGGACTGTTCATATTATCCCTTTTTTTGGTACTAGGGATTGAACCTAGGGTGGCTTAACCACTGAGCTACATCCCCAACCCTTTTTTATGTTTTTTTTTTTTTTTTTTTTGAGACAGGGTCTTGCTAAGTTGCTTAGGGCCTCACTAAGTTGTTGATGCTGACTTTGAACTCCCAATCTTCTTGCCTCAGCCTCTCAAATCGCTGGGTTTATAGGCATGTGCTGCTGCACCTGGCACTTTGTAACTTTTGTATTACATAAATCGAGTGAAAATAATTATGCAGCAAGGATTAAGTTTTTGGTTTGTTATTTCAAAATTATATGATATAAGCTCTTTTTCAATTTGTAGTAAGTCAATAATTAGGTGACTTCTGTTTCAATTATTAAACTGATTGTTTCTTTTTTTTTTTTTAAGATTCAAAATGGATAGTATAGAAGAACCTCAAAAAAAAGTCTTCAAGGCCCGAAAAACAATGAGAGTGAGTGATCGTCAACAACTTGAAGCAGTGTACAAAGTCAAAGAAGAACTGTTGAAAACTGATGTCAAGCTTTTAAATGGCAACCATGAAAATGGAGATTTGGACCCAACCTCACCTTTGGAAAATATAGATTATATTAAAGATAAGGAGGAAGTGAATGGTATTGAAGAGATTTGTTTTGACCCTGAGGAAAGTAAAACAGAATGGAAAGAAATGTCCTGCGTTGTAAATGTTAATGTAAAAAATAAGCAGGATGATAATTTAAGTTGTGAACCTTTGTCTCCTAAGAATATAACTCCTGAATCAGCCTCTAAACTGACCACTGAATCAGCTTCTGGTGATCCAGCTACTGTAGATCCAGCTTCTGGAGTACTAGCCTCTACAGATCCCATCTCTGGTGATCCCATGTCTGGTGATCCATCTGCTGATTCCTCCTGTGCTGATCCCTCCTGTGCTGATCCCTCCTCTGCTGATCCTGCTTCTAGGGAACTTGTCCCTGGTGATCTTAGCTCTGGTGATTCCACCTCTGGTGAACCAGTTTGTAGTGAACTGATTTCTGGTGAGCCAGTTTCTGGTGAAA
Source organism: Sciurus carolinensis (assembly GCF_902686445.1). Taxonomy (NCBI): domain Eukaryota; kingdom Metazoa; phylum Chordata; class Mammalia; order Rodentia; family Sciuridae; genus Sciurus; species Sciurus carolinensis. The sequence continues at coordinate 81,927,116 of NC_062216.1, forward strand.
CAGCCTTTGGTGAAACTACTTCTGGTGATTGTGCCTCTGATAATCCAGCTTCTGGTGATCTAGCTCCTGGTGAACTATCATCTGGTGATCCTGCATGTGACGAATTAGCCTCTGACGATATGGTGTCTGGTGATTTGGCCTCTGGTAAACTGGCCTCTGTTGAATTGGCTTCTGGTGAACTGACTTCTGAACCAACCTTTGAAGCCACCTTTGAACCAAGTTCTGTACCAGTTTGTGAACCAGTTACTGAAACTGACAGTACAGAGCAGAGTAGCAAAGAAGATGATTTTCTTGAAAAAAAAGATGATGAAAAGTTAGACCAAATTCAGAGTAAAGATTCATTTGATCAGGAAAGTAAAGGTGATAGTAATATTGATGGCAGTGAAGAAGCTGCAGAAACAGACACAATTGTTTGTTCAGATCTACTTCATGAAAATGAAAAGAAGGTAGAGGAAGATCCTATTTCAGAGCTTGCTTTGGGAGAAGAGGCTATATCTAGCAGTATGGAAATTGACCATGGTGAAAAGAATGAAGATGAAAATTCTACAGACCTCATAGAAAGCATTCATGAAAATGTTAAGAAAGATGACAAAAATGAGAATATCTTAGAAAGTACAGATTCTATGGAGACAGATGAAATCATCCCAATTTTGGAAAAACTTGCACCTGCTGAGGATGAACTTACTTGCTTCTCTAAAACTTCTCTCCTTCCAAATGATGAGACAAATCCAGATTTGGAAGAGAAAATGGAAGGTTCTTTTGGATCTCCATCTAAACAAGAAAGTAGTGAGAGTTTGCCAAAAGAAGCCTTTTTGGTCCTCTCTGATGAAGAGGATATTCCATGTGAAAAAGATGAGTCTGAAGTTACATCACAAAATGAGGCACGCTCTCCAGGTTAGCAGATTATATAAATTTTAAATATTTTTATTAGTTTTAGCAACTGTTTGATAAAACATTCTGGTAAAGTTTTAAGTTTATATTGCAGAGGAAGTTAAGAATGGTGATGACTCTATAGAAGAATCTCTTAATGTATTTTTACTTCATAGAATTCAGAACTATGAAATCTGTCTGTGAGTAGCATCATGGTAAATTCTAAAAAGGGAGATAGGTGGAAAATATAACCCAGTTCACTAGTGACTTCTAGTCTAGGAACAGAGATGAAATGGACCAATATAACACTTCAATAACAATTTAAGTCAGTACGTATTGATCAAAGTCCTAGCAACTGTTTTTTGCTATCACGTAGTGAACAAATTACAGTCTTAACAACCTACTAGTTAATTTCCTTCACATTTTCAATTACTCTTTCCAATAAAATCTTATTTTTAAATATATGTATTTTTTGACCAGGGAATGATGCTACCATTGTTGGAAGCCAGAACCCTTGAAACTTGATTATCCATTCAGTAAAGACATTTTACTCATTTGTTTCCTCAGCCCTTTTAACTCTACCCAAGCTGCTCTCTTCCTTTTATCTTCTGAATGATCTTCCCTTTTATGAAATCCCTGTTATTTTGAGGTTAATTCCAAATTCCTTATCAAAAGTGGTAGAAACTTCATGATTTAGTCAATACCTATATTTTCCATCTGGTAAAGCATTCTAATAATTAAAAAAATTAAAAAAGCTAATTGCTTTTGTGGTCAGATTCTTAAACATTATTCCTGTGTGAAACCTTAGTCTCGCTCAGACTGGCATGAATTCCATTCTCTTAAGACTCAGAGATCTCAGGAGGAATCTTGCATAAAACACTGAATGTCAACTAGAAAACAGAGTTTGTTTAAAGTGAGAACAAGGAGGTGGTACTGATAGACAAAGAGGAGACCTTTTCTCTAATATATCATACTAGTTTTTGGAGGTAAATGACTTCATTTCTGAAGAACATATATATAGAGGTTAGGTAGGCTCTCCTTGGTTCTAGAGCTTTGAAGATGCCCCCAGGATGTGGATAAGAATTAAATCACAGACTATTAAATACAAGGCTATAAATACAGTGATAATATTAAATTGGTTTTCTGACTTCATGAGTGCTGCACAGATTAGTTCAAGGAAGCCTTGCATTTTGATATCTGTATATCATAGGTTTTGATCCTTGTAATGGCAGTACCATCTTTCCTACTCAGGCCAGAACATTTGGAACCATTTTTTTCCCTATCATTTCTCATACCCAATCCATTAGGAAATTCTGTTGGTACTGCCTTTGGAGTGGGTCTGAAATCCAGCCCATAATTGCTATCATTCCTGCTCAAAGCCACCAACATCAGGCCAAAAATGTTGCCTGGTACACCATAAGTGTTCAAAAAGTATTTGTAAGTAAATGAATAATTGATAATGTCAGAGAAACTTATTATGGAGGACCTTGGTTACAATGCTAAAAGCATTTTGATGGCAATAGGGAGGACTCTTGAAGAATTTCAAGCAAAGGAGGATGATATGATACAATTTATATTTTGGAAAGATAATAGGGAACAGTGTAGTGAAGTCACTAATTCAGTAGGTATAATACAAAATACAGCACTGGGGTAAGTCTTTCAGAAAGCATAATAGTAGTCTTCTGAATTGGTTTCTTTTGTTTGTTTGGAATTTCCACAATCTACCCGTGCTGGGGACTCGAACCGGGGTCTCGAGTTTGAGAGGTAGGTACTCTACGTGTTGGGCTATATCGCCAGCATAGTAGTAGTCTTCGTAAAGAAAAAAGTTAGCCAATTATAGCTTTTAATTTAATGAATTTTCATACATTTTGTCTATGTCAAAATCTTGATGTTGGAGACCATCCATATAGTACTGTTGAATTCAAAGAGATAGATACTAAGCCATTCATGTAACATACTTTGAAAATTCATTGTTGGGTTTATTTTTTTTAATTTGCCTTTATTTTATTTTTTGATTTTTTTGTTATGTGCCTTTAGAGTTTAATTTGAGTCTATGCTTTTAGTTGGATGTGTTTAATGACAGATTTCATTTCTTATCTAGTAACCAAACTTTAATTTTGTGTCTCCCCCGCCAAAGGAAATTCTGTTTATTGTGAGTTTAAGTAGTTTTTCAATTGGTTCTTCAACTGTAGTCTTTTTCTCTTTATATGGCAGCGGAATCTCTTACATATCATGTTGATAATGCACCGGCTGAGGTGATACTTTTATTCATTTTAATATCATCAGAACACAGAATGATAAACGAAGTACCAAAGTCTGTCTTCAGTTCCCTTTCTAGTACTGACTTTTGAGTACTGACAGAAAAACAACATAAACCTGTCATTTTAGGCACTTGTTTAGCAAGTTTTTGTAAATGCAGCAGTTATGATGATCAGCATCAAAAAATAGTGAAAGGTATTAGAAGCAAATAGAAAAGTATTTTAATTTTACAAAAATAGACAAAAACTAATAACGTATTCAGATGTACCTTAATAGTTATGGAGACATTATTGAATTATTGCATAGTACTATACTGTTATTAAATCATTAAAATCATAGTCTAAGATTGACTAGCAAAATAAGGATTTCTCTGCAAAAGTTCAGCTACACTCAGAGAGGTATCATTTATTATTAGACTTACTTTCCATGTATTCTCCATAATGTATACATTATCCTCTAGCTACTATTTAAACTTTCTTCTCTTTCAAAGTTATTCTTCAAGTCCTATTTACAAGGTAGCACTATTTATTCTATTAACTCTTCAACTTAATTGAATTTTGATTTCTCTCTTGCTAAAAAACCCCTTCCTAATTCTCTGAAGTGACATTGATGCTTATATGGTTAACACCAGGGACATCTTTTCTTTGTCTTTCCTTTTCATTCTTGGATGACCTCTTAATAATCTTTCCTGTTCAATCTTGGAGGACCTTTAATCTTCAGACTTTCCTTAGTTTTTCAGCTACTGTGTTCATTTTCCTTTCTGTTTTTGGTTCTTTTATTTTATTTCTCTTGGAGAAATAGGAAGATTAGCACTTCTCCACTTCCTTCCCCCAAAACCCAGCATTACTTTAAAAGGGAACACAAAAATTGACTTAGAAGTTAGAATTTGCATCTTTGTGTTGATTAAATAAAAGTTTTATAAAATTGAAGAAGATATATTATCTCATTGCATTATTACATGTATTGGCCTTTTGTATTTATTTATAAATTATCCGTTTATTTCCTTTTGTCTTAAATATTCTCATGGACCCAGTAGTCTTAAGGCAATAGATTGGCAGGCTGTAGCCTGTGGGTCCCATCTGTTTTTTAAGTTTTACTGGAACATGGCCAGAGATGTTTATGTATTGTATATTGTTTATTGCTGATTCCTGTTACAAAGATTAAAAAGTAAGTAGTTGTAGAGTCCATATGACCCCAAAACTGAAAATATTTTTTGGCCATTTACAAAAGTAATTTGCTAACTCTTGATCTAAGGGAACAGTTTTATCCATTATTTCTTTGAAATGATGTCCTATATAATATAGTTCTGACAATGGGAAACTAAATCCCCTAATGTAAATTCTGTACCTTAATTCCTAATTTATTTTTTTCACCTTAACTTACTGAAATATTGAATTAAAGATAATAGTTATCAGATAGGTATTAGACAGTTTATCTTAGCTCTTTGTCATAGTTTTTACTGCTACTGATTATCATAAGACCTGGTCCCCACCTTAGTGAGCTTACTGTATAGTGTGGTTGAAAGTATTAGAGCTGTGCTCATAGAACATGAAACAGGGAACTTGTCTACTCATGAGGCTTTATTGAAGAAATCCAGAAGAATTATTACAGAAACTTGTCCATAGGACTAATTCTAAACAGACATTCTTAACTAAAAGTACTGTATTTGAATGAGTTTCAGAAGTCCTAGGAAACTATTGAAATTATATATAAAATTATCTGTTTAAAAGGGCCTTTGATTATTAAAATGGTTGAAAGTAGGTCTTCTCTAGAGACCTTGTGGACAAAACATTTAAAATAAATATGAGCCTTACCCTTCTTTTAAAAATCTGTTGATATGGCATGGTTGCACATGACTATGATCCCAACATCTTAGGGAAGATCAAAGCCATCATCTGTAATTTAGTGATACCATCTTGAAATAAAGGTCTGGGGGTGTGCTCAGTGGTAGACTGTCCCTAGGTTCAATCCCCATTACTGCCAAAAAAAAAACACCCAATCAATCAAAATACAAAAACAATAACAAAAAAAGCCAAAACCAAATATCTGTTAATACCATTTTTCTTAACCTCAGTTCTATGATATAAATAATTCCAGCATAAATTTTAAATCCTATTAGTCTATTCTAAAATTCCAATGAATGTTTTAAGTGTTTTGTGAATCTAGTAATATCTTCTGGGTGTATCTGGAAAATGGGAATTGGGTGATAGGAGGAGATTCTTGAGTAAAGTGAAAAAATCTCAAGACAAGACTGAAATGTGTAAGAGGAGAGAGAGCTGACATACATAAGAGGCAGACCAAACCATGGCAGTTTACTTCTGTGTTCTGGATTCTCTGGATTCTAGTTATCCTAATTGGTTGTAGCCATCGCTAATTTTGTGCCTTTGGTGATTTGAAGAATTGCCAAATGAAAACTATGAAATTAAACTTTTTATCTCAACCCAGTTACTTTGTGTCTCTGAAAACTCTAGGGACTAGAAAGCCTAGGAGGAGTTATCAGCCCTTAGAATTAAAAACCAGAAAGATTTGGAAAAATAGAGAAATGTATTGTATGGGTTTGAAATCCATCTATAAGAATACAAAAACAAATTTTCATGTCACTGAAATGGAGAGATTCTAAAACTTATAATGAATAAAAGGTAGTAAAGAGAAAGTCAAATTTCTAATGCTCATTAAAGTTCAAAAATAGTTTTAGTGGTATTTATCTACAGTAATACCTTTAGTGAGACCCTGTTTTAGTGTGGAAAAAAATATTTTGAGCCTAAATAAGTTCATTAATGATCCTCATCTCTGCTTAATTTCACCTAAAAGATCTTTTTAAATGTTTTAACATTGACTTCTACCATTAACCCTGTTGCGATTAAAACTGATTCTTGAAGAAAAAAAGTCTTGTCATCTTTTATAATGCTGTGTACATTGTGATTGCTTATTTAATATTAGTTGTAGAATATGATAAAGCATGATATGTTTTATTGAAGCCACCAAAGAGCAATTTGCAGTAATGTCAGGGGAAAAGAAGTCCATAATAATGATTTGTTATATCTCCTTTATTTCCCATTTAACTTAAGTTAGTTGAGGAGACGTAGATTGATTGACCAAAGGTTGTTTCTGGTACCTCTTGGGTTTTATTTTATTTGTTGTTAATACAATATGATTTTATAGATATATTATTAGCAATGTTTCTGGTAACACTATTTGTCATAGTTTATATACCTCTTGTGAAAATAACTTAACCTTCCTGAATATTACTTTCCTCATCTGTATGATGGCAAAAATACTGTTTATGGTATAGGATTTTATTGAAGATATGAGTAATACATACATGTCAAGCACCAAGCTTACTTGCTGGCATTGCTATCAAATATAATAGTACCATTTCTTTCTTTCTTTCTTTTTTTTTTTTGGTGGTGCTGGGGATTGAACCCAGGGCCTTGTGCATTGGAGGCAAGCACACTACAACTGGGCTATATCCCCATCCTTAATAGTAGAGTTTTCAGATTTTATTAATCTTATTGGTGATGGAAAATACTGAGTAGGGTTATTTGTTTTTAAATTTATTCTATTGTTTTTTTCATGTAGTGTTTATTTTGTGTTGCAGAATAGTTGAATGTGGACTTGGTCATTTATTTCTATCAGTATGTGTTACCATTTTCTTCCCAAAATTTCACTAGTTAATCAAAAAATGTAAATTAATGAACTGTTATGAATTCCAATAGAAACAAGATTTCCTTTTCTACTTTTGTTCCAGCAGAAGTAGAAAGGAATGAAAAGGACAGCAAACCTGAGGAAGAAGAACAAGTGATAGATGAAGAAGATGAAAGACCTTCTGAGAAAAGTATGATGTACAAATAAACTTGAACTACTTTGAAAAATAATAATTCATTGATTCTGGTTTTAAAAGACATGGAATATTATTTTTTGGCCCATGAGATGATTGTAAATTTTTGTAATTTAAGTAAGATATAATGAACTTATTTTGGTGATAACCAACTGAAGGATCTTTGAATGTATTATTTCATACTTGAACGTAGTATTTATATTTTCAGTTGTTCCACAAAAAAGAGTTAAGCTAACAACTTAAGTAGTTATCTTTGTGTCTTGAGATAAATTGTTTTAGATTGAGACCATAAGAATTTTGTCTGGAGTGGTATTAGTATATGATTAAGTCTACATTTTCTTGAGCTTTCATGGGAAGGGAAATGATGGGACTGTTAGGTTTCTAGGAAGATTACTGGACTAAGTCAGGAAACCTGGGTTCTGTAATTCTCCCTATCATGCTGCTCTCCACATATGACTCTAGGCAAGTTATTATAAGAAAAGTTGTAGAACAGAAATGTATTTTAAAAAATAGGCACATTAGATGGAGAGGCATTGGTATAGTCATGTAAGAGCATTTGTGGGATTTTAGTGTTTTCATTTTTTTTATACATTGAAAAATAAAGTAGAATTTGTTTATGAAATCATGAATGTTAACTGTATTTGAAGTAGGAATTCTCTGTGTGAAGATCTTAATATCTGTTCTTTACAAATGTGCTTTTATAATGACATTAATTTTGTTTTTATTTATTTGAAATCCATTAGGGTATGTTAAGAATAACTAACTACAATGTTATTTCCTAAGGCCATCAATTAAGAATTTTTCTTACATTTACTGAGGAGGAAGAATTAAATAATTCAAACTGTGTACAGTTGATAGAATTTTTTTTTTTTTTTTTTTTTTTTTTTTTTTGGTACTGGGGATCGAACTCAGGGCCTTGTGCTTACGAGGTAAGCACTCTACCAGCTGAGCTATCTCCCCAGCCCCAGTTGATAGAATTTTGAGATGAGAATGAATACTGTATTTTTTCAGAGGATTTACACTATGAAATATAGGAAAAGGAATGAATGTGAAATGACTTTTGCCTTCTGCATGACATAATTGTTAGGCAGTTTTCCATCTTAATATAATAATTTCAAGGAAAGAATGTTATGTTTATAGTATTTATGTTTAACCATTAGAAAGTTCTTATTTAGCACAGTGAAGCTCATTTCAAGTATAAAGCTGAAAGTTGCATACCTACTTTTCTGATCTCAAAACAATTCATAAAATAATTGATTGAGAATGCCATTGTGATAGAAAGAGTATTTTACTGCAAATGGAATAGGCTTTAAGTTCTGTAATAAAAACAGTTCACTTATTGTGGTTTTTGTTCTCAGATGAATGTTCTAGAAGAAAACGTTCTAAATCAGAGGACATGGACAATGTACAGTCCAAACGTCGTCGATATATTGAAGAAGAATATGAAGCAGAATTTCAAGTAAAGATTACAGCCAAAGGAGACATTAACCAGAAGCTTCAGAAGGTATTGTAATTAATAAGACATATTGAATAAAAAGCACTGTCTTTATTCTATGTTTACATTATAGTATTGTGTGTGTTACTGATACATCCAATTTATCGTAGAGAGAACTTGAAGAAAGTAGTTATGAAGTTTGTTTTCCTTGATAATTTCATTTTGAAATTCTCTCTGACTGATTACATGATTTTTTTTAAGAGATGGTAATGATTATCAAACATGAAAGGTAGACATGATTACATTTCTTTATTTGCTTTTGTAACAAAACCAAATAGTGTTTGAGATTTCTCTTTTCTTTCCATATTGAATTTTATATTACAGTGAAAGGAAACATAAGAGTTTTAATATTTTAACCTTAATAAGCTTGTTTGGTGGTTGTACGTCTATACTTTCTAAAATCTTTGTCATGTATGTTAGGATTAATATTAAAAATGATCAGGAGAGAGCTTTAGCAGGCCTACTCAAAGGGAATATATAAAGATTTGGGAAACCTCCCCCTATATCTGTTATGTCCAAGATAGAAATAATGAAAATATGTAGTAGTTTATGTATTTTTCAAAATGTTCTTAAACCTTTATCACAGTGTGTTTTGTGGAGAGGCATATGAAATTCATATGAAAAACACTATTTTTTTCTAGGTCTTATACATTTAGCGGTGGTATTATAAATCACAGTTCTTCTTTAAGACACAGTACAAATATCTACCCTTTTCAAAAAGAGGCAATGAAAGAAAAGTGATAGATAAGTGATAGTGGTATCTTTTCCCCCAGTTTCTTTTTCTTTGGCATATATATATATATATATATATATATATATATAGTAATAATACTTAGTCTTTTCTTATTAAAGCTATTAGAATTATAAAGATAAATGCGTGAAAGAAGTTTAAAAACTTAGATGTGCACTGAGAGTTTACTTCTCTAGAATATTGCTAATTCAGATATGGCTCATGATATATCACAGTTCCTTTTGTTGTGTGTCTGTAATGAGATAATGTGGGGACTTTGAATAGCATTTAGCAGTGTTTTATAGAATATGATATTGAAGTGCTGTTCCTAGTATATATATATCACAAAAATATCAATCAGTAACAGACTAGAATTTTTTTCTTTTTTCTTTTTTTTTAAGAGGTACTAAGGATTAAACCCAGGGTTTTGTGCATGTCTGTCAAGTGCTCTACTATTGAGCTGCATTCCTAGCCCCAGACTATACAGTGTTTCAACTGGTCTTTAATTAGTTTTCACTAAGTGGTTTGAATATGATAAGGAGGTATGAAAATAAAATGCTCAACTTTCATTTTCAAGATTTTACCCTCTAGAAATTTTCTATTTTTAGTATATGCCACCCAGTTAGGTAGATACTTCATATATATATATATATATATATGGAAGTAGAGAATTTTATTGGATAGTATTGGTTTATGGATTTTATTCATAAAATTAGTTAATCATATTTTATTTTATGTTAGCCAATACATTATTGTTAGTACTTATTTTTATTGTTTTGGGCTTGTTGAATTGCCTTTGTGTAACAAAGGAATATGTATTTCTTTAGGTTATACAATGGTTGCTGGAAGAAAAATTGTGTGCATTGCAGTGTGCTGTATTTGATAAGACTTTGGCAGAACTTAAGACACGAGTAGAAAAGATCGAATGTAACAAAAGGCATAAAACAGTTCTTACTGAACTACAGGTTTGTACACTGACTTGAATTGTTTCATCATTTTTATAATTTGTCTTCTGAAATATATATTTGAAGTTGACTGTTTATTCATTTGTATTCTAAATGTAAGAAGTAAGAGTAGTTTGTATTACTTTGCCAAGGCTTCTGTAAAAACCATACCATAAATGAGGTAACAGCAATATATTACCTCATATGTAACATGTTACCTTATATTCTAGAGGATAAAAGTCCTCTCCTCTGGCTTCTGTTGGCTTGCTAAAGGTCTTTGATGTCCTTGTTTTGTATTGGCGTTATCTCAGTCTCTGGCTTAACCTTTCATGGAGTTGTCTCTGTATGTTTGTCCAAATTTCCTTTTTTAAAGACACCAGTTTTATTAGATTAGGGGCCCGCCCCACTTCAGTTAGACTTCAACTAATTTTCTCTGCAATGACCCTGAATTTCTGAAGGCTCAGACTTCAATATAGGAACCTCCTGTAGTTAAACCATAGTTTAATTCATAACAGAGACTCAAAACTTATCTAACTCGGTTTTTTTTTTTTAACTTTTTAGATTTTGTCATTGAGGAAAGGCTGGCATCTAGCATGCCATAATATATACTAATTATTTGTAGATGATTCTTTCTATATTCTTCATGGATCTTATGTTTTAAAGGATTTGTTTACTAATCTATATCTAATAATTACTACTTTCAGCTTTTGGTAACTGAAATGAGTACATAGTGAAATTGTGTGGTAATTTGTATCATTTCAAAGCTAAGAAATTGGAAATTTTGATCAGTATATTCATTCTGTCATAAGTAAAAATATGGTTCTTATTATCCTATGTTAAATGTGAGCAAAATCTAAAGCATTTTGATGTGTGAACTTATAAATGAGGGAGAAGTGATCCTTGAAAGTTAAATCTCTTTTTCACAGTTAAAAATCAAATTGTAGCTACATATGAGTAAAATTTAGATGTGTTATAGCTTCTAGGCTAAAAGTTATTTTCTTGGTTTCATACTGGGTTTTTTTTGTTTGTTTGTAATAAAGTCTTTGTGATAATTTTGTAATGGATCATTTAGAACAATAGTCCTGGTTTTTACCTTTAAACAGGTTTTTCTATAGCAGTAGTGTAATCTAATTATTAAATTCCATTTTACTTGTTGAGAATTTTTAATTAAAACTGAAAATGTGTAAAGATTTAAAGTAATTCTTTGTTTCTCAGAAGTCCCATGGTTGCAATTATTTTGTGTTTTTAAAACCAGAGTTTTTAACTCCTTTATTCTTCATTTAAAGTGTGTGTACCAAATTTCTTAACATTTAATGTTTATTTGTACTTCAGTTTGTAGTCTCAGACTCGTCATCTTTCCAACACCAAACCATTTTCTCCACAAATGAATCCCCCTTCTCATTGTTCCTCTTATGATAGCTTTTTAATTCTTAGAAAAATTTTGAAGGAATATCTTCCATTATTGGCAAGCTGACTCCTCTAAGTCATTTTACGTATACATTGAATTGCCAAGTTACAGTTTTTTTATTCCTAAAAGATCTGTCTCTTGATTCCTTGTTACTATATTTAGGTGCAGCTACTCACCATTCAAAAGCCAACACTCAGGGAGATGAGAGTTAGTTGGAAAGAAATCAGTTTTGTTCAAGGACTAGCCCTGGGAAGGTGGAAGGGCTATCATCATCATAGTCTATCGGGAACTTAGGGCCACAAAGGACTTTTATAGGAAGAGAAAGAAGGAGCCAAAGGATAACAGGCAGAAGAATTATGTGTGGAGTCATGCATACAGACTCAATCACTATCTCTATCACTCAAGGGTGTTTTTGTTTTGTTTTGTTTTGTTTGTTTGTTTTCTTTTTCTGCCAGAACATTCTTGTGATAGTAATAGACCTTTATCTTCCAGGCTAGTCACTATAATTTGGGGCAGGAGAACAAACATTATTTTCTTCCAAACTAAATATTTTTCTACTTTTAATTAAAGAACAAAATGAACAGTTTATTGGTCCATATTTTGATGTTATCCAAAGACCATTAGATGTTCTGGGTTCTGTAAATCTAGAGTAAAGTTACTGATTAGTTAAATTTTATGACTCATGTCTTTTTAGTACCTTTTCCAGGAACAGCTAACCTTGTAGTTAAACATTAAGATACAAAAAGCATCTTTTGCTAGAGAACAGGAGAGAGAGCAGAAAGCAACAGTTTTAACCTATTGGTAGCTTCAGAGGTGTCACCTATAGCCAAGCTAGCAGGAAACAAATAATGTATTGCTGTGTGACCACCAAAATCCACAATTTTTAAAGTTAACTAAAAGCAAGTGAAACTAGAGGCTTTATTTGGCTTTTCCTTTGGTTAACTGTTAAGTTCTGTTAAGGCCATGATTATTGAATTCCTTGATTCTTTAACAGTTTTTAAGTTTTTGCTGGTCCTTCCAAAACATTTTACTAATCTTTCTAAAATACTTATTTCTTCATTTTTTTGGCATCATCATTTTCCTCAGTTGTGTACACTCAATCCTAGTGTTCATTTGATTTTTGATCCAATATTCTTAATACCCACCCATTGCTTTACTGTTCAATAGAATGTTTAATTTAAAAAACAAAAACAAAAGGATGATTAATGTTCGTTGTATTTTTATATCAAGTTTTCAACCTCATAGTTTCTGCAGGTCGAGGTGGCAAACTCCTGAATTCCCAGCAACTCTGGAGGCTGAGGCAGGAGGATTGCAAGTTTGAGACCAGCTTCAGCAACTTATTGAGGCCCTAAACAACTTAGCGAGACCCTGTCTTAAAATTTAAAAAAAGAAAAGAAATTTTAAAATGCTGGGGATGTAGCTCAGTGGTAAAGCACCCCTGGGTTCAATCCCTAATACCAAAAAAATAAAAAACCCCTTAATTTTTTCCCATTTTCAATTACCCTTAATGATTTGCCTTCACCATGATATTTTATTAAATGTTAACAAGCTAAATTTAGTTATCATCTCTGTTTTTCTAATATTAAGTTTTTTTGTAGAAATAAAATTTAAATAATAAAATACCTATTTAAATATGTATAATAATTGGGATATAGTGTATTCACATCATCATCTCTCTCTACGTCCAAATCATTTTGTTAGCTTAAAACAAAACCTTGTGTCCTTTAAACAGGTATTTTTCATTTCCCCCTGTCCCTTAGCCTGTGGAAACCACTAATTTCCTTTCTGTCTCTATTGATACATCTGTTTTGCATATTTTGTATAAATAGATTCATATAGTATGTGACCTTTATGTCTGGCCTCTCACTTAGCATATTTTCCAAATTGTTGTAGCGTATGTCATAATGTATACTACATACAGTGTTTTCCAAATTGTTGTAGTATATATTAGTACTTTGTCCCTTTTTATAACTAAATGATATCCAATTATATGGATATATGTACATATATACCATTGTACGCAAACACACAGTATTACGGTATAGCAACTCTGGAAATAAAATTTTTTCTTCCTTCCCAGGTTTTGTTTTGTTTCTGATTGTGGGTTATTGTTTGTTTATTGACCTTTTGAAACTAGATTTCCAACTTTTGGGAAAATATGTATTAGTTGTATGTGGCCACTGAAGTCTGTATTTCATTATCTTAGGGGTCAGCTGGTGTTATTGACAGTTACCTGAAATGCCTGGAGCCAAAAAAAGAGAAGAAAAAAAATCTCCCACTCTGCACATTGGCTCTGTGTTTTGGTACTCCTTCAGTGCTTAGTGGAACCACTAATAACTTGCCTTTTTGAACCTGCCTGAAATTTTACTACCTATTTATTTTCAATCTAAAGGCCAGACAAAGGTGAACGCTCAGAATCCTTTCCGACCTCCTCTGAACTCTGCCTCCTACTTTGGGCATATGTGTAGTTCTTTGTATTTCCTCCTGTATTCAAGAGCTCTTAACCTTCTCTTCCACCCCTACACATTATCTTCTTCCCCCTTTCTCCCCCAGCCCTTTTACAGAAAGTCATTAACACATATTAATAGTTGATCATTGGAAACATTTTCACTTATATTGAGAATGAGAAAAGGATTGGTAAAATATGCTATTATTTAGAACTTTCTTTGAAGTCTTTGGGCAATGCATGAGAAAGGAAAAAGAAATAACTTGGTAAAATAGGAATTCAAATCACTATACAAATTCAAAATTTCAACCCAATTTCTTAGGGAAATGGAAAAGCCGTTAACACACCCCGAAATATAATTATTTCATTGATTATGGTTTAGAAAATATCATTTTAGGTAGTTTTAACTGAAAATAGCTATCTTACTATTTCCTTTCAGGCTTGTCCCCCTCCCCTCATCAATGAAGGAAACCTTAGGTGGCCTCAGGGGACAATTTTGAATGGTAGATACCATGTCTGTTCACTAGCTTTTTGAAAAGTACTAATGTTTTATTATTAGACCAAACTGAATGGAGGATTAACTCTTTTAGACAGCTGTTTGTTAAAAGGTTGCTTGGTAAATTACCATTTGACTCCGAGCATTTGATGCACCCTGTATTTAAACAACTACCATTGTGCTATTACACAAAAAATGTATATGTATACCTAAGGAAGAATCCAAGAACAAATGAAATAAAAGTAATGACCAAAGTCTGTAATATGCTGGGTGCAGTGGCACATGCCTGTAGTCCCACTACTCAGAAGGCTAAAGCAGGAGGATCACTAAAACCCACCCAGGAGATTGAGACCAGTCTGGGCAACATATTGAGACCACACCCTTACTCCCCCCACCAAAAAAAAAAAAGAGAGAGAGAGACATAAAGGACATAATAATAAACTATTTAGTAAATTTACAAATTACATTTTTAAAGTTTCATAGAATACTTGCCAAAATAGATACCCTCGTCCTAGACACATTGCCAGATATTTTGAATAATAATAATAATAATAAAAAGGCATCATTCAGTTTTCTGTGTAATAACTAAAGTCTGCCTTTTAATTTCCCTTTTATGTTGTCAGAAGACAGGAATCAGTGTCCATATTTTGATTTTTTACTCTACTACCAATATAATTTTCTAACTAATAATTTTTTAAATAATTTGAATACTACAGATTTATTACAGATATATTCAAGAATTTGAATATGTATTACATATATGAAAGCAAAGTCTTTCTCTTTACCTTCTCCCCCACTTCCTTCCATTTGTAGCTTCCAGGGGTAATCACTTTTAACTTTGGTGTGTATATCTACACTTTTTCCCATGTATATTAATATACAAATGGGTTTTTTTTGTTTTTGTGTCCTAGTGAAAATAGAATAATAATACTGTACAAAACTATAGTTTTTGGAATACCCACCCAGATAATCTGACTGAAGAAAAAAAAAATGAAAGCTATCTTGCATAAGTTGGGGTAAATATCTTCCAACATATATGTTTGGAAAAAATTATTTGAAATATTTTAAGTCATCAGATAGGCAAATTCATATCAAGGATATGAAATCATGTTGTATGTTCCTAGCTTTAATAATATGCATAAATAAGTCCTGAAGAGAGAGACCTTTGAGTCATGGATAATTAATTGTCCAGACTTTATTCATAAGACCGTAAGATTTGGGATTTCAAGTGACTGCCTTTTGAAAGAAACCTTGAAAGTAAATAGCACTGTTTTCTCATGTTTATGATATGAATGCCTTTATATTCGATAAAAGAAATCTTATATAGGCCTCATGACCCCTTAAGTTTATTTTAATATTCTTGAAAGTGTGTTGAGTATAAAATGCCAACTGCAACAGCATCAGCAAAAACAGAAACAACTGAACACCACATCTTAGTGAAAGACTGAAAGGAATTATTCCCAAATATTCATGTGGTGATATAACCCACCAGCCAACCTAAACACCCACCCTCCCAACCTGTCTACTACTACCTACCTCCTTCTTTCCTTCCTTTCTCCCTCCTTCCTTCCCTCCCTCCCTTTCTCTTTTTCTTTCTTGCCCCCCCCCCCAATATTTCTTTTGGATATATATTTGGGCAAAATATGTAATAAGATAATTTTTATAAGCAGTACAAATAATAATTTCATTTGACTAATGTTAATACTAACAAAATAAATTATCATGAACATTAATAGAATAGGAAATGTTTCCAAGAGCAATATATGAGCCCTCATCTATACTGCTATTGGAAATATCAATTAATCAAGCCTTTCTAAAAAACATTAGGCAAAAATCATAAGAACGTATTCTAGCCCAAGAATTCTACTTTTGTGAGTGTGTCCTAAAGAAGTACTTTGAGGGGAAAATGAAATTATTAGTGTTATTTGATAATGATAGGACATTTAGAAACCTTCAGCCTTCAACCTACCTAGTAGAAAAGAGCATGCGATTCAGTAATGTACATACATCCAAGTAGTTTTGGCAAGGGATCTTTTATGACTCACATATATGCCCAGTACATCATTCTTAGTAAGTAAATTACATATGGTTGCAACTGTGTTGAAAAATAACACAAAGCACAAGCTTTCCTATTTGGAAATGTAGTGTAAAAACAGTTAATCTTCTAATTAAGAGTGTTTACATCTGTCTGCTTAGTTCAGGGTTCACTAGTTTTCATAGGATTTTTAGTATTTTCCAAGTATGTAGTTTACAATCATCTTGCCTTACTTTGCTCTTAGCTGTCTTCTTGGGGTTCCTATTGTCTGTGGGTTTTTTGTTATATATGCACGGATTCTTTTTAATGCCATAATGCCACTTGATTTCCTTTTATTTTTGTTTTCTTTTAGGCCAAGATAGCCAGGTTAACCAAACGCTTTGGAGCAGCCAAAGAAGATCTTAAGAAAAGACAAGAAGTAAGAATTTCATTCTTGTATAAGTACTATTTAGCTCCAAGTGATAATCTTAGGAAATGCTGAGTTGGGGTGTAACTTTTCCTTTATTACCGGTATGAAATTTGCTTTCCTGCTATATATTATGTTATTTCTGAAGCTGCAGTTCTAAAACTAATAAACCCTTTTCAGTATTGTGATAGGTCAAATTTTATGTTAATTTGCTTGATGATAGAGCTTTTTTTGTTTTGTTTTGTTTTTGTGATGCTGGGGATCGAACCGAGGGCCTTGTGCTTTACAGGCAAGTACTCTACGAACTGAGCTATATCCCCAGCCCTACCCCCTCTTTTTTAACTTTAGTTTATTTAGTTTTGTATGTGGTGCTGAGAATCGAACCCAGTGCTTCACTAATGCTAGGCATGCACTCCACCATTGAGCCACAATCCCATCCTTGATAATAATCTTCTTGAAACTGTATTTTCTATCATTAAAATTACTAACCTTGTTACCTTCTTTTTATATTCTTGTGTTCTAATTTTTTAACATTTCCCCAAAGTATTTTAATATTCCACTGCCTCTAATAGCTCTGTTCTCTTATCTTCCCTATGTATTTAGTCATCCACCATTATATTATTATTGTAATATATTGAGTCATTTTGTTGCCATAAACACTTCAAATATTTATTTTTGAGTAGAAAGTTAAATTGAAACATCATTAGCATAGTATTTGTCCACTATAGTCTGGGTTTTACTTTTTTTTTTAATTTATTATTATTATTATTCCATTTTCTTTATTATTATTTCCTTTATTATTCACATTTTGGGGAGGGGGTACCAGGGGTTGAACTCTGGGACACCCAATCACTGAGCCACATCCCCAGCCCTATTTTTTGTATTTTATTTAGAGACAGGGTCTCACTGAGTTGCTTAGCACCTCACTTTTGCTGAGGCTAGCTTTGAACTCTCAATACCCTTGCTTCAGCCTCCTGAACTGCTGGGATTATAGGCATGCACCATGGCACCCAGCTTCACATTTTTAATATAACACTTTTATATTGCATTATATCCTTCAGTTGTATTCTTTTCCTCTTAAATTTTTTCATTTGAACAAATTGTATTTCTTTGTCTTAATAACTCTATTATCTGTTACATAATAAATTGCTAATAATAATAACTTCAATAACAATCATTATTCCTAGAACTTTTTCTGTATTGATGGATTCTCATGTTTTTTTTTATTAGATCACTAATGCCTGTTAATTGTACAAATTAATGGGTTTCGGTGTGTCATTTCCATACGTGAATTTATTGTGTTTTGATTATATCTACCCTCCATATAATACTCTCTTGCCCTCCCTTTTCTTCCCACTGTACCCACACCCCTTCTCCTTCCCTAAGTGTTCCTGTTCTATTTTCAGGTTATGTTTTTTGACTTACTTAGTTTCCATATATAAAAGAAAACATGTGATACTTGTCTTTCTGTACTTGGCTTATTTCATTTACCATGATGTCTCCCAGTTCCATCCATTTTCCAGTAAATGACATAATTTCATTCGTCTTTATGGTGGAAAGTACTTTATTGTATGTGTATACTCATATACATATATGTATATATACATATATATATATATATATATATTTTTTTTTTTTTTTGTACTGGAGATTGAACCCAGGGGCACTTAACCACTAAGCCACATTCTCAGCTCTGTTTTGTATTTTATTTAGAGACAAGGTCTCTCTGAGTCACTTAGGGCCTCCTTAAATTGCTGAAGATGGCTTTAAACTGGTGAGCCTCCTAATCCTGCCTCAGCCTCCCAAATTGGGATTACAGGCTTGTACCACCATGGCTGGCTATACTGTCTATCTTATCTATCTCTCTCTCTCTCTCTCTCTATGTATATATATATATATATATATATATTTTTTTTTTTTTTTTTGTAATGATGAATACCTAGGCTGATTCCTTATTTTGGCTATTGTGAATAGTGCCACTATAAGCTTGAGTATTGTATCTCTTCTGTGTGCTTACTTCATTTCCTTTGGCTATGTAACCATGAGATGTATGGTTGAATGACATGGTAGTTCCGTATGTTTTTGTTGTTGTTGTTTAAGGAAATCTCTACTGTTTTCCATAGTGGCTATACTAATTTACATTCCCATCAACAGTGTAAGAATTCCTTTTTATTATTTTAATAATAGCCACTTAGACTGGGGCAAGGTCAAATCTCTTTGTTAGTTTTGATTTGCATTTGACTAACAATGATGAGTACATTTTCATGTTTTTTGGACATTTGTACTTTTTTGATGAGTCTGTACAGATCATTAACTACTTATTGATTGAATTATTTGTTCTTTTTATTAAATTTTAAGAGTTCTTTGTATATTCTGGATATTAATCCAGTGGCAGATGAATTGCAAACAAAGATTTTCTACTTTTCTGTAGAATAGATGACTCTTCACTTTATTGTTTCTTTTTGCTGTGCAGAAGCTTTAATTCGATATAATCTTGTTTTTATTTCCTGAACTATTGGAATCCTATCCAGGAAATCGTTGCCTGTGCTAGTGCTTTGAAGTGTTTCCCCTTATGTTTTCCTCTAGTAGTTTCAGAGTTTCATGTCTTACATTAAAGTCTAATCCATCTTGAGTTGATTTTTGTGTAGATTAAGAGAGATGGATCTGGATTAGATCTTCAGCGTGTATATACCCGGTTTTCCCAGCACCATTTGTTGGAGAAGTTGTCTTTTCTCCACCGTATATTTTTGCCACCTTTGTCAAGAACAGTTTGACTATAGATGTGTGGTTTGTCCTCTGTTCTCTTCCTCTGATCTGTTTTTGTGCCAGTACTGTTCTGTTGCTATTATTGTGTCTTTGTAGTATATTTTGAAATGAGGTATTGTGATAATTCCAGCATGCTCTTTTTGTTTAGGATTGTGGCTATTTGGGGTCTTTTGTACTTCGATATGAATTTTTAGTTTTTTTTTTTCTTCTTCTAACTCTGTGTAGAATATCATTGGCATTTTGATGGGGATTGCATTGAATCTGTAGATCACTTTTGGTAGTGTGGTTATTTTAACAATGTTGAGTCTCCTATTCCATGAATGTAGGAAGCCTTTTCATCCTCCAATGTCATCTCCAAATTTTTTTTTTTTTTTTTTTTTTTTTTTTGCATAAGAGTTTTACAGATTTCACAGTAGTGATGCTTTCTTTACCTCCTTGATTATGTTTATTCTTAGGGGTTTTCTTTATGGCTTTTTTGTTGTGTTTTTGAGGCTATTGTGAATGGAATTATTTTCCCGATTTGTTTTTAGAGAGTTCATTATTAGTATATAGCACAACTACTGATTTTTGTACATTGACTTAATATCTTGCTATTTTACTGAATTTATTTATCAGCTCTAAGATACTTTTGGTGGAGTTTTAGGGTTTTCTAAGTATGGAATCATATTATCTGAAATTGGGTATTTAATGTCCTTTTTTGTTTCTGTCTTATTTATTTTTCTTGTCTGATAACTCTGGCTAAAATTTCATTTACTATACTGAATAATAAGATGGTGAGAGTGGACACTCTTGACTTATTCCAGATTTTAGAGGAAATGCTTTCAGTTTTTCCCCATTGAGTATGATGTTGGTTATAGGTTTGTCATATATAGCCTTTTTTGTATTGAGATATCCTTCTATACCTGGTTTACTGATGGTGTTTTATCATGAAGGATGTTAAATTTTATCAGTAGCTTTTCTTGCATCTATTGAGGTGATCATTGATTTTATCCTCAATTCTTCTTATGTACTTTATTACATCTATTAATTTGTGTTTGTTGAACCATCCTTGCACCTGTAGAATGAAACCAACTTGATCATGGTGTGTGATCAAGTGTGTTGTTGCATTTGATTTGTATTTGTTTTATTGAGGATTTTTATATTTACGTTCATCAGGAATATTGGTGTATAGTACTTGTCCTAGAAAATTTTTTTTTGAAGTATGTGTAGACTTATGGGAAGTCCTGTGAACTCTTCATTGTTGGCCAGGCTGACCCTAAACTCCTGGACTCAAACACTCTTCCTCAGCTTCTTGAGAAGCTATTATTATAGGTGTATGCCACCAAGCTCAGCTCAGCTTTCTTTCTTTCCTTTTTTTTTTTTGCTTTTTGTTTTTTTGTTTTTTTGTTTTGTTTTGTTTTCCCCTCCCTTTTTGGTACTAGAGATTGAACCCAGAAGTGCTTTACCACTGAGCTACATCTCTAGTCCTTTTTATTTTTTGATTTTGAGACAGGGTCTCACTAAGTTGCTTAGGACCTCACTTAGTTGCCAAGACTGTCCTCAAACTTGTGGTCCTCGGCCTCCTGAGCCACTGGGATTACAGCCATGTTCATTATACTCAGCAAGCTCAGCTTTCTTGAATATTTTTATATCAGTATTTATCACAGATACTTGTAGTTTCTTTTTAGTATCTCTGGTATTGGATAATAATGGCCTCATAAAATAAGTTTAGAAGTATTTCCTCTTCAGCTGTTTTGAAGAATTTGAGGAGAATTGGTATTAATTCTTTAAATGTTTGGTAGAGTTTTCCAGTGAAGGCTTTTGGTCCTGGGCCTTTATTAGGGCATTTTTATTACATATTAAATCTCCTTACTAGTTGTAGGTTTATTCATATTTCTTTTGTTTTTCAGTCTTCAAAGGTCAGATGTCTTTAGATACTTTTTTCATTTAGATTATCCAGTTGACTGGTATATAAAGTTGCTCATTTTAGTCTCTTAACTGTTTCCATTTTGTGGTATCAGTTCTAATGTCTAATTTCTGAGTTTAGTTAATTGAATCATCTCTCTTTTTAAGGCTAGCTAAGGGATTTTCAGTTCTTTTGATATTTATTTTAAAAACTCAATTCTTATTTTGATTGACTTTTTCTATTCTTTTTCATAATTTCTGCACACTTCATTTAATTCTACTTAATCTTGATTTTTTTATTTCCTGCTGCTAACTTGGGTTTAGTTTGTTGTTCTTCCAGTTCTTTAAAGTGTTATGTTGTTGGTTTTTTTTTTTTTTTTTTCCATGTTGTTGGTTTTTTTTTTTTTTTCCTGGTACCAGGGATTGAACCCAGGGCCTTGTGCTTGAAAGGCAAGTACTCTATGTTGGGTTTTTGATCTGAGATATTTCTTCTTGAGTTTACTGCTGTTCCCTTCCCTATTATTACTGTTTTCACTTCATAACTTTATTCTGTTGTGTTTTTATTTGTCTCAAGATATTTTTACTTCATCGTGATTTCTTCTTTTACCCATTTTCAAAGGATGTGTTGATTTTTCCATGTATATGTGACCTTCTTCTGTTGATTACAGGTTTTATTCTGCTATAACCACAAAAGATCCTTAGAATGATTTCATTCTTCTTAAATTTGTTGAGACTTGTTTTGTGACTTAACATGGGATGGGTCCTTAGAATGTTCCATGGCATTTAAGAAGAATGTGTTTTCTATTGTTTGATACAGTATTCTGTATATGTCCATTAGATCCAGTTGTTCTGTTGAGTTCTGTTACCTTATTAGTTTTTCATTTACATGTTATATACATTATTGAAATTGGGATGTTAAAGTCTCCCACTATTACTATGTGCCCATCTACTTCTCCTTTTAATTCTTTCAGTGTTTGATGTTGTTTGAGGGCTCTGATATTAGGAGTATATATGCTTAATGATTGTTTTATCTGATGAATTGACCCTTTCAGCATAATATAATGACTGTCATTACCTATTTTGACACTGTTAACATGTTAAGTTTAGCCACCCTGTTTTCATTACCAGTTGCACAAAATAATCATTTCCTGTTTTCACTGTCATTTTCACTGTCATTTTATATGTCCTTATATCTAAAGTGAGTTTTTTGTAGACAGCCTCTAGTTTTATTAGATCTTATATTTTATACTTTAAGCCATCCTGATGTCTTTTGATTTAAGGTGTTTGATCCATTTGCATTTAAAGCATTTACTGTCTGTCTGCATAAATGTAACTCTCTCAGGCCATAGGCAAGCCGAGGTTCTTGCCAATAGTCTTTGAGTTGCCAGCACATCAATTGCACCACAGCCACACTCTCCATTCCAAGTCAGTCAGATCTCTGAGGGGACTAAATAAAAACTAGTGCCTTAAGCATCCTCTTTAAGTTCCACCCTCTCCTTCCTTCTTGATGGAGAAGCCTTGATTGTGTTGTGCTGTTTTGGGAGGTTGATGGGGTATAGTGGGTAACTGCAGTATACTTTCTTACCCTTTGCAGTTTACTAAACTCTCTTTGGGGCCTTGTACTTGCCTAGGGTGCTATAATGTCTCTACTCATTTCTAGAAGTCTCACAAAGGCATTCTTCTGGTCTTTACATTGTTAAGTCATTGTCTCCATCCAGGAAGGAGGATTTGAGGCTTTCTATTCTATCATCTTGCTACTAATCTCACCACAATTTTTAAACTCATTCATCAAATGACTCCTTTCCATTTTCTTAACTGGTTTTATTTATTTTCTGTGCTCTTTTTTCTGTTTTTCTCTTGACATTTTCTTTTCCTTTATCTTAACCTTTTGGGAGTATAGTAATTACTCAAAGATCTGTTTGAAGATGCATTCTCCCCCCACACACATACATATACCTTTAATTTAAAAATTTTTTTTTCCTTTGGCGTTTATCTGTTCTTTTAATTTGCTTTTCTATTGTTTTCATGTGTGTTTATCTTCACAGCCAGATTTTGTACTTTTATAGAAGATTGTCTTAATTCTTTTGCCTCCTACACAAACCTAATGCAATACTATACTTGTAGGTCAAAATATACACAAAGTGGTGAAGTGGATTTGTTGTTGTGAAGAGTGGTTAATGGCATCTGCTCTGTGTATTCTCAGAACTTAACTACCCTTAGTTTAATATGTTATTTTTACACTCCATTTAGTCTTGAATGAAGTTTTTTTTTATTCTCATTTTAAGAAATAAATGATGATAGTATCATTAATGATGGAGGCCTAAATAATTGTAATCAATACGTAGGTATTCAAATTCCATTTGTATATTTCTTGATTTGGGAGGGGGAAGAGTCTAAAATAAATTGTTACTGCAGCTTAGGATTGTGTCATCTTTTTATGAAATTATTGAAGTCACATAGTGGCTGGTAGCAGTTCTTAAAATGAAATTTTAAAAATAACTTTGATTTGGAAATTTTTTATTTGAGAACTTGGACACCACTTTATTGAATTTCTGGTTCTGATATGATGCCTATGTGGACCATTTTCACATTTTATGTTTTATATAACCTTCATAAGAACACTAAAATATAGGAATTATTATATTAATCTTTGAAATGATAAGCAGATGTTTTCAATGGAAAAAAAAGATTTGATTAAGATATAGATAACCAGTAGTAACACCAAAATTCAAATTCTTAACTCAATGTTTTTCATTATATTATGTAATTAACAGGTCACATATTGAGAAAGCATTTAAAAATCTTATTTTTAAAGATATTTTTTGTATGTCAGGTCTTATTTTTGCTTTGGTATTTTCCCCCCAGAATCCACCAAACCCACCTGTATCACCAGGAAAGTCTACAAGTGATGTCAATAGCAATAATAATATACCCTACAGGTGAGAATTATAGTCCGTTTCTATAGTTTTTAAATAACAGAGCAAGGTTCTGATTTTCTTAATTTGGTAGAAAAATCTTTGAATATAAGCATATGTATTTATTTGAAAATAAATGGTACACTGGGTCAAATAATATTTCCTTTTTCCTCCTTCGTTATATTGTTCATTTAGGGATATAACTTTTGCAGTAAGACTTTGTCACTACATACTTGTTTTTTTTCCTTCCTTTTTTTTTTCTTGGTTCTGGGGATTGAACTCAGGGACACTCATCCACTGAGCCACATCCCCAGCCCTATTTTGATTTTATTTAGAGACAGGGTCCCACTGAGTTGCTTAGTGCCTCACTTTTGCTGAGACTGGCTTTGAGCTCTCTATCCTGCCTCAGTCTCTTGAGCTGCTGGGATTACAGGTGTGCACTACCATGCCCAGCCCCTTCCATGTTTTATTGGTTTATTATAGTTGTACATAATGGTGGGATTCATTGTTCCATATTTGTACATGCACACATGTCACTATATGTCATTAGTAGTATTCTCAAGTAATTTGAGAAATGCTTTGGTCAGGGATGAGATGGAGTAATGTGTCTGTCTCTCACTACATAAATGCGTGTGCGTGTGTGTGCGCGCGCGTGCATGTTATATCTTAATTTGGTCTTCAGGTTAAGTATTTATGATATTAGAATATAAGAGAAAAATTCTTCCCTAATACACAAACCCCAAGATTTAGAAGTACACATGCCCTCTGTGCCTGGGTGCATTTGCTTGTGCTTTAGTGTTGCAAAACCCAAATCTAGGGTCCCTAATTGGCCATTGTTTTTTTTCTATACATCAAGTGGTTCCCCCTATAATGGCATATCCATTGACTATTTGTATGTGTATACATTTCATAGAAATGCAGGCACCGTGAGACAGATGCTGGAGTCCAAAAGAAATGTAAGCGAGAGTGCCACATCGTCCTTTCAAACTCCTGTGAATACAGGTAACATTTTAACACCAAAACTCATTTTTTATGAATTAAAGATTTTGGTTCTCTTTTCTTAGATTTTTTTTTCTCATTCATAAACCTTGTTTTTCTCTTTCCACACATTTGTGTATTATAGTTGCACCTACTAATGGAATTTATTGTTACATATTCTTACATGCACACAATGTAACAATATAATTTGACCAGTGTCACTCCTAGCACTTCCCATTTCCTCCCCACCTTCCACCCTTTGATCCCTTTTCTCTACTGATCTCCTTTTGATTTTCATGAAATCCTGCTCCCCAACCTCTCTTTTCCTCTTTGCTCACTAGCTTCCACATATGAGAGAGAACTTTTTGCTTGACATAATGGTCTCTAGTTCTATCCATTTTCCTGCAAATAGCATGATTTCATTTTTCTTTATGGGTGAATACAACTTCATTGTGGATGTATACATTTTCTTTATCCATTTGTCCATTGATAGATACCTAGGCTGGGTTCCGTAGTTTGGATCCTGGTCCCTTTCTTCTGCTCTCCCCTTGATTTTCATGAAATTCCCATCCTCCATCTTTATTTTCCTTTTTCCTACCTAGTTTCCATATTTGAGAAAAAACATGACCCTTGACCTTCTAAGTTTGAATTATACTGTTTTGAGGTTGAAATGAACTAGAAAACAGGTGACATTGGTCTAAGTATAAAATATTACTGAAAATTAAGGATAATAAATAAGTATGCAAAAATATAGGTATTTAAATTTCTAGTGAAGTAGGTTCCAAACTTTCTGGTCTCTAGATCCCTTTGTAATCTTAAAAAATTATTAAGACCTCTAAAGAGCTTTTGTTTATGTGAGTTATAGTCACTTGATAATCTCAATTGAAATTAAAACGTGTTTTAAGTATTTACTCATTTGAAGATTAAAAATAAATCCATAATGTCTAACTCAACACTTTTTAGTGAAAAATAACTTTTTCCACATTAAAAATAACAGTTAAGAGTATTATATTATCTTTCATTTTTATAGATCTCTTTAATGTTTTGCTTAACATGTTAAGCCACCTGAAGATAACTGGATTCTTATGTCTATATCTGCTTATAGTCTGTTTCATTATGTTGATTAGGCTGAAGTATATGAAGGGTTTTTAGTCCATACAAATATGAAGATGGAAAAGACTGACCATTCTTTAAAAAATTGTTTATTGGTGCATTATAATTATGCCTGCATAATTGTGGGATTCTTGTTACATATTCATATATGCAGATAGTATTGGCCCTTTTAGATAACTTCTTTTTTGACACTCTCAAGTAGTTTCTTTTAAGGTTAGTGCAAACTGGAATCAGAAATTATGCTAATGAGCTCTTCTAACTTGCTGTTTTTTCTGAGTCATTCTTTCAAGTAAAATGGTCTTCCATGAAAAAGGCTGCTAGTTTAGCCTACTTCTTGTTCACATAAGCATTTTTTCTTGAGTCATACATTGTTTTGGCATGCAGCAGTATTATTTTATATGTACTATTTTTTTTCACACAAAATACTAAGAACTCTTATTCAAGGGTTGAGATATAATAAAAGTAGTAATTTTCACTGTTTCATTGTGGATGTATTTAAGTGAAACTTACTTTTTTTTTTACTATAAACTTTTAATAATGAAAAATATAGTGACAGTTTGGTGCCACTACATTACCTTGATTTTTATATAGTGATTCTCCCTTATCCATGGTTTCATTTACCAGTTTCTGGTATCTATGACCTATAAATATTAAATAGAAAATTCCAGGAATAATTCATAATTTTTACTGTTGTTTTAATTGTTCTATTTTACTTAAGGGATTGTTGTTAATCTCTTACTATACCTAATTTATAAACTAAACTTTATCATAGGAATATGTATTCAGTCATGAATGATATAACAGCATTTCAGTCAGTGATGTGCTGCGTAAGACAGTTGTTCCATAAGATTATAATGGAGTTCAGTAATTCTTAACACCATTTCAACATTACTCATACTCATGAATTTATACTAGTGTAACCAAACCCACAATACTATCAGTTGTATAAAAGTATAGCACATAGAATTGCATACAAAACATAATACTTGGTAATGATAATAAACAACTGTGTTACTGGTATATGTATTTTTTGTGCAGTACCTTTTGTTATTTTAGAGTACACTCCTTTAAAATAGTTGCTATAAAACAATATTCTGTGTTATGTCAGTAATAGACTTCATGTTTACTATGTCTGATGATTTTCATCAGGGGGTCACATTGAGTAATCGAACTTTACCATCTAGATTTGTATAAGTACACTTTGTGATTGTGCAGCAGTGAAATCACCTGAGGATATGTTTTCAAAACATATCCCTGTTATGTAACATAGACTGTATAGGAGAAGGTGTGGTGTATATAGGGTTTGGAATGGGGAATCTTAGAACATCTCTCTAACAGATGAGGGAAAACTATGGCATCTGCAATTTTACTCATCATCTTTTGTTTAATCAGTACAAATGTCCGTAAAGTGAAAAATTCAGATGTTTTATTTTTATTACAACAAGAGTTTTGACATTGCAAACTTCCTGAAACGATCTCAGGAAACCACATGCTCTCCTGGATCACACTAAAAATTACCACTCGAGTATACCTATGATTTTGGAAAACTAGAAATCAATGAGAAATACATTTAGGTGTAGTCTTCAAAACTGTTCCAATGAGATTAAAAACAAGCACCAAAGTTACTGTAATCTCTGATGACCAGCATTTTGAGTTTTCTCTACTGTTTGGTATATGTTCCCACAATTCTTAATTCACCACATTCCTCACTCAATGCTATTTTCTGTTTGAATTAATCTCATGTGTTTTCACATGATCCAAATTATAAAATATGGACCAAGTTTACCTGTCATTTATTAATGGTCATGGTTCTTTCTAGATTTCCTATTTTGTTTTAAATATTTTTTTAGTTGTTGATGGACCTTTACTTTTTATTTATTTATATGCAGTACTGAGAATCAAACCTAGTGCCTCAAACATACTAGGCAAGTGCTCTACCACTGAGCCACAATCTCAGCTCTTCTATTTGTTTTTACATATTGCTGCTGTTATAAGGATTTTTAGTGTTTTCAGTGTCGTTTTAACAATATCTGTATATTTTTACTTAGTTTTCAGTGTTCTTTAGTTGTTTTTCCAGTTAGTTACTCTGAAGTGAACCTTGACCTTCTGAGTTTGGCTTATTTTGCTTAGCATAATGCTCTAAAGTTCCATCCATTTTTCTGCAAATGGCATAATTTTGTTTTTCTTTATGACTAAGTAAAATTCCATTGTCTATACTTACCACACTTTCTTTATTGATTCTTCTGTTGATGTACACGTAAGTTGGTTCCATAGTTTGGCTATTTTGAATTGTGCTGCTATAAACACGGGTATGCATCTATCACTGTAGTTTGATGACTTTAATTCTTCAGGATGAATACTAAGGAGTGATATATAACTGCATCTTACATTAGTTGCACTACTACTCTTTTAAGGAGCCTCCATACTGATTTTCATAGTAGTTGTACTGATTTACAATCTCACCATCAATGTGAAAGTGTTCTTTTTTCTCTACATTCTCTCCAGCATTCATTATTGTTTATATTCTGACTGGAGTGAGATAAAATCTCAGTGTAGTTAGTTTTAATTCACACTTCCCTAATTGCTAGTGATGTTGAACTTTTTATATGTATTTTTTGGCTATTTGGTTTTTTGTTTTTTTTTTTTGTGGGGGGGTCAGGGTTTGGTGTTTAAGTTTTATGAGTTCTTTGTATATTCTGTCTATTAATCCTCTATCAGTAGCCAACAGATTTTCTCCCATTCTGTAAGTTCTCTCTTCACATTATTCTTTCCTTTTTGTGCAAAAGCTTTTAAATTTAATGCCATCCCATTTATTAACCTTTACATTATTTCCTGAACTTTAGGGGACCTAAAGTTAGTAAGAAAGCTGTTGCCTATTGCCTACATGTTGGAGTGTGGACCTTATATTTAAAGAATGTTTTGATACTGAGTCCTCTATAAATTTTATGTGTTATTTTCTTAATATACTAAGTGTATATACAAAATATTTCTAAAAGTTGATTTTAAGAATTTCCAAAATTGAAACCTGGATAATTTTTCACTATGAAAGACTTTACTCCATGCCATATAGTATTGAATTTGTGTCTTATCTTTGTAGTTGATATATTAAGGTAACTATTTAAACTAAGATTTCTGTTTTCTTTCCATAGTATCTTCAACCAATCTTGTCACTCCTCCAACGGTTGTCAGTAGTCAACCTAAACTGCAGACTCCAGTGACCTCAGGTTCTCTGACAGCAGCATCAGTTCTTCCTGCACCCAATACAGCTACAGTAGTTGCTACTACTCAGGTGCCTAGTGGAAATCCTCAACCTACAATCTCTTTACAACCTTTGCCAGTGATTTTGCATGTACCTGTTGCAGTATCCTCCCAGCCTCAGCTCCTACAGAGCCATCCAGGGACTTTGGTGACCAACCAACCATCTGGCAATGTTGAATTCATTTCTGTGCAAAGCCCACCTACAGTGAGTGGTCTTACCAAAAATCCAGTATCCTTGCCAGCCTTGCCAAATCCCACTAAACCAAACAGTGGTCCTTCTGTGCCCAGTCCTAGTATTCAAAGGAACTCTCCTGCCAGTGCTGCACCATTAGGAACAACACTTGCTGTACAGGCTGTTCCCACAGCACACTCTATTGTACAAGCCACAAGGACTTCTTTACCTACCGTAGGACCATCAGGACTCTATAGTGCATCAAATAATCGTGGCCCTATACAGATGAAAATTCCAATTTCTGCTTTTAGTACTTCATCTTCTGCAGAACAAAACAGCACTACCACCCCAAGAACTGGTAAGTCACTGTGTTGTTTAGTAAAAGAAATGTAAGAATGTAAATGCCTTTAAATGACTGATTTTTTTTTTTTTTTTTTTTTTTTTTTTTTTTTTTTTTTGGTAAATTGGTAACATTGTTGGAAGAACAGATTAAATAGAATTTCCTTAAGATTGTTTTTAGTAATTTTCTGGATACCTGGATACCCCCAAGAGAAATGATGTTATATAAGTGGGGTTTGGGGGGGTTATTTTTTTTTTTAATTGAGATACAATATTTGTTCATTTTTATGGAATACAGGATGATAATTTGATACATATACACAGTGCACGAGAAATTTGGGTAGTATGCACTTCCATCTCTTTAAACGTTAGTTGTTTTTATGTGTTGGAAATGTTGTACTCTTATTGACATTTTGAGATACGTCATATAGTTTTAACCAATAAATACGCTGATGTACTAAGAGTATTAGAACTAATTTCTCCTATCTGTGTTTTGGTTTCCCTTATTGAACTTCTTTCCATCCG
The DNA here is from genome assembly GCF_902686445.1 of Sciurus carolinensis. Lineage (NCBI taxonomy): Eukaryota > Metazoa > Chordata > Mammalia > Rodentia > Sciuridae > Sciurus > Sciurus carolinensis. The sequence goes on from NC_062216.1 coordinate 81,957,993, forward strand.
TCCTTCCCTTTGCCCTCCCCAATCTGAGAATGGGGTTATTTTGACATTTGTATTTTATCTTTTAGGAATTTTCCCATTTTTGGTGTTTTTATTTTAGGCTTTGTAACAATCATTATGAAGTGTTTTTTTAATACTTTTGCTAGGATGATCTGAGTAGGATAAATTTTAAGTATCTTATTGACATATACTTGGGAGAGAAAAATTAAAAACATGTATCTCTGCCTATTTGAGAAAATGCTTTGTGCATTTATCACTCACATTATCCAAATTTGAACAATTTAAAAATAGGTTCTTCCTTTTTGATGTACTACAAAAAATTCAATTTCTTTTTGTTTTCTCTTTTCTTTTTCCATAAGACAGTATGTAATTACGTTTGTATTTTACTTAGAAGAATTGCAAAAAAGAATTTGATGATACCTGTACTTTTTTTATGGTACTTGCAAAACTATATCTTTATTTCTAGAATGCACACATTTTGTATGCATTCTCAAACTTACTTTTCATATCTGACTTCACATCCCCACTACTTTTGGAAAGACAAGCAAGAATGGGTAGATGTTCTTGCTGTCTGTGGTGTTTTCTTATATAAAATAATGATGGTGTTTCACAGAATTGTTAAGAAAGTAAATGAACAGTGTGGTGGACCAGAGTTAATATTGGGCTGAACCTGAACATTACCCTCATACATTGAACATTAAACTTATATACTGTATGGAAATTAAATTATTAGTATTTATAACTTAAATGTTTGCATGGTACAAGGACAGTGCTTCTTAGCATTATCTGCTTTCACATTATTCCTTAGACACTTTTGTTTTTAAGATGAAAAGAGATACTTACTTTAAATTGGGGGCAGTGAACCTCAAATTTTGTGGGGATACTTTAGTTTTTTTTAAATTTTTAGTATTTTTAATGTATGATTTATGATAAACATTGTTTTATGTGATTTTAGAATTTCTCTTCTTTATGAAATTTTGAGGCACAGTCGAAGTTGTTTTTAATTCATGATCACCTGATGAGATATTTTTCTTAATAGAATAGAGAACTTTTCCTGGAAGATCATGGCCTATAAAATTTAAAAAAAGCTTAGACGAGTACTTTGTTAATGCTGTTTGGAACCAAAACACTTCTATAGTATCAGAATTTTAATTTCTTTATTTTTTTCTCTCAAACTTTTTATGAACATTTGTTAGCACAAAAAGGGTATATACCAAAATTATGTAGCTGAGGTACTCTATTAGGAATAATGTATCAATTTGTTTCAGATTTATTTTACTGGTGTTAATTTTTTGTATATGAAATTTAGTTTTCATAATCATTAATTGGTCCATCATACTTTTAAGATAATACATATTTATACTTAAAACATAAAATTTTATATTTTAGCATGTATATTTACTTGCATGTACTTTGCATATAAACTTTTTAAGGAGATCTTTATTTCAAGTTCCATTTAACTTGAAATAAAATGAATTGTTAGATATCAACAATAAATATGAATGCCAGTTTTATGTTATTTTCATAATGTTAATTAGAATATGATTCTGTTAGATGAGTCAGGGTGTAGCTCAGTGATAAAGTGCTCATGTAGCATGCACAAAGCCCTGCCTGGTTCGATCTCTAGCACCACCAAAAAAAAAAAAATCCTGTTAGACAATTTATTTTTTGACCATGCCTAATTTCAGGGGTGCTAGAAATTACATTAAAGAAATCATTTGGGCTTCCCAGAATCTACACTGAAGCCTAGTAGAAATTTTTGCTGAATATGAAAGTCAAGACCAACCTTTATATTTCTATTGCGATAAATCAATAAGGTTATAACTTTATAAGTTCCGTGCTTATGTAGATATTATTTATTCACCTAATAAAAACATGCTCTATTACTAAGTATACTTTTATATATGTTACATATATATATCATTATACTTCATTATTATATCTTATAGAGTTAAAGTCAGTATTTTCTGTTTATAGTGAAGTCTATTAGGAGCTGTTTGGAAAATAGGGCTCAAATTAAAAAGTTAATTTCATTCATGCATGAAATGCTGGATGTCTGTATTGTTCCATGGCCCTGCAGATACATAGAAATGTATAAAATAATCCCTCTTCTCACCATTTAACTTGAAATAAAATGAATTGTTAGATATCAGCAATAAATATGAATGCCAGTTTTATGTTATTTTCATAATGTTAATTAGAATATAATTCTGTTAGATGAGTCAGTCTTAAAATCAAATAGGGAATCTGGTCATTAAATAAGTAATTAATATAAATGTAATGAATGCTTAATGCCATTTTCTTTGAGAAGATATGAGAGAATATGGGAGATCTGGAAAGCTATGAAATAATGATCAGATCAATGGGGGAAATGAAGTTCAAGGGTTTTTATAGCATGGGTATGACATCTAGAGAATGGTTTAGTGGGGACAAAAATAGAATTAGTAGGAAAACCAATTAGGAGGCTCTTGTACTGAACTAGATGTGAAAGGTGTTATATAAAGAGTTAAAAGTTAGAATTGACAGGCATAACTTGATGGATTATTGATAAAAGATTACATGGTAACAAATGTTAAACTCAAATCTCTAAAACTAACGTATTAGTGCCTTTTATTAAATTATTTATAATTTTCATATTTTACTAAACATTTCTTATTATAAGAGTTTAGGAAAACTAGAACTTAAAGCACGACAATCACTTCTTCAACTGTAACTGTTAGTTTCTTCGAGGACACAGTTAAATGTTTGAAGATTTTGCCTTGTATTTGTGTTCATACACAATTATCCAGACTTACTCAGGGAATACTGCCAGTATACACTCTTGTAAAGTACTTTTATGATTATGGTAAAAATGCACTGTTTATTAAAAGTGGCCAGTATTACATAAAATATTTTTAAGATAAAAATATGGAAGGATTTTATGTATGTATGTATGCATGCATATATGTATTTGGTACTGAGGATTGAACTTGGTTCCTTACACATGCTAGGCAAGCTCTGTACCACTGAACCACAACCCCAACCCTAAAAATATGAAAAGATTTTAAGTAACAATTTTATTTCAAACCCCGACCAATTTTGTTGATTGATTTATAAATTGATTTATAACTTTTTACTTTCAGAAGTCATCTAAGGTAGATATTTTATAGTGGAAAAAAGTAAAAATGATGCAATGAAACTCTATAAAGTGTTACATTAAAAGTCAAAGGGGAAAGTCAGGAATAAAAGGATGGGGAATATTAATTGAAAATATAGAATAAGGAATATTATTATAATTCTGTGTTAACTTATTGCCCTAAGACAATTAAGTGCAGGAGAGAGTCAGTCTGGGTAATAAACTATAGTCATTTTTTTTTAAGTGTGTCTATATAACATTTTATACGAACCTTGAGGAATTTTTATATGAGAGTCAAAATGAAAATGAGGTTCACTCATTTAAAATTCTTGTAAAGTTACCTTTTGTTTTGATTTGAAAAATGGAGGTGCATTTCAATTCTAAATGAACATATTTTAACATAGTATATTTAAAAAATTGATGTTTTGGTAATATTAATAGTGTATCTTAATACTCCAGCATGTAGGATCAGTAACCTATATTTAGTTTTATGTTAAATAGTCCTTTAGGAACTTCACAATTTAAAACAGATGCTCATAAATATTAAATTATTTTTTAACAATAAATAGCATATTAATATATTCTTCCCATGAAAAGAATTTAAATAATTTAGATAGGGTAGGAAAAATGTGTAAGAGCTTAATTTTTACTTCTTACTCTAGGGTACCTCTTTTGACAGGTGAATATTTGTCCATGTAATATGGAAAGACAGTTTTAAAAATATGTATATAAATGATTTCCTCTGTATGTGTTCTGAAGATTTGCAAGTGGAAGGTATGCCATATTTTGACTGAGAAGATTTTATCTCCAGAAAGAAAGAATGGAATGTTTGACCATTAGAAAACTCCTAAAAATGTTGATTTAACTGTATTACAAAGAGGAAAAGTTGAATAATCACCTTAATAAATGGAAAAGATATTTGATAAAATTTAATCCTTCTTCTGCTCCTTTCAGAAATTTGGGCAAAAACTTACTCGGTTTATTTTTTATGCTGTAATGTAAATAATTTTCATACATATAACATTTTTTTCCAACAAAACTCTAACATAAGCTAGTTGCAAAATAAATAATTGAAAAATAATCTGTAACTGAAATGAGAAATATGTATGTGTATTTCTCAGAATCATTGCAACTTACTCTTCTGAATTTAGTTTTAGAATTTTATTGTGTCATAAAGTTTTTTACTCCAGAGGATAATAGTATGAATTATATTTTATTTAACATATTCCTCATGTTAGAACATTTAAGTCATGTATCTCCTAAATTATTTTTCCAAGGTATTCCTTAGGATAAAGTTTAAATTGATGGGTCAATGAATAGATGACTTTTTAAAAATCTGTATTATAAATTTTTTCCTGTCTGAAAAATACTGTTATCAGTGTTCTATCAGGTAGTCCATATATATGTGACATGTTGAAAAAAATAGTTGGAGAAAATTCCATGAATTATTATATATAAAGCAATGCAAACTTTTCCACACCATAGATGTTTTTAAAAATTGGTCTTTTCTTTTTTTTTTTTTAACTTCTCAGAAAACCAAACCAACAAATCAGTAGATGCTTCTGTTAATAAAAAAGCTGCTGATAGCACATCACAGGTAAGATTTTTCCTTCTACCTCAAAGTAAAATTCTAATTTCACAGGAGAATGGATTTTCCATCCATATTCTCTGATATAAAGAAAATTATCTTAAGTTTGGTTTACAACTGTCCAAACATTTTTTTTTTCACAGCTTTTCTGTAATGTTTAATAAAGAGTAGAGTGTCTGCTTAGGAATTCTCTATGAAATAATATTAATTTATTATATTATTAACTGGTTGGAGTATACATTTGACAGACTATTTATTTGCCTTTATATGCTGTAACGATTCAGTTTGCATCACACATAATTTATTCTAGGCCCTTCTTTTTGAGAGGATTTCAGTTGACTTACCTTTAACCTGTACCTCTCCTCCCCTCATTCCCTTTTCCCCACCATTGTAATTTCCTCAAAGATAATCTTTTGGGGGAAGAAAATCTTTCAGATAGTTTATTAGCACCTTGGTACTTAGTACTTTTCCATGTTAAATCTTAACTTCCCAGCAATGGAGTAACTACTACTTTCTTGTATTAACAGTGTTCTAATTCTTCTGTATTACTTTAGGTGTAATAGATTTATAGTAGAGTCATTAGGTTGTTGATAGTTTTGTTTTCATCATTTTAAGAAAGTCATTCTTAGGCTGAGTGTCAGGAACAAGTAAATGATAAGAATTTTAAAATAAAGTTGTAGCGATCTTTAATCATGAGTATTCTCCTTTAAAATGATGAATTTTTGGCCCAAGTTAGATAATGCACCATTGTTTACAGGTCAAATAAAAGCTTTTAAAATATTTTATTTCTTATGAACTTTAGCAGTCTTTGTATGATTTCAAAGATCAGAGTTGTGTCAAATTGCATGAGGTGTTTTTCTAGAAGACATGTAGTATAGAAAATGAGACAGTATTATAAGAAAATTATTAATCATTAATGTGACTTTCCAAGGCCCACATTCCTAACCAAGCCTCAGTTATGGTTGTAGGTTCCCTTGGAGAGATATACAGGTAGTGAGCAACCAGGTCTTTTGTGTTAGTTCTTCCTTCATAATTGCTAAAGTGCCCTGCTCTGGCTTTTCAAATATGTTCTTATTTTTTTATTTCTTTACCAAAATTTTTTAAAAACACAAGCCAATATCTATGCTTTCAGTTTTTTGTCTTTGTTTTTGTTTTTTTTTTTTTTGGTTTTTTTTTTTTTTGGTGTACACCTAATAAGACTGGTCATTTTGGGGAATGACACCTTATTAGCTAACGTTTTAGTTCTGAGTGTTAAAAATGATTTGATACAATCAATATTTGATGACTTCAAACTGGAAGGTTCAGTAATGTGTGTGAGTACAGATATAAACATGGTATCTCTTTTAGATATTTCACCTGTAATATGGATCTAATGCTATTACTTCATAGGAATAAATGTGCTAATAAATGTAAATAGAGACTGTGTAAATATTAGAAGTAGTGATATCATGACAATCTTATAAATGTTACTAACTATAGAAATAATTGCCAATTGTATTTCTCAGAAAGAAAACTTAGCCAGCAAATTATTCGTAGTGCTTGATGTTTTATCAGTCATGTTATGATCAGTAAAAATTATAGTTTGATAGCTTAGATCACTCATTGATTATAGATCTTTTTTCTGATTTTATAGAAGAATTAATCATATAAAATTTTCTCTTGAGTACTACTTTATCTGCATTCCACAAATTTTTATAATGTCCCATTTTTATATCATTTATTTCCTTATTTCTATTTGAATCTTAGATTGCTTAGTGTGTTTTTAATTCCATGGTATTTGGAAATTTTGCAAATATATTTTTGCTGATTTCTTACTCATTGCTGTTGTACGATTTTATTACTTGAGTATATTAGACTTGTGTTATAAAGCCCAGTGCATGGTATATCTTGGTGAATGTATCATTACACTTGAAAAGAGTATGTATTTTGCTGTTGGGTATAGTGTTCTATAAATGTCAATTAAAGTAGAATGGTTGATAATGTACTTTGGATTTTCTGTTTTGGTGTAATGTTTTTTTCTATTACCAAGAGTGGTATATTTAGTCTCTAATATGACTATGAATGTTTCTGTTTTTCCTTTTAATTTTGTCAGTTTTGGTTCACATGTTTTGATGCTCTATTAAAAGTATATGTTTTTCTAGGGGCTGGAGTTGTGGCTCAGTGGTAGAGCACTTGCCTGAAATGTGTGAGGCCCTGGGTTCAATACTCAACACCACATATAAATAAATAAAATAAAAGATACATTGACAACTAAAAAAAATTTTTTTTAAAGTATGTTTTTCTATTATGTATAATCTATAACCGTGTTATAAATACTTCCTAAAACATTGACCCTTTCATCATTGTAAAGTTTTCTGTTTTTCCTCTTGTCTTATATTAATAGGCACAGCTGTATTTTGTATGCTTGTTATCTTTGATCAGCCTTTTAGTGTCAACTCATTTGTGCCTTTATATTTAAAGTGAATTTCTAGAAGTCAAAAAATGTAGTTATTTTCTGATTCCTTGCTGTTATATCTTCTGACATTATCTGCATTTTGATAGGACTTTTTTAGTTCATTTATATTTACTATAATTATTGCTGTATTTATGCTTAGGTCTCCTGTTTTGATGTTTGTTTTTAAGTTTTTAATTTGTGCCTTCTTTCTTGCTTTATTTAAGTATTCTATGTTAATTCTTCTGTTGACTTTCTAGCTACATGTGTTTTTTTTGTTGTTTTTTAGAGGGATTGCTCTAGGGTTCACAATATGTATCTGAGTTATACCACTGGTTGAGTTATACCACTGTTTAATTTATACCACTTATACTTAGAGTTAAGGTTGAATTATTTAGTTAAATTATAGGAACCTTACAACAATAAGTTTTAATGATCTTGCTTTCCTTAGGTTATATTTTTATTTCCATATGGTGATTTTATCTTTATGTACTCTGCAGTCTTAGGCATATCTTCACACATTCCACATTTATAACATCTATATATTATAAATTTACAAGTATGTTGTTTTTAAATTGCCCTGTATAATTTTAAAGAAATAAGAACAGAAAGGCTATATTTAGACTTTAAAACTTATCCTGGTGTTTCCCCTTTCCGGTCTTCTTTTTCTTTCTGTAAATCCAAATTGGTATTTTCTTTCAAATTGAAAGAGCTTTTTCCTTGAACTTTTTTGATGTTATAAATTTGCACAGGGATGAGTTTTCTAAGTTTTTTTTTTAATACCCAAAACATGTGCTTCTGTGTAATGTCTTTTTTCCTTGGGGAGAACTTCATTGGATTTAGAATTCTTAAGAGTTTTTTAAAAAAATTATCAGCCCTTTGGGAAAAAAAAAAAATTATCAGCCCTTTGGATATGTTCTTCAAACTTCTTGCTTCCATAGTTTCTGAACAACAGCAATTACTTTTTGCTCCTTTGTAAAAATGTAATTTTCTCTGGTGATTTTCAACAATTTCTTTTCGTTGTTAGTATTTGGTAGTTTGTTTACAGAATATATATAGGAGTAGATTTTTCAGTGTTCATCTTGATTGAGGTTCATTGAACCTCTTAGATTTATAAAGTAATGTTTTCCCACCAAATTTGGGGGAGTTTTTAGTCATTATTTCTTTGGATAATTTTTTCCAGCTCCTTCATTTCCTCTAATGTAGATTTGTACCAACCTATTTCTCATTATTGCATAGGTTTCGGGTTCTCATATTTCCTTCTGTTGTTCTTTTGTGTTGTTGTTTTTGTTTTTCTCTGCTTTTTTGTGAACTGGACAATTTTTGGTGATCTGTTATCAATTTCACTGAAGTTTTTTTGTGTGTGTGTGTGTGTGTGTCCTGTAATCTGCTTTTGAACCTGCGTAGCTACTTTTTATTTTAATAATCATTCTTTCCAGCTGTATTATTTCTTATTTTGTATTAATTTCGACTTTTCCTTTGAGATGTTCCATTTGTGCCTTCATATTTTCCTTCAATTCTTTGAACACATTTTTAATATCTATTTTGTAGTCTTAGTATGCTTAATGTAACATCTGGCTCCACTTACAGTCAGTCTCTGTTGACTTACTTTTTATTACAACTTGGATTCCACTCCACTGATCTTTGCATGTTTAGTAACTTTTGGTTAAGTTTCAAAACTAAGTAAACTTTGAAAACTGGACCTTCTAGATAATGTTGTAGTCAAAGAATGTGACTTTTTTCACATTCTTTGAGAATTGTTGTGAACTTTTAATTTAGTATTTAACTGATTTATGGTTATATTTATAAATATGTCATTTTCTGAGAGATCATTTTCATAGAAAGATTTGCAGTTACAAGATTTTAGAATAATGTTACTGTCTTGGGATCGGACCTGAATTTTCTAAAGTCAAGAAGTCATTTTCTTCAATTTCATGAAGCTTGAGTTTTGCAAATAAAAACCCAATTATTTGGAGTTGCTTTCAGAATGATGCGTCAAAGTAAATTATGATTACCATTTATTAAGCAGTTAACCCTGTGATATGTGTAGTGTTAAACATTTCGTGTACATACTTGAATTAATCCTCACAGTAGCTTCAATATCCATATTTTAGAACTTGGGGAAATTACCTTTTAACACAAATTTCACACAGCCAAGTTGGAACTGTAAGATGTAATCAGTCTTTCTGACTTCAGAGTCCTGACTCAGTAGATCTGTGTTGTCCTACCATTTTTTGGTCACTGTCGTATGATTTTTAAAGGTAAACCTTTTTGTTTTTTTTTGGTCTTAATTATAATTTCTAATGATTTTGGATAGTAAGTTTATCTTGGTCACATTGGTCAAAATAGCATACCATACCATATCATATCATGTTTTCAGTTTAAAGAGTCTTTTTGACAAAAAAAAAAAAAGAACTAGAAGAGAGCCTTTGATCCTGCCTTAGTCCAAAGTCTTTAATTTATCTTTTCATCTACTAGATGATATAATCTTGTTTCAAATAGTCTTCACCTCTAGAATATAATAAGCTTGAACTACAAGTGTTTTATAATTTGCTCCTTAAGGTTTAAGTGTGGACATGTGTGTCTGCATGGGGGAGTCTATGTATATGAATAGATTCATGCATGCATATATGTATATTTGTGTAAAATATGAATATTGTAGTGTATGTACTTGTGTTTATGTATGTGTGTATATATGTCTGTGTATATATATCACACACATACATATATATATCATTAACACAGATGCAGGTCAGTAGGAAGTCTTCCACTAGTGAAAAAGGGAATGAAAATTTTAAAATTATTTCTAGTCTGCTTCTTTGAATATTTTTTTAAATGAAAGAAAATAATAATAGAATCCTCGACTTTGAAACTCATGACAAGATCAAAAACTATAATGCACAGAGTCTTCAAGATATACATTTTTTGAAATCTTATCTTAATGTAAACCTTTCATTGTAGGTTTATATTAAGCATTAAGTGATTGATTTAAAAAAACATTTATTGAACTTCTACTTTGTGGAAGGCATTGTACTAAACAGGGCATACAGCTGTACAAAATACTATACAATCACTGTTCTCAGGTAATTTATAGACAGACTGTAATGACGTGGACAGATATTACATGATTAAAGTTATAATTACTATTTTTTAGAGGAGAAAACATTTCGGTTAGATTCTTTCTATAATTTAATTGTTAACGATTGGCTCTGGTGTTTTCAGTTAATAATTGATGATTTGTAGTAGGATGGATCAGCATTTAAGGTGTCAGAAAATGAGTGATGTTTATATTTAAAGCATTTAATCACTTTAATAGCTCTATACAATGAACAGCTTAATTTTTTAAAACACTTCTGGAATTTCTTTTGAAAATTATATTTTGTATGGTAACAGTTTAACCCATGAGTAGTATCCTGGGACATTTCTGTGACAAACTGTTTTTCTTAAGGTAAAGTATTTAGGGATCCAGATTGAACCAGATAATACCTTATTCCTCTTTCCCTTCATTATTACTCATTTTTCCTTTATACCTGCCAGTTTCCTTTGAAAAATGCAGTTTTATTTTTCAGAGTGGAAAAGCCACTGGCAGTGATTCAAGTGGTGTCATTGATCTCACCATGGATGATGAAGAGACTGGAGCTTCACAAGGTACTTAAATAGTAATGATAGTAAAGAGTACCTTGATACCATTTTTTTCTTCCTGTTACACTATAATATTCTGTAAAGACATAGCTCTCCAATAATATATTTGGTGTATTTTTATCCCTTTTAGAATGAGAGTTTTTAAAATTGAGTTTAAAATTAGAAATCAAATCTTGAATGAATATAAACAAGGCCAAGAGGAAAATAGCATCTGGCAAAATATTTAGTTTATTAGCACCTCTATATTTGTGTCTTGTTATTTCACTTGATTCTTGCAGTAACCTAGTCATACTCATTTTAGAGTTGAAGGAACTTACTAAAGACTTAGGAGAAGTCAGAATCAGTAAATGACCTGGGAATTGAGCCCTTCATTAAATGCGTGTGTGTGTGCGTGTACTTGTGTATGTGTGTGTGTTTTCTAATATAGATACTTGAAAGTGTGTATGCATTTAATGAGGACCATCTGAATTGTTATTTTAGTGTTACGTAGATAAAAATGAAAATAATTTTAAGAAGCATTTACATCCAAAAATCCTCAATAATATTCTGACTTAGATGATAATTAGAAAATAAACTGGATATATAGTAAGGCATATTCCCAATTATTCTTTTGGAGTGTTATTAGGTATTCCATAAATAAAAAAGTTTCATGGTTCGGGCTGGTGCTGTAGCTCAGTGGTAAAGCGCTTGCCTAGCATATGTGAGACACTGGGTTTGATTCTCAGCACCACATAAAAATAAAATAAAAGTCCATAAGCAACTTAAAAAAAAAAAAAGTTTCATGGTTAAAAATGCTTGGGGGGCTGGAGATACAGCTCAGTTGGTAGAGTGCTTGCCTCATAAGCACAAGGCCCTGGGTTCAATCACCAGCACCACAAAACAAATGAATGAGTGAATGAATGAATAGGCAAGCTTGGAAAATGCTCAGTTAGATTCAGTGGGTCTTTAATATAGACTTCTCTGAGTCTTTACTAAGCTAAATTAGAATTATAAATCTCTTAACTAAGATTCATCATATAAAAGTATTTCTCAAACTTGTAGAAAATAATTTGGTTCACAGATATATCAATAAAATGCTATGGTAATATTGGAATGCATGTGGAAGATCAGATGCTAAATTAATTATTACTACCTTAAAGACATTAAACTTTTTAAAAACCTAAGTCAAATTTTAGGGAATAGGATACTTTACTTGATTTTAGAGAAGTAAAATTAAATAGCTATTTAGTTGAATATATGAGAACAAAGTTAATCTTTTTTTTTTAATGAAATCTAAGAACAATGAGGAAACTGAAGAACGATTGGGAAATTTACACCATTCTTCATCATGGTTGATTGCATAACAGTATGATCATTCTGTTAAGGAGTTTCATATTATCTGTATTACTTTCACTTTTTTTTTTTAAATGGACAAATTTGACTGTAATGGATCTGTAGAGGACAAAAATAAATGTAGGCTGTTTTTGAGATAACACAGGTAGGGTTGATTATGGATTAAAATGTAATGGAAGGACTGGGGATGTGGCTCAGTGATTAAGTGCCCATGAGTTCAATCCTTGGTACCAAAAAAAAAAAAAAGGTAAAGCAAGCAAAGTTTGTTTTGTGCTCTTGCCATTTCACTTTCTAACATCCATTGCCTCCTGGGGTCTCTCTGCATTGTTCTATCTTTAGGTATACCTTGAATTCCCTGTTTCTAAAATACATTATTCTCCTATATCACCACATTTAAGTATCAGTTGCTAAAGCTTTAAATATTATTTAGATTTAGAATGGGTGAGGATCATTTTAGATAGAAAGGCTTTTGGCTTGTACTCCTCGTATTACATTATATAATGGTTTCCTATTCTTAAGAGATTTGTCTGAGATACATTTATTTCCTAGGATATTTGAGACCTTTTTGGAGACTTTTTATTTTAACTACTAGATAGTGATGTTCAGTGGCCATTTGTATTGTCCAACAGAAGAACCTGTTTAACCTTAAGCATTTGGAATTAAAAATCATACTGTCAAACTCATCACTTTATAGTATTTATCTAGGAAAATTTCCTTTATACAATTATGTACATAGATATGTGTTCATACAAGCAATGAAATTATTCTAGTTGACACGATACTCTATTGAATCCAGAAGTTAAGATTCTTTTACCAAAATAATAAAACAAACCAGATTCCTGGAAATGTGAATTAGAATTGCTTTCAGAACAATAGTGAATTATTTAAATAGCTCCTGACTTGGCTTTCAAATCCTTGAAAAATTCACATAATTAAAAAAGGAAGAAGTCATTCTTAGAGAAGTAGGTAAATGTGACATTCAAGTAGCAAGTGAAAATTAAACTCATTTATAAAAGAAAGACATGTATTTTCTAATTTTTCTATCATTATTCATAACATGTCACTTTTAATTAACAGACCTCAAAAAGCTGAATCACACTCCTGTATCAACCATGGGTTCTTCTCAGCCTATGTCTCGACCCTTGCAACCCATACAACCAGCACCGCCTCTTCAGGCATCAGGGGTGCCAACAAGTGGACCATCTCAAACAACGATACACTTACTACCTACAGGTAAATTTGCTGAATCACTGAGTGCAAGCTGTAGTTTTGCCTGTAGAAAATTATGACCATGGAATTAAGTTGAAAGATTATATAGAAAATTAAGAAGAATTTTCATTGTTTTTTTGAAGGCAATGTTATTTTGAATGCAGTGTAATTTAGTGTTATTGATTGTCTTATGTAACATTACTGTCAGAGAATGATTATAAAGAGGACTTTATATATCTTTGTCATTTGCCACTGTAAAGAACAGAGATGACATAATTCTGGAAGGACCAGTTATAATAATTGTGTTCTGAGTAAATCCAAGATATAATAATTGACTGATCAAGTAAGAATTTTTAGGTGGTTCTTAACTTGAAGTAGTTTTAACTGGTCTAACATACCATCAGCCATCAGGACAAAAATGCTGATATTCTACTTTCTTGCAGTTCAAGAAACCATAAATCAGAAATTTTCAAGATACAGCCTGTATCACCTTAAACTGTTTAGAAGCCAGTCAAGACAATTTATCTTCTTATTAATCTGTTGCTTGGAAATTTATATGCAGAGTACTTATTGCAATTTCTTCTTAAGGAAAACATTTAATTAAAATGGGATTTTATTCAATTCAATTTATACTTACAATACCAGAGTAATTTGTAGGAAAAGGAATATTTTCCAGAGATTTAGCAAACCATTCATTAATCATTGAATGATGAAATTATTTTTGATATAGTAAGTGCGTGATGGTTTGGTGTAGTTATTACTGTGTAAATTTTTTGGACTTCAGAATTCTAGATGCCTACCAGAATTTCCTACCGGTTAAACTACATTTTACCTTTTCAGCCTTGCTTATATAAGACTTACATAAAATAGTATGCTTATATAAGACTAATTTTGGTGAAATCTGTATTGATTCTCATATTCAAATATCATTGTTTCATCTAAAAAGGTGTATATTATTAAATTCAACCTTAGAAGCTATGTTGTTACCTGTGTTTCCATACATTTATACGAAGTTACAGTAACAGTCAGTAACAATTACCTAATTTAGATATTTTAGAAGGAAATATCGTTATGCAAATACATGGACAACATAGATAATGAAGAGAGAAATCTTCCTTGTATTGTTTATTTCTTTTTCACAATGAAAGTTGAAGATCTGTAAAGACTCAGAAGTCTTTACTTGGCTTTTGTATGTGTATGTTTGTATGTTTGATTTTTGGCTGTGCTGGAAGTCAAACCCAGGACTTCCTGTATGCTAGGTAATACTCTTACCATGAACCACATGTCAGCCTGGATTGCTGGATGGTCTTAGTAAGGAAACCTTTCTTTTTTAAATATCATTCTTCTTCAAATTTATTGAATTATGAAACTGAGTTTTTGAAGCAAAAGTAGATCTTGTGATGTTTCCTGTTTTGTAGTTACTACATGATCATTTCTAAAATGATTCTAATTCATAGAGTTATTAACAAGAAAATATTAACTCTTAAGAATCACCATTTTTGAGCTGGGTGGGGTGGCACAATCCTATAATCTCAGTGATTCAGGAGACTGAGGCAGGAGAATCAGGAGTTCAAAACCAGCCTCAGCAAAAGCAAGGTGCTAAGCAACTCAGTGGGACCCTGTGTCTAAATAAAATAGAAAATAGGGCTGGGGATGTGGCTCAGTGGTTGAATGTCCCTGAGTTCAATCCCCATACCAAAAAATAAAAATAAAAAAAAGAATCATTTTGTCAGGCTAGTGACAGGTGCCTGAAGTCCCAGCTATCAATGGGACTGAGGCAAGAGAATCACTTTAGTCCTGGTGTTTGAGGCCAGCCTAGACAAAATAGTGAGACCCTGAGACCCTGTCTTTTAAATGAACACATTACTGTATTTCCATTTTGTGAGTGAATGGAGACTCATTTTTTTGATAAGTATCTGTTAACATTATTCATGTTGTATTAATGTTCTCTCAAGGTGAAGGTTCCCACAATAAAGGAGGAAGAAAATGTGAATGTAATAGGTGGCCATAAACATAGGTTGGTTCACTTGATAAAAACAAAAATATGAATTACAATAGCTAGCACTTTCATGAACTGAAATATAAAGATATTCTTTTAGATCTATACCCCTTTGGTATAGTTCTATCCCCTTGGTAGAAGACATTAGAGGGCCTCTAATTCTAGGAATAATTTAGTATTGAAGAGGGACAAATTATTGTTTAAAGTCATTCCTACAGCAGACATACTCTTAATCTAGTTCTATTTTTTTTTTTAATCTTCACATGCTTATTATCTAGTTAAACCAAAGAGTGGGAAGGAAATTAGATGTGAAAAGGAAATTGAGTTGCTCTTCTGAAGCTTGGATTTTAATGTTACTCTTAATTTTGGTTGGCCTTGTTATTTTTACCTTGCAAGTTTATAAAGGACACTGTTATCTCTATCTTATAGTTGTTTAGATTTTATGCAAAGATAATTATTGTGTAGTATAGTTTACTTAACAGAATTTACTGCAGTCTTAATATCTTTTTTTCCCTTCCATTAGCTCCAACCACCGTGAATGTAACACATCGTCCAATAACTCAGGTGACCACAAGACTCCCTGTACCAAGAGCTCCTGCAAACCATCAGGTGGTTTATACAACTCTCCCAGCACCACCAGCTCAGGCTCCCCTCCGAGGAACTGTTATGCAGGCTCCTGCTGTTCGTCAGGTCAACCCTCAAAACAGTAAGTCTCTTTTCTTATATATACCTCTGAAGTGTATATAATTCTATTCAGCATTTAGTTGGAGTGGCTTATATTAGTTGACATTAGATTTTGCAAAAAGTGCTTATGATATCATATTAAAATAATTATTATAAGTTCAAGAGATCTGTTGTACAACATAATTCTAGGGTATAATTGATAATAATGTATTTATTGTATACTTGAAAATTGGTGATAGAAATCTTAAGTATTCTTTGTACAAAAACATTATGAGTATCTGAGGTAATGCAGGTTAGTTTGATATAACCATTCCATAATGTATATATATTTCAAAACATACTGTGCACCACAAATATATAGCTTTTTTAATTAAAAATACTTTTTAAATGGCAAAAAAGAAATTACTAATTCACTTTTCTTTCCTTAGGAAAGTTATCCAGAGAAGGTTGGATATATAGACTATATGATTTGTGCTATGTGTGTTGTTTTCAATTTAATTTTAATTATTTATGACCTATACCTTCCTAGTACCTTACTTGATGTATGAGCTGTATTCCATTCTGTTAAAGTATCTAGTAAAAGTGGATATTTTCAGTTGTGGCTTAACTCAGATGATTGAATTGTTAAAGTCTCCAATGAAAAACTCTTAAAAAGGTATGGAAAGTGTTTGAGAAATAAAAGGGAAAATGTTAAAGGAAGCTTATTCTTTCCTTTATATATGTTATGTATTACTGATATATGTAACTCTGTATATAACTTACATGCTATAGTAACTATATTATGTATTATATTAAAAATACTATATATGTTTTAGCAGTAGAATATATCATATGAGAACAAGTTGTATGAAAGGTATATTTAAAATTTAAAGAAAAATAATAAAGTGAACCACCTATGAACTCTAAAGAAAAATAATAAAGTGAATTACCTATGAACACTCTACCAGATTACAAAATAAGCTTTGCCAGTAACCTGCAGGCCTTTCAGTATGCCCTTCCCTATTGCATCCCTTTTCCTTTTCTTCTTGGTTTTCTCTTGGTCATTCTGCTTTAAAGGTTTTGTCATCAGTGTAGGTATTTATATAATACACACACACACAAACACGTATATATGTACACATGCATGCATACATATATGTGTGTGTGTGTGTGTGTGTGTGTGTGTATATATAAAAAAAACTTATTTTTGAAAAATTTAATAGCAAAGACAAATATAGATGTTTAAAGAAACTACAGTAATGCCATTATTATATGGTAGCTTCCAGAAGAAATTAAACCAATTAGAGTCACTGGATTGTTGTCTGACGTTAACTTTCTGAAGTTGGTAAGAGCCTTCTTTCAGAAAATCAGTTGCATAAAAATGAGGTTTGGGAAACTAGGTTCACCACAGTTCAGGGCACTTTGTGGCAGAACTGTGATATGGTCCAGCTATTGAAAATATGGTTGAAATATGGTTGGGACAGTATATGGTTCTCTATTTTCTACTTCTTTTACCCTGGAGTATGTCTTAGCAATTTCCTTTGTGGATAAAATGAGTATCCTCAGCTGATCAGCAGGACGTGGGAAAACAGAGAAAAACCTAATTAACACAAGATAAGCATGACTTTCTTGAAACTTTCTGTTCTAGTCAGAAATGTGAGAGAGGACAGGGATCTTTATAAAGACAACTTCAGTTTGCCTATTGAGTCACACTGTTTCATTCTAGTTTGTTTGCCTTCTTGTGGCACACAACCAGTTGTCTGGGATTTTTGTTCGTAGTTCTGGTGGGAATAGATGTATTTCTTTCTGTGCTGGATATCCTGTTCTTATATCTCATGTCTGTCTTCCTTCGTTTTTTTGTTTTTGTTTTTGTTTTTGTTTTTTTTCCTCATATAAGTGACACATAATTCAGGGTACTTGAGGAAAGGTTCACAGAAGTTTGTATATTTTGAGTGCTTATATATTATGAAGATTTCTTTATCCTCATGCTTAACTTTGTCTGAGTACAGACTTCTAAGTTGGAAATACTTTTCCTTCTGCATTCTAAAACATTGCTTCACTGACATCAAGTGTTGAATCAGTGTTTTACCAAATTTACAGAATTCTGATGTTATTCCTTAATTTTTTTTTATAGGTGTTACAGTTCGAGTGCCTCAAACAACCACATATGTTGTAAACAATGGACTAACTCTGGGATCAGCAGGTCCTCAGCTCACAGTGCATCACCGACCACCACAAGTGCATACTGTAAATGTTGATGCTTGGCTTTATAAATTTCTCAACTATAAAACTATTGAATATCATGTAGTTAGAATTTTTTCTTTCAAGTAGTAATACCAAAGGGAAATGACAGGTCTTTCTGATCTCCAGTAGGGAGTTCATTTAAGAAAATTGATCTTACCATTTTGAATAAATGTTCTAGGGGTAATGATCATTGAGTTTGCTTGTGGTGTACAAATTGTATTTTTTCATGTTCTAACTTTATTCTTTCCTTCAAAATCTGTATTATGTCAGTCCTAACTGCTATATTATCATTAATTTATTGTTTTAAATAATCCACTGATTTAGAAAATTAATTTAAGTCATAGAAAACCAAGCTTTATCCTTAGATTTAGCCTCTAAACAGTGTCACATTATTCTGTGACATGATCATGATAGTGTTGATTGGAATGGAATATCATGATAATTGGTATGCTGGCTTTGTGAGGGGAATGCAAGAGGTTGGGGCCAATATGACTTATTTCCTAGGAGAACATCTCTTTTTCAATACTCATAATCATGCCTAGCATTTGTGAGTGTTTAACATGTTCCATGTATTGGGACTGCTACCTAAAGGACTTTTAAAACTTTATTATAGATGTGGCACCTGTTCACAAAGTTTGTTGACCAACCTAAGGTCATACCTCCTAAGGATCCATGCATTCTATCTCTATAGTCTTTGTTCTTAACAGCTATGATTTTTATTATTTCACTGTAGTGGAAAAAGTAGTATCAGTGGAGCACTTACTGTATACTAGGTACTTGACAGAGTACTGCACATGTATTATTTTATTTAGTCCTCACAATCCTATGAGTAACAAAATTATTATTATTATTTTGGGGAGAAAAAGATCTGATATGCCATAAGATGTTAAAATGGTTGATCAATGTCATTACCTAAGCTAGTTAGACCCGTAACAAGAAGGTAGTCTAATCTTAGAACCTCTAGAGTATTCACAGTGCTTCAGTTCTGGCTTATTTGGGTATGTGGAAATAGGTTATTACTATTGTTTGCATTTACAAGTAAGTTTTCATTACATATTCCTTCAAAAAACAATTAAAAAATCTCATTTGTAGTATACTTTGCAAATTTTATAACCCACCAGAGCTTTTTACAATTAAAAAAAAAATTTTAAAGTGGACTTTATTGTGTATTTTCTTAAAATGAGCTATCTCACCAGAGAAATAGACTTTTATTTTAGTTTTATTTTAATGTAATTTAAAAAAAACTTTTAAAATAACTTTTCAAACATATATGAAAGAAAGGACAGTATAACCATTTCTACATACCGATAACCCAATTTTGATAGTTATGCGCACATGCTACTTTTATTTCATCCATATTGCCACTTACCTGTTCTTTCACCCAGGCATACACACTTGATTATTTTTGAGCAGATCACCGATGTTGTATTATTTTTCTCTAAAACATCAGGTAAAACCTCCACTGCAGGAGCTGGGGTTGTAGCTCAGTGGTAGAGGGCTTGCCTAGCATATGTGAAGCATTTGTTCAATCCTCAGCACCACATAAAAATAAATAAATAAAATAAAGGTATTGTGTCCCTCTATAACTAAAACAATTAAAAAGCAAAACAACAACAACAAAAAAAACTCCACTGCAGTGACAGAAACAAATACTCATTTGACTTAACTAGTTTTGAGGTATGAGCAGATTCAGAATCATAAAAATTTAAGAATTAAGAGGGATTTTATAGGCCACTTAAGCTATGTGTCAAACACCTAAAACTCCTGTGGTCCCTCCAGTCAAAGGCTAGCTTTGTGTTTATTTAATGTTATTTACTGAAGTGATTAAGTCATTTTAGGAAAAGAGAGAATTTTAGAGGGAATATAACAATGTGACCAGTACTCGAATCAGTTCTACGTTAGCTTTCAATGTATTATTTAGCATACTTTTTTTTGCATTCTTACTGTATTGCACATCACTAAGCTTTGCATGGAGATGTATTTTTCACAGACAACAGTTTGACTATACATACTAATAGGATTTCGTATGATATTTCCATACATGCATATAACATGTACTAATCAAATACACCTTCAGTAGATTTGAGAGCTTGCCTAGCACATGTGAGGCACTTGTTCGATCCTCAGCACCACATAAAAATAAATAAATAAAATTAAGGTATTTTGTTCCTCTACAACTGGTAGTATGAAAAACACTCTATCCCCTCTCACATACCCTTCCCAATCTTTACTAATCACTAGTGTTTTCAAGTCAACTTTCTTTTCAGTAAGTTTGTTTGTTTATCTTTTCAATGGACCATTTCATTTATTTTTTTTTATGTGTATTTGGTTTATTTCTGTTATAATCTTTGTTATTCTTTCCTTTAAATTTGGATTTTGGCTTGTTCTTGTTTTCTGAGTCTTTGAGATATATCATTCGGGTTTTTTTTATTAAATCTTTCTATTTTTTGATGTAGGTGTTCATTGTTATAAACTTACCTCAGTGCTGCTCTTGCTGCATTCCATAAGTTTTGATGTATTTTCATGTTCATTTGCAGTGAGAAATCCTGACTTTCTCAGTGGCTCATTGTTGGTTCAAAAGTGTGTTGTTCAGAATATTTCATTGATTGGTATAATTTTTAAAATGTCCTTTGCTATTGACTTCTGGTTTTATTCCATTGTTATCCAAAAAGATACAGGATATGATTTCAGTTTTTTTACATTTGTTAAGATTTTTGTGTGTGTGTGGCCTAATATGTTTTCTAATCTAGAGAAAGTTCTATAGGCTGAGGAAAACAATTGTATTCCTCAGCTATTGTATGAAATATTCTCTAGACATCTGTTAAGTCTATTTGATCTGCAGTATAGTTTAACTTTGATGTTTTGTTAACTCTTCTGCCTGGATGATCTCTCCATTGATGAAAGTAAAATGTGAAAATTTCCCACTGTTATTGAACTGGAATAAATCTGTTCTTTTAGGTTAAAAAGTATTTGTTTTATAAAATTGAGTGCTCTGATATTAGGTGCATATAGGTTTATAATTTTTTTATATTTATTGCTGAATTGTTCCCTTCAGCATCATATAGCAATCTTCATCTTTTTTTGGTTTTTGTCTTTTTTTTTGTCAGCAATAAATATAGCTATTCCTGCTAGTTTTAGGTTTCCATTTGCTTGGAATATCATTTCCATCTTTTTTTAAGTCTGTATGTATCTTTACTGATAAAGTACATTTCTTGTAGACAGCATATTATTGTTAGGTTTGACTTTTTATCCATTCAAGCAGTGTATATCTTTTTTTTTAATCTTTTGTAGTTGTAGATGGACATTATTTATTTATTTATTTTTATGTGGTACTGAGGATAGAACCCAGTGCCTCACACATGCTAGTCAAGCACTTTGCTACTGAACTATAGCCCCAGCCAGTGTATATCTTTTAATTGGATATTTTTAGTTTACATTCAATAATTATTGATCATAATATTACTCTTGTCATTTTATTGATTTTCTTCTAGTTGTTTTCTTCCTTTTTTATCTTTGTGGTTTGATATTATTGATAACTTTTTATTCTTTTGTTTCTCCTTTGTGTTTCTCCTCCTCTAGTGGGATTTATATTTTTGTATGCTTTCATGATGGTAATTATCTTTCACTTCTGTATGTAGGACTCCCTTAAAGTATGTTTTTGTCAGGCTGTTGTGAATTCCTTCCATTTTTGCTTATCTTGAGGCCTTTATTCTTCATTCTGAAGGGTAGCTTTGCTGGTTATAGTAATCTTGCTTGGAAGTTATTTTCTTTCAGGGCTTAGAATGCATTATTCCATTCCTTCCTGGACTGCGGGTTTCTGCTAACAAATCTGCTGTTAGTTCAGTGGGGAAACCCTTAAATGTGACTAGGAGCTTTTCTCTTGCAAATTTTAGAATAGTTTCTTTGTCTTATACTTTAGGCAGCTTGACTATAATAAGGCATATATTTGTTTGCTTTGTGGTACTGAGGATTGACCCTGGGCTTCATGCATGCTAGGTAAACATTCTACCACTTAGCCACATCACCAGCCTGACATAGAGATATAAAAAGGCATTAGATCTTCAGTATTTAATATTTAGTTTATACAAATTATTCACATGGAGAAATGGTGCTGGGAATTGAACCTGTGGCATCCTCGTTGCTAAATATGCAGTGAGCTACATCCCCAACCTTAAATATATATTAAAACATTTGTTAAGTGAATTTCAGTTAAGGAAATCGTTATTTGTTATCTTCCAGTATAAAGTCAGTGAACCGATGATATGTTCCACTTGGAGAAAAAAGTCACTCATATCCCTTCTTTCTGGTTCTCACTTATTATCTTAACACCCAGATATAATAATAATATTTACAATAATGATAATATTGTTCCTGTGTTAGATATGGCAGTAGGGCTTTTTAAAGTTAGTATCATGCTTTTTCATCACCAAATAACACGCCTTAACCTACCTCTTCAAATTTTTTTCCCCCTTCACATACCCTATGGCCAAGAAAAAGTTGATCTGGCCTATAAGTCCTTTCACTTTCCTATCCCTATGCCTTTGCTCATGCTTTACCTATTCACTGAAAAGTACATGACTATTTCTGCATCTCTTAAGTGGTCCAATCTAAGTAGCATCGTTTTCATGCAAACTGACCAAGATAATATGCATTCAGTTTTAAACACACTTACTCATAAGAATATGGTACTGCCTTTATATTCACTTACTTATAAGAATATAGTACAGCTTTAAAGTGAAAGTATACTTCATTTCATATGATAAACTTTCACATGTGATTTTAAAGAATGCTATGTTCAAGTGAGAACCTATAGAATAGTGAGTTAAATCAGAAATTAATTTGTTAGAAGTACACAATTTCTACTTTCACCTTACAGTGCCTTTTTTTTTTTCTTTTTTGGTATTGGGGATTGAAACCCAGGGATACTTAACTACTGAGTTGCTTGGGGCCTTGCTAAGTTGCTGAGGCTGACTTTGAACTTGAATTCTCTTTTGAACATGTGATCTTCCTGCCTCAGCCTTCCGAGCCGCTGGGATTACAGGCGTGTACTGCCATGCCTGGCTTATGATATCCCTTACAATTATATTCCATCAGCAAGACATTATTATTTCCCAAGAAAAACTCAATATTTTAGGTCTCAGGAGTATTAATAGAAGAAACCTTAACACCATTGTTTTGGGCTTGATTGGTTATAAATCACCGAATAACACGCCAAAGTTTACAGATTTATGTAAAATGATCTCTTTATGTGATATTTGGGGTGTCTTAATTCTAGCATTCTAAAATAGTTCTTTCTGTGATCACTGTAAAATAACATGATTCTTCTTTCGTTAGGAGCCTCCACGCCCTGTGCACCCGGCACCCTTACCAGAAGCCCCACAACCACAGCGTCTGCCCCCAGAAGCTGCCAGCACCTCTCTGCCTCAGAAGCCACACTTGAAGTTAGCACGAGTTCAGAGTCAAAATGGCATTGTACTGTCATGGAGTGTCCTGGAGGTGGATCGAAGCTGTGCTACTGTGGATAGTTACCATCTCTATGCTTACCATGAAGAACCCAGTGCCACTGTGCCCTCACAATGGAAAAAGATTGGGGAAGTAAAGGCACTTCCCTTGCCCATGGCTTGTACTCTCACCCAGTTTGTATCTGGCAGCAAATACTATTTTGCAGTACGAGCCAAGGATATTTATGGACGTTTTGGACCTTTTTGTGATCCTCAGTCAACGGATGTGATCTCTTCTTCCCAGAGCAGTTAAACCTTGGAGCCTTTGTCTTTTCCTCTTTTAAAAGTTCCACCTTTTGGTCTTGTTTTTAATCTTGTGCATGATACCTAATGTAAAATCCACATTGTGCAAGATTTCTTGGACAGATGTGTGTATACACTACATTTGTTTATAACCAGAAGTAAAATAAACTCAGCCCATAAAGCAAGAATCTTCTCCCAGACAATTCAGCTTCAGGGTTTTGAAATGTAAATGTGTGTATCTTACTTTAGTTTTAAGGCTAGGGATATGTATGCGTGTTTTTGTGTGTGAATTTTTTTTGTTTTGTTTTGCTTCATTTTGTTTTTGTTTATTGCAGTGGAAACTACCATTTTCATTCCCAAATTTACCTCTCTTTTAGTATGAAGTAGATTAAATATCTGAGGTATGTAACTGGCACAATTCTGCTTCCAAGGGATCTATGGGATCAGAGTTAAGTGATTTAAACTGAATCTAAACAATACCCAAAGAAATAAAAAGCAAAATGAGTAGTTTAAAATAGGTTAATTTGAACAGAGGAAAGGATTTATTCATCTTTTGTTGCTTTTCAACTTGTTAATTAAATGAAAAACGTCTGCATTGACCCCTTCCCCTTTCCTAACCTGGCTTTTATGTTTATTTTGTGCCTTACAGATTTACTATAGAATAAACATGGCCATATGTCCACTGTTATTTACCCTCTTAGCTTTTCAACCTTTTATTTCTACATTATCTCCACAAAATATAGAACACAGTAAGTTTAAACCAAGGCCTTTATGTATACATAGGTATGTGCATATATATATACATATACATATGTATAACTTTTTTCCTCCATCTATGGCATTACCATATTTAACTTCAAAAACTTGACTTGCTATTTTCTTCTGTAGATGCTTTTATTTTGGGTTATTATTAACTCTTCATAAAAATGGACCAAGAGAAAACCATATTGTTTAAGAAAATTTGCCATCAAACCTGTTCCATGTTGCACACTATGTTAGACATTATGAAAACAATTCTAGTATACTTAATCACCCATAGTGCATTAGTCTTTCAAAGGAAATGAACAGTAAGATTCACCAAATACAGTGAGCTAATATATCAAGAGGAAAGTTTCATTTCCTCTTTACTCTCATGTCATCCTTCCTGTTTTAACCTTTTAACTTTGTTTTGATGGTGCCAAGTTGAATCCAGTCTTAGCCTTTATCAGCTTTGGATAGAATTTATAATACTTTAGGTCATTTTGTTTAACAGTTAAATATAACATCTTGTGTATCTCCATTCCTCTTCAAAATTAGTGAAATTCAGCTTAGGTCATGAATTTTCAGTATGAGTGTCAGCTATACTGGTATCAGGTTGGTGTTTTGAGTGAAGATAGTTTTTAGGACAAAAGGTCTGGGGCAAGTTTTAGGAATGAGAGTGCAACTGGAAATAATTTGAAAAGTATTCATGGAGTTTGTGAGATCACTTTCCAAATCTTCTTTACTTGTGACATTTGAATTATACTTTAACCTTCTCAAAATAAATTGGTCATTTATTTTTCCTGGAATTAATAGGAGGGAGCTATCCTTTTTTATCAATACTGTTTTGTGTACAACTTTGATGGCTTAAAATAGGAAGTATTCTCATTGTAAAGAAATTTTCTTTAGAGACTTTGCCCTGGTCATTGTACTGTCATCTTAAGTGTGAAGTTTGATTGGTGATGAAGAAAGTACAGGTTGCCAAAATGTAAATGCGCCTAACCTTCCTTTCACTCTCAGAAAATGAGACCACAATGAGAATTAGAATCTTCCACAAGTCAAATTTGCCAACCAACTGTGTAGATATTACTCATTCTAGGGCAAATGAAGATGATAATAAAGTTGCCAATGTTATGGCAATAAATTTTCAACAGGAGGAAAACTGTCTTCTGGATGTATATGAGCAACTATCTATATCTGCATGTATATGTTTTTACCTAAAGTGGTTGCAATGTTGATGTGCTCAAGATCATTCCTATCTGCAGAACAGAAAGCCCACCATGTTCAAAATTGTTCTTTATTGATGGGTTTTATGGTCATGTGGTAACAATTTGCTTACCAAGCCTACAAAAGGTTCCCTTAATTAATATTTGTATTTATATTTACTAATCTTATTTTAAGTTTTCATATTATTATTAAGCAGGTGAAGAAAACCCAGTAGAATGAAAATGTTTGTTTATTTTAGCCTATATTCAGTATTTTCTGTCAAACTAAGTGCTCAAATAGTAATTCTCAATAATTCTAGATTTACTACAGAAAATTATTACCTAAAACTTATTTTATTCCAGATGGTGGAAGGAAGGTATAAAGAGAGATTGTAATTATTTACAGAAAAAGTATATTTATTATAAGATGGTCTCCTCAAATTAACTTGCCATGAGATTAATGGGCAGTAGCCACATTGGATTTACTGAAAGGGACTAGGCTAGAATGCCAGACTTTTATTTGGGGCAGGTTTAAATGAGTGCTAGCTTTCTGTTTGATTTCTTTGGAAGAGAATGGAGGACTCAACTATAGACTTTTTAGTAGCAGTTCATACTACATGGTTCTTTTTTATTTGATGATAGCTTTTCACAAAGTATTATAAATAAGCTCAATTATCCCATTTTGGGAATGCAAGTTTGCTACATTTCTAGCTTGACAATACTTGTATAGGTATTGCCTTATTGGAAATCCTGGAAACTTCTGATATTTCAACCTGAAATGTAGGAATGGTTATATGGCAACAGTAATGTTTATTACCCTCTACTTTGAACTTTGTCAGAGTAATTTTCACCTGTTTTAAGTGTGAGCAAACCTCTTTTTAAATTATGTTTTGCTAGTAAATATATAAATGGCATACGAAGACAATATCTGTTGTTAACAGTTAACTTTATGAGGTAACTATATCCCTCCATTTCTCTGGACTCACTCTTACTGTTTCACACAGTATTTAACTTTATTAGAGAAGTAGAGAGCTTTCTTCTTTGAACAGTGAATATTTGTTTGAATACCATTTGCCTCACAGAGAGGTGTTCCCCCCATTCCCATTGCCCTAAAATAAATACCTTGAAAAAAGTGGCCTGAAGCAAGGAGCTTAGAATCTTAGGTGCATCTCTCTGCAGAAGTCTCACAGCATTGTGTAAGTGTTAACTTAGTTTTTGTTACTTGGTTTTTTGCTTTAAATATTCTCCAAATTATCATTTATGCAGCAAGTTTAGTGTCAATATTCCATGATAGGCATTTATCTTGTTCCATGAGTTCTCCAGTACTGTATAAAGTTAACAAAATAATAGCTGTGGTATCTCTCACTTACATATACTGTGATCTCAGCACAGTAGGGTACTGCAGATACCTTCCAAGTATTCTCCCTGACTTTCCTTCTTAGGCCATGTCAGTATCCTCAGTATCTTAAGATTTTGTTGTTGTTGTCACTGACCTGTTGTTGGCCTATTTTATTCTAGTTTCCAGAAAAACTGTGTCCCAGTATTAGATTATTGCAAATAATTATCTAAAACCAATATGTGATTTTGTTTTTGCAAACTATTTACTGGGCAAATGCTGTTTTTTGTTGACTTGATTTTTCTGAGATACACACAAGAAAATAGTAATTCCCCTGAGGCATTTGTTAGTACAGCTCACTTACCTAATTCCTGAAACTCATTTATCCTCTTCAGCCAGCGAGGAAAGGGGAGGAATAGGATAATACATGTTTTGTATTCTCATCTTCACATGATTCTTATCATGTCAAAATAAACTTTTCTTTGTTTTTTTATTTGTAGAGTCAACTAAATACCTGTCATTTAAATGCTGTCTTATTTTTTGTAAATAAGGTAACTGGGCAATCAAACACCTTTTGGGGATCCTGGCTTTAGTATTTTATCAACCATTTCAAAACTAAATATAAGTATAAATCCTTTTGTAGGAAGCTTGCATCCTGATTTTATTTCAGTTGAGAGTGTAAATAAGACAAATGTAAGGCCTTCCTAATGTCTAATATTAACTGGGCTATAGAAAGTTGCCCTGTTTTTATTAGGTTTTGAAGGTTTCTGTGTCTTTTTTTTTTTTTTTTTCTTTTTTTCTTAAATGTACAGTAGAGTGGCGTCTGTTTAAGTGTTAACTGTAGTGGGGTTTTGTCCAACAAGCCTGAAATTTATACTTTGAAATAAATGACTGGGTTTTTAACATTCTGAGTACTCTTGATTCATTGACTATTATCAGCCCTTGTAGTTTTTTTCTTTTGAAAATCTCTCTTTGTTTTCAATCACCCCAGTATATACTGCACAGTATGACTTGCTTTACCTACTTAGCAATTCCATAGCATTTAAACCACATGTAGTTTTCTTGCTCAAAAGAAAAGTTTCTATGCAGAATTGCTGTTAAATAGGATACAATGCTTTTAACTAATGGGGGACAACAGTAAGGCTTACTATATTGTGTGCCTAATGTGTACCACACAGATTCAACTAAGCCTATTGATGAAAGAGATATCAACTGCTTCACCATCCCATCCTCTAAGGCTTTGTCATTAAGCATATCCAGCTAGGAGAAAGAAAACATTGAAGTTCTTAGTAGTCTGGAAGTGGCACTCATCTCAGGTTCAATTCACTAGAACTTAGTCACATAGCACAACTACCTAAGGGTCTGGGAGATATAGTCTAGTCTGCAGGCATAAAAGCAGAATAATGGATTTTGGTAAATGAAAGTGGGTTTTGCTGTACTATTGTGTGTTAGCTTGAACGCTGAAGCCTAGTATTGTTACATTATACATGTTTCTTCTGAATGTCCCGAGCAAGTGAATGCTTGTTAAAAACAAGTCAGTGGAAAATTAAAATGACAAACTGAATTTAATATATTTTATTAAGAATAGTTCTGATGGGGAAAACAGCTAAAATAGAGCCTTTGGTATCTTGTTTGCAGCATTCTGTTCCCTCATCTCCTTCATTTTATGTCAATTTTCAAAATTGGTTTCATGGTAATAAAATCAAAGTTGTAGACTTCTGGCATGCCCTGATGCAGAGTTTTGTTGAAACGGTTCCAACGAAAAACAGGGAGGCCACCTTGTACTGTGGGACCACTTATGGCATAGGCTGTGTACTGAGATGCTAGGTAGATATCTGTCACCTGGAAAGAGAGGGGAGGGGGACATTTTAGAAAACCATTTGGGAAAAAACTTGACTAAATGCATGCCTTTATTTTCACCCTTCTGTTTCCAAAGTCACAATATTAGCATCCTTTAAGACAAACATTTCCTATATGAAGCTTCATATCTGTAATGTACTCTTCTATATCCATTTGGCATTCAAATATGTATTGACTGAGAAGAAATGAGATCTGCATTCTTTCTTATATTCAGAATTCTCCCTCCAAAACTTATTTTAAAAGCACTTGACCCCTCTGTGACTCAGTTTTTCATATTTTTCATTTGTAAAATGAGCTAATAACCCTTTTCATAGAATTTTCATGAGAATTAATGAAAGCAATGCTTAGAGCAGTACCTAGAATATATTATGTCCTCAAAGTTATTAATCAGGTCAGTAATGAGTTTTAAAGTAGAAGAAACTATCAAAAAATGAGATCCATGGTTCTTGCGATCTCCTAACCACCAGGTAACTGCAGATCTTAATCTTGGAGGGGAAGAAAATCCTGTGTTCAAAATGGCTCCAAAAAGAATCAGGGACCGAGACCGTAGCTCAGTGGTAGAGCACTTGGCACTGGGTTTGATCCGCAACACCACATAAAAATAAATAAAATATAGGTATTGTGTCCATCTACAACTAAAAAAAATTTTTTTAATTATATTTTTAACATCCTTTGACAATTTGAAGATGGAAGCTTAGCTGGATTCCTGTAGGCAAGACAACAGGTGATTTTTTTCGTGTTTATTCTGGGACAAATATTTCATTGCTGAATGTTTGCAAATACTATGAAATATACAAACATTTGTTGGGGTTTCATGGGTGCCAAGCTTTCTACATTCCTCTCCCACCACCACCACCACTACCTTTTTTTACTTCACACAACATTGAGCATCATTAAGATGAAACCTTGCCTTCCTCACATAGAGAAAAAGGTTGAGTTATTATTTCCTGTTTAAGAATTAGACTGATAGAAAAACAAATGTGTAAATGATGTCAGTAGTCTCATAATTTCTAAGCCAATGATAGAATTAGTTCACTCTTTAAAAGCTTTCTTCCATAATTTAGGAAAGGTGCAACATATATAAGCCAAAAGTGCAAAAAGATGAATGATTCTGTCCACCAAGCAGTTAACTTGTACTACTGGACATCCCAAAACCATAGGTAAACTAGCAAGCAGCTCTCTGATGGAAAAGACGCTGGTTTTTAAAGTTTGCTGATTTCCATAGTATAAATCTGCCCACTTTGACTGATTTGAAGCCATCAATATGTCAACAATTAGTTCTTGCATGCCATATGAGCGGGCTTCAAAACATTATTGCAAACCTATGTATTAACTATGATGTGAGACCTATTACAATACTTAAAACCAATTCTAACATGACCCTTAGGGCTTTGGGCACCTGGTCTAGTACTCCTGTTCCTTCAATTAAATTCAAGTCATGTTTAATATGAAATCACACTGCTCTCAATAATATGTTCTTTGAATTTGGGACCAGTCTGGTAAAACTTACCATCATCATCATCATCATGATTCTGTACATTTACAAATAACTATGTCCTGTTCAAAACATTTTGTGGATATTAAAAATTTGTTCTTCACAAGACACTAAGAGTTTTGTAAGTACTGTTGTTTTCATTTTACAAATGAGGCAATGGAAACATTACAAAATTGTGAGATTAAGTGGCAGAGAAGACCTGAAATTAGGCAATGAGATCTACTGCCAGAATCTCTGAAAAAGCTGGTTGCTGAATTAAACTTTTTGTTTAGGGACATTATTATGTTTTATGTCAAGAAAGCCTCTTCAGCTTTGCCTTTGTCCTACTTGCTGATTGACATTAAATTCAAAAGCCAATAGCATGTTACCTTTGTGTCATAGCAACCTCCTGGACTTGGGTTAAGTGAGTTCAGGTCCTCACGGCAGCAGATGGTATTACAGGGATCACCCTTACTATAAGGGTCCTTCTTATAATCTAGAAAACAAAATAATGGAGGAAAGAGTGAGTATTGGGTATTCTGAGATACACTTGTCCATTGTAAGACTTTTGGACCTATAAAGACTAGATTTGAGGGCCTATTAAAGCCTGGAAACCCAGCTTGCTCTCAGGTACAGACATCTCTCGGCTTATATTAGCTAACTGCAAATCCTCTGCACAAGGCCTAGCTGGCTTCAAGAACCTTGCACAGGGAAGT
The DNA here is from genome assembly GCF_902686445.1 of Sciurus carolinensis. NCBI lineage: Eukaryota > Metazoa > Chordata > Mammalia > Rodentia > Sciuridae > Sciurus > Sciurus carolinensis. The sequence goes on from NC_062216.1 coordinate 81,989,286, forward strand.
AAATGGAAGAAAAATAATAGAAGATAACTGTGCATCATTTTTTTTTTTCCAATAAAAGAAACACAGATTTCATTTTGATACTATTTGTCAAAAATCAGTTATGAATATTTTTTGTTTTATTAGTTGTTTTTGTCCTTGGAAGGAAACCTGCATTTGGGGAGTGGAGGGCTATCCTGTATGGCCTGTTTCTTCTGGGTGTTTTACTTTTTGCTTTCTTCTGAGGTGCTGGGGATTCAAACCCAGGCCCGTGCACATGCTCGGCAAGCACTCTACAAGGTGAGCTATTTGCCCTCTCTGTGTGTTTTACATATAATGTTTTTTCAATTCAAATCTGTAGAATCTTCCCTGTCATTTTATAAAGGAGCTCAAAATCTATTTGCTGAGTATAAAATATGTAGAGTATTAATTGAATACTAAATACTTAAATAACTTCTTAAAATTCCTTCTAGTACACAGATGTTAAACTTACATGGATTCTTTATCCATGGGGAAGAAAAGGAGTTTTGAAGAATGATTCTTGAGAAATGTGCTACGTACTGTTGTATCGCATGATATATTTCATGGATGCCATATCAGTCACTTTGCCTTGGTCACGCCGGAAGATTTTGGCTCGTGGTGCTAAGTCATAAGAGTAGTCCAAACCCAGCTTCTGTACTAGCAGTGGGTAACCACTCCAGTTGTAGACTTTTTCATGGAAAGGAATGTTGTAGGAAGGCCAATATCCTAATTTAGAATGGAAGAGAAGGAAGGGTGAAATTAATAGGAAGACTGAAAAGAAGAGAGAAGCAATAAGAGAACTTGAAATTGATAGTATTTTTTTCTGAAAATTGTCGGGTGTGTAATTACAAAATGAAACTGCATAGAAAATAGTTTTGAATATGAAGTCTGACAGCCAGTCAGCCTTTTAAATTTCCAGAATTGGTTTAACTCTAGATTATTTTGTTAGGGGAAGAAGAACATCAGAATTCTTTCTTTTACCCCAAAATTCTGACCTTTTCATCTGTAAAGCAAAACAACATATAATGCAGTGTCATAGGAGCTCATTTAAGTGACTGAGCTACTGAAATGCCAAGATGGTTCACAATTGGCCTAAAAAGGGAGACTTCAGAGGCTAACCATGGATGGTGGAAGAACACTGTACTGCGGATCAGAAAACCAAACACCTAAATTCTAGGTTCAGGGATGAATGGGACATAGGCAATTAGCCTCAATTTTTTTTTTTTTTTTTCTTTCTGTGAGAGGGTGGGAGGGAAAGAGGAAGCCTATAACGAGAGGGGGCTGGGGATGGCCTTTAATGTTCCAGCAAACTTTAAGTCCTTTGACTACAAATGTCTGTAAAAGCTCAGCTAGCTTCGTTCAAAGATTCATAGTGTGCCATAGCCACTCAGCTCGTTAGTCATTTTACCACCAAACATGACACAACTCTAGTAGAAGCATTTTAGGAACATCCTAGATACCACTGGCCTGGGTTATTGCCGACAGGGCAGTCAGTCAAAATAAGGGTGTCTCCATCATTTAAGGAATCATTTACCACCTCTATATTCTCAGTCCTTGTTTGCCTGTCTCCATTTTATTGTTGTATGGGATCTTCTAGACAAGGAGGAAGTTATTAAGACAAAAGAAATGACAGCCCTTTTAACCTTGCTAATCCGGGACGAGTGAGCATCAGGAAGAAAGAGAGAAGAATGACACTGACATTACAGGATAGAATATACCTAGGTTATACAGATTCAGGAGTTACTTTGCCTGGATTTGAAGCCTGGTTCAGCCATAATTAGCTATGTGGGGCTGGGGATATAGTTCAGTTGGTAAAGTGCTTGCCCTGCAAGCTTGGGGCCCTGGGTTTGATCCCCAGCACCACAAAAAAAAAAAAAAAAAAAAAAAAAAAAAAAAGAATTAGTTATGTGACCTTGGACAAATTACCTACTCTTACCTGTGCCTTAGTTTCTTCGTTTTTATAACAGAGTGACAGCATTTGCCTTACAAAGGTTATTGTGAGCATTAACCCATTAAGTTCCAAGATTCAATTCAGCAAGTATTCTAACAAAATTGACAGGGATACATTAAATAGATAAGAAATCATAATCTAGAGCTTATGTATTGTATTATTTTAATTACATAATATAACTTATTTGAGCACATCTTTCTGAGCCTGCCTTATAGTAAAATGGTAAGTTAATATTAACGTATTATATAGTATGTACTATATTTTAGCTTTTATAGGGGTTCTATATCTGGGACATTGGGACAAAATGGATAAAATGCATTCAAACAAAGTGTTTGTGATATTGTCCAGTACTTGATAAACATTAGATGAATACTTATTATTTCTTTTTATAAGAACAGCTCAAATGAGTAATAGAAGATGGCTGCTATTTTACATTTTTCATAAAGCTTCATGATTTACAAAAGCATTTAAAATAGAGCAACTTCAGTCTCACAACAAACTGGTGATACACAATTATTATTTTAGCAGTCCAACCTTTAAGGTTGGTGCAGTCAGCTCCTAAGTGAGCCTAAGAGAGAGCTGCTTGCTCAAAGTAGCATTTTTTCTTTGCACCATTGCTAATAAAATAGGATTTAGGTTCTTTGCACTCCCATTCTTAAATCCCATGAAACGTCTCTAAGACTAATAAGAGCTGATACTGATATATATGTATGTATATGTATATGTATGTATATATACATAAATATATATATGTGTGTTGTGTGTGTATATATATATGTGTGTGTGTTTTGCAAAGAAGAAAATGCTACTTTGAGTAAGCATCTCTCTTGAGGCACACTTTTAGGAGCTGTGGTTGGATAATTAGTTCTCAGTTTTGAATTGCTGTGTTATCCAAGTAACTAATGATTTGGTGTCTCACAATTTTTCCCTATAATAAAGAAGGAAGGTCTCCTGCTTGGTAGGATATGAACTGCATGGCAATTGAAACCTCCACCTTGAAAATTTGCTTTATGTGTAAGTCTTATGTGCATTTAGTTGGTGTAAGTCACTCTATGTTGAGAAGCCTCACTCCAGAAATCATTACAAAGTGTAACCTGGGACGGAACAGGACCAGGTCCTGATCCCTAGGGACCACACTCTATCTTGGTTTTGTTCCTACTCATCTATCAGCTGATGATCTATCACATTTGTCTCCTATCTAGTCTCCCTTCTCCTCAGCAATGGTTAGTCTATTCTCCCATGCCCCAAACTCTCATTTTCTACAGAATAAAGGTTAAACTGCTTAACAGATTTATGAGACTAACATTTTCTCCCATTACTACCTATCTCAATTTTCATGATCACTCTGTGAAATTGTAAATATTCTACATTCTCACATCCAAAAATTATTGGGAGCCAAATGAGTTTCAGAATTGAGGTTTTTTCAGATCCTAGTATAGCAATGGAGTACATTATATATGACATATTTTCTGTGGGGAACATCTCATAATCAAAAATATTCATATTTTTGTAGCCTAATGCATATATGGTATCTTTAAGAGGAAATAATGACAATAAAAAGATAATTCAAATTTACTTTTGACCCTTTTTTGGGCCAAAAAATTAGTTCAGATCATGTAATATTTTGCTACCAAGTGAGCCAAGACCAAAACAACAAGAATTTTTGGTTTTACAATTTGGGGTTTTCAAAATGACAAATAAGTGATTGTGGATCTATCCCCTGTTTTACAGATGAAGAAAGTGAGGCTTGGAGAGGTGGGATAATTTGCCCAAGATTTTGCGGAGCCAAGATTCAAATCCAGGTAATGCAAATAGTTAATCCTAGATTCCTCAGTCTAGGATAGAAGCAAAGCGTATTGAGGCAAACCATCTATACTAAACTGCTAAGTTCTTAGAGGGGAGGGAGTTTGTATCCTTGCTTTTCTGGCACCTGAGCCAGAGTAGTACTCCATTAATACTTTCTGAATCGAATTTAAAGCTTTAATCAGGAACCCAAGAGAGAAGGCAATATTAGCACCATGAGAAATCATAGGGCCATAAATGCCTGACCTGTGTCCCAATCTGCCCATAGTCCCTTATGAACTGAGGTATAGTTTTACCTGTTGTGCTGACCTTGGTAATTCTTTCCCAGTGTAACTAGCAATGGCATCCCCATCTTTTCTTGCCCATCATCTGTTCACACACCAAACACCCCAAGCATACACACACATGTGCATACTCATCAAACTTTCAGACACAGCCTGAAGAAGATACCTTTCCGTAGAACTTCAGTTTGTTCAGAATATTCTACATATGTAGGAATTTGCTCCACAACGTAGAGAGTGCCTTTGCCAAGGCTATTATTCAGCTTTACCTTCTTCAGGTCCAGGACCATGTACTGATTATTATATGTGCCTGAAATATTGGGAAATATGAAGGCATAGCATGGATGTGCTTTACTGGTTAACAACTCAAAAGTTAAACATATGTATGTGCCTGAAAGTTATTCTGCAAGGCCACTTACCAGAGTTGTATTTTGAAAATATCTCTGCCCACCCCTTGCCATCACTTGCCATCATATTTGCCACACGGACTCTTTGCCAGGCCAGGAGAGTCTCAGGTATCACCTCCTTCAGTAGAGTTTTATTGTATACACTATTTGTGGTCTGCAGCAATACCAAACCACTGCTAAGAATGTAAAAGTCATCCAGGGACTCCAAAAACCCTACAGAAAAGACAAACATACAAATCAGCATATGTTTGCATGGGATGTTTTACCATCATTTTTTAGCACATAACTTTACATACTCAGTGCATTTTACAAACTATGTTATTATTTTCCTTGATCTGTAGGAGACTCTCCCAGCTTTGACTTAGCTATGGGGTAGCTACCCAACTACTGCTTAAGGTGGTGGTCACCCCTAGATTCTCCATTGTTTGATAGTATGACAAAAATACATTAAATCAGGAGTAATTCAAGTTTCCAAAATGATACACGGAAATACAGCCTGACTTGCTAGGATTTTTTCAAGCAAACTTTTAATTGGGGAGGATATTAGCAGGGCTCATTGTTGCATAATTAAGATTATGGATGCCTTCTCTCACTACATTTCTGTATTGTACAAATCTATGGGTCTACATGATTTTTATAAATGAAAAACATCTACATGGATAAAAGTGAACATGGTTTTGAAATTAGGACACTTAACACTCTGGGTCAATGCTTTTTCTAAATATTGGAGGCAACACTGGAAAATTGGTGAAGTTACAAGTCTTTTCTGAAGGCCTATTTTGTGGTTTATTCTGAGCTGAGTGTAGAAGATCAGGTGCAGCTGTAACAATGAGAGGATATATTGTCATCAGTAATTGACAACAGTGGACAAACTGACGGTGTTATAGAAATGTCAGGAAAGGGCCCTAGTGAGGGACTTTTTGTGATACAGTCCTCTGGAGCATCCTTCGTGAATGGGATTAATGCCACTGTAAGAGAGGTTCCAGAAGCTTTTGCTAACCCCTCTGCCATGGGAGGATGCAGCAACAGGCACCTTCTGTGGGGAAGGGCCTTCACTGGCATGGAATCTGCTGGGGTCTTATCTTGGATATCCCAGTCTTGAGAACTGTGAGCAACTTTTTTTTTTTTTTTCAGTGCTGGAGCTAGAACATAGGGCTTCACACAAAAAATTTCAATAGTTTATCAATTACCCAGCCTAAGGTATTTAGTTATAGCCATCAGAATAGACAGAAATAGTCCCAAATTTCCACCATTTTTATATCACTTTGATCATTTTTGCCATATCTGAATTATTGTTGATATTTTTGTTTTATTTTTTAATTAAAAAGTAAAAATTGCATAGTTTTATGACATACAGCATGACATTTTAATAGGTGTGTACATTATGAATGGTTAATTCAAGCTTTTAAACATATACATTACTTAATATTTTCTTTATATGGACTCCATTTTAAAACTTAAAATACTTAGCCTTGTCATTTACATTAATGTCTAAGGAACCATACATTTAATGTGGGGTTTTTTCCCATAAAACACATTAAAACAAATGCATTTCTACTAACATGCAAAAAATATTTGTTCCTGTGTCACCTAAAATCACTTTAACAGCATTATGCATGATAGTTCTGAAACAGAATAGGTAGGTGGGTTCAAATAATGTGATCACTTCAGTTAAAGACTCAAAAGCTTGAACTGGGAGTCAGAAGTCCTGCATTTTAGTTACCTGCCCCTCATGAGTGTGGCAAGTCTCATTCTGCCTCTCTTCCTGTTTCCTTCCTCTGATAACCTGGGACTAAGTGATGCCACTCAACTCTAACAATGTATAATTTCTGGAAATTTCTGAAAATCTTCATGAAAGTCACATGATAATAAGAGTATTCAGCTAACACAATGGGCTTCTCCACAAGGTAGCCAATAGGCTATTTAGAAGTTTATGTAAACCGGAGACAGTTGCATACTCCAAGTGATACCAGGTGGTACAATGGCACCCTTGAATGAAATTTTAGTGGGTGACTTCTCTGGGAAGACACAACCTGGACTTGGGGAATACATGTAGCTTGGCAGGATGTGGAAGTATTCAATGACCATTCACTTCTTGGTCTGGGCTTCTTTTACAGTGCTTATACTGTAAACCATGCTTGGCACTCTTGAGTGAGCTCTCTAATAGAAAATTCCCTTACTTTACCACATCATGTTTCTGGCATGCTTCACTTTGCTAATTCATTCCTTACTGTAGCTGCCTCTCTGGACACAAGAGGGCAGGCATTCTTTAAAATGTGTAAGTGAATGACTAGTACTAATGTTTAAGAAGCGATTGGAAGGTGGAAAAAATATAGGTCACCCAGAGTTCTAGAACACAAAACATGAATTGATTGGCAAAAACTATTGTTGAGGAAACTAAGTCTATATTTTAAAGTTTACAATAACAAATAAAAGGCCCAGAGAGGGGACAAAGTCCTGACAGATTGCCCTATAAGAGAAAAAAATGTTCTTTGACTATGTAAAAGTATAATCTTGCACTCATGTGTCATTAGCAGCTTTGGAAGGCTCACTTCAGGAGAAGTGAGACACACGCGTTTTATGAATGCAAACATCTGATAAGCTACTGGCTGAAACTTTAAAAAGAGGGTGGGGGTCTTTTGGTTAATGAAGCATATTTTAAGACATAAAATGAATCACAAAAATAAACAGGAACCACTATCTCCAGATGCCATTTAGACCTGTTGCTTACTTCACACCAGAAAAATTTACCCTAATTATCCTACTGCATGTATTGGCTGCTCCAAAGCTCACATGGTGCAGACCAAACACACTGCTTCCTTTTAGATGAGTCAACAAGTGTCGAGCAAGGACAGACATAACATACAGCAATGCTCCCAGCCTTGATTTCATTTTCTAAGATTTCAGTTACCTGAGGCCAACTGTGATCTGAAGGTATTAAATGGAAAATTTCAGAAATACACAATTCATAACTTTATTATAGTACATTGTCATAACTTTTCTTACCATTGTTAATCTCACACTGTGCCTAAATTTATAAATTAAACTCTGTCATAGTTATATTCAATAGGAAAAACAGAGAAGATATAGATTTCGGTATGGCCTGTAGTTTTAGGCATCCACTGGGGATTTTGGAAAATATATCTCCTATGGATAAGGGAGGACTAGTGTATAATTCAAGGCCCATCATATGAATCATGGCTTTAAAAATAACTGTGCTGCATTTTTTTCAACCCTCACTCTGTCCCTGTTCTGGGCAATGTGACTTTGCAGCATTTCCATCAAGTAGTGTTGTTAGTTTCCCCACCTCTTAAATCTGGGCTGGGTTTGGCACTTGCTGCAGCACATAAACATCTGCCAGTTCTGAGATGAAGCCTCAAGAGACCTGGCATACTTCTACTCACTCTTGTGACCCTGTTGCTGCTTTGTAGACTGACGCATTCTATCCTGGTCTCTAGGATGAAAGACCACATGAAAGAAGACCTAATTACCTCAGTCAACCCCAAACATGCAAGCAAGTGCATCCAGGACCCCAGGCCCACAGAGCTGCCTACCCAACCCACAGCCCGTTCCAGATGCATGAATGTTCCCCACTGAGACATCTAGAAAGAACTACTAAGCAGACCTGTGCACTCATAAGCAATACCAGTCACATACTGCTTTTAGCTGCAGAATTGGGAGTATTATTCTTATTTTGCAGCCATAACTGATACAGTAATATTAGTTCAGATAGACAGTTCATTTTGCTTTTTATTGTCTGACTGCCATTTCATTTTAACATGGCCAAAACACATAGGAAATCTCTTTTCTTACTTTAAAAAAAGAGTGACAACTTTGAACCATATTCAGCCTTTCTGTTCATCTCATTCCCTCAGCTGAGGAGGAACAATATCATTTCTTGGAACTGTGGAAAGTACCACTTGCCCTGAGCCACCCTATTTCTTTGAGCCAGTGCAATAGTCAGTCAACAAATGTTTAGTAAACACCTCTCAGATGCCAAACACTGCAGCGGTCCCAGCCCACAGACTGTGTCAGAATTCCCTCATAGCTTCTTCAAAAGGCTTATGCCCAAGCACCCGCCTTCATCTCCCTCTGTTCTCTGAGTCTCCATCAGAACTCCTGATCATAGGTTGCTATTTGTAACTGGAAAATATTCTGCTGGCTCAGTCCAAGGAAAGAAGTCCATGGGCTGGCTTCCTCCCATTCCAGGACACAAGATTCCTGCATCTCTTTATTTTGTCTGTTCCACAATGGACTTAGCCTTCCCGCCTTACAAAATCGTGTTAACCTGCTTACCTGCCTGCTAAAATCCTGATAACAATCAACTTCTACTTCTCCTCCCCAGGATTAATCATGTAAGTAGTTACTGAGCACACGTCTGCCTAATCCTGCAGTATGAATGTGGCCAATGCAGGGTTCAGGCTGCTGCATGTGTACTGTGAAGCCTGCATATTTTGTGGTGCCCACCTAAAAGGATTGGAAAGTCTCTTAAAGTTTTTATAGAGTAAATATTTTAAAAGGTAGGTTTGCATTTGATCTGCATTCTGTTATCATCATCCACATCAAAATGAAATTTGTTTTTCTTCAAAAATAAATTATCTTAATTCCAATTGTATGATTTATTTCCTTTTTTCTTTTCTATTCACTCCATAAAATGTACACTCCATCAGGGAAGGAAGGGACTTTTTCTGCCTTGTTAACTTGCGCTTATTCACTTCAGAGCCAGGAAAAGGGTTTAATGCACAATAGGTGCTCAATAAATTACTGTGAAATCTAAGGGGAAAAAAAGAAGACAGTGTTGATCAACATTTACTGTATGTATACTACATCCTGATCCCTTGTGCTTAAGAAGGGAGCTATCATTTGACCCTCTAGAAAAGTGCTTAAATAAACTTTTCAAACTATTTGAAGCTAATAGACCTCATGAGGAATAAACTTAAGACTGACTCTGAACACATGCCTTTTCCACTTTATACACACCTGACAGATGTGATGGGGACAGATATGTCATCATGAAAACTGTGACAACATTAAGTCAACACATAAAATGAAACAATAATGCAAACAAGTACATTAGAAACAATGAAGAAGAATGAGTCATAAGGAGTTTCATGTTCAGACAGGGTGGAGTTGGGGGAATCACCTTATGACCAGTTAATCAAGAAAAATATGGAAAACAAGGTAGGATCTGGAAGGAGAGCAGGGAGGAAGCATCTTGAGCTAGGTTGTGAAAGAATATTGAGACAGATGTGAGCTAGCAGACCTGTGTCCTGGGTGGTAACCAAGGCGAGGTGACAAACTAAAGAAAGGTACTTTAAGAAAACAGAAATTAAATGCTACAGAATTTATTAGTAATCCTTTGGAATATGTGCCCTGGTTCTGCTATTATTTCTTCCTTTTCTTTGGATTTTGTTTTTCAAAGTAGTGGACATGAATTTTGGTCCATGCTCACTTGTGGATTGTTTGTATATATTTCATTTTTATGACCAAAGTCTCAAAGATCAAAAGGTAACATTAAATTAACAAAAGTAATTATAGCACATTAAAGATGTTTATACTATACATTTATTAAATACATCATTTAATAACCTACGGGAGTAATCACATTCTGAAATGTGAAATTGAGACTGAATTTTCCTGGAGCCTTGAGCCTATTTTATCTTTGTGTGCATCTACTTTCAAGTACATAAACCTGAAATTAAAAAGTCTGAGAAAATTTTTTTGCTACATCAACCACAAAGGGCACCACAGTCTCAAAGGATGGGTTCTGGACCCCACATGATAGAATCAGCCAGGGTACTAGTTAAAAATGCCCGTCTGGAAAAAAATAAAGAATTTTATGCTGTGGAATCTGCATTTTTTTGCAAGCTCCAAGGAAAACATGAAGAACATTTAAGTTTAAAGTTCTGCATACATACATGTGGGAGGACAGGTTATCTGGACACAATGCAAAGTAGGAACCGCGCATACTTCATGAAACACACTAAGTGCATTCCAGGGAGCCTTACTTATAGATAATTAAGCTTGAAGCTTCAGCCTCATAGGGATCATCATTACTGGAATCCTCAATTATAAGTACTTTGAATAGACTCCAGTTTTTGTTCCCACACAAGAGCTCCACCCACCTGGCGTGCCAGGAGGCCCTTTGAATCCATGACTCTTTCACTTTTAACTTAAATGCAAACTGAAGCATTCTGAAAGAATAAGTGGGTAATTATAGTCAGATGTATTGCATTTAAACCCAGTCCTCAACTGCTGAGCTATGTGACATGACAGGCATGCACCACTACAACCAAGCCCCCCGTTAGGTTTTTATGAAGATTGAATGACAAAATCAATGCTTAGCATAGTGTCAGTCACAGAGACAGGCACATAGTAGGGAATAAACCAAACAAGAGATTTTTGTTTTCCTTTTTATCTGATAACAAGCTGAGTACAAACAAATTTATAGTAATTTATTTAAAAACTTGAGTGCTGCCTCATTCCTATAAAAAGAGACAGGTCCCATCCATGCACTTATCATTACAGTACTACAAAAGATTAGCTTCAAGATATAACTCTGTGCTGAACACATAGATTTACTCTTGACTACTACTTTCAAGTCAATCATATAGAAGAGAGGGCAATGTGACTGGTAAATCATGAGGTTAAAGTAGAAGCTATGATCTCTTCAGCAGCCCTCATCCACTCCTCTCACTTTCATTACCCCTCCTTTCTTCCTTGCAGTACCTACCACGTCCACCTCAGATACAGGATGTATCTCCTTCCTGTCCATTTTTCCTGCCCCACAGGATATGGATATGATTTGTCCCTCAAAAGTCCACATGCTAGAAGTTTCATTCCCAGGGCAATGGCAGGGAAAGGTGGTGGGACTTTAAAGAGGTAGAACCCAGAGGAGGTGATTAGGTCATGACTGCTCTTGTGAAGGGGGTTAGGACTCATGGGTGGATTAGTTCCTATAAGAGTAAGTCTGGCTTCTCTTTGGTCTCTTGTTTCTTCTCTCTCACCATGTGATTTTTCTCACACACATGCTCCTACCACGTGATGCCACCTGCCATGGGGCCCTCACCAGAAACCAATGCTGGTGCCATGCTCTTGGAACTCTAGAAGTGTGAGCTGAAGAAACTTCTTTTCTTTGTAAATCATCCAATCTCCGGCATTTTGTTATAGCAATACAAAAAGGAATAAGACATTCCTTTTCTCCTATCTTTTCTCCTTCCTGCCATAAATATTGATTCAGTGATGATAATGTGCAAGACTCTGTGCTGGCACTGTCTCTGTGGGATTCAGACATGGATATGCAACATGAACTCTGAAAAAAATATGCACGGGGAACCTGGGAAATTCAAAGGAGGAATAACGGCATGAACATTAGTGAAATCTTCTAAAATGAGCTCTCATGCTACTTTTTGTTAATATTGAAAGCATTAGGGCAATATGTATTAACAGGCAATAAAGGGGCTGGGGAGATAGCTCAGTCGGTAGAGTGCTTACCTTGTAAGCACAAGGCCCTGGGTTCGATCCCCAGCACCCCCGCCCCCCAAAAAAAAAAAAAACAGGCAATAAAAATGTTCATAACAGGGGTAAAAATTCCAATAATGGCAGGATGGTGAAATTGAGTGATTACCCCACAAATAGCAATGATAAAAATAGCAATATAAAATAATTTAAAAGAACTATTTGAAGGTACTAGAAAATGGCCAAAAACAGGAAAAAACTAAACACTGTTACAGCATTGGTAAAAAAAAAAATAAGTATGAGGCTTATTAGCTTTAGTGTTCTCCTCACCCTCTCTTATGGACTGAATTGTGGTTCCCAAATTCAGTGTCTAAGTTCTAACCCCTAGTGCCTTAGAATGTGCCTCTGTTTGGAGACAGAGTCTTTAAAGAGGTACTTAACTGAGGTCTTACAAGTAGGTCTTAATCCAGTAAGACTGGTGTCCTTATAAGAAGATACCAGGGATGTGCACACAGTTAAAAGGCCATGCGAGGATACAGTGAGAAGGTGGCCATCTGCTAGCCAAAGCGAGAGGCCTTAAGAGAAACTGAACCAGCCTTGATTTGGGACTTTCAGGTTCAGATCCAGGAAAAAAATCCGTTGTTTAAGCTACCCAACCTTTGGTACTTTGTTATGGCAACCTTAGAAAACTAATATATATTCCCCATAACCAACTCCAGTTGTATGAAACTGCAACCATACTGATTTGAAATGGCAGATGTCTAAGTTCAGTGTTGCAGAACATTTGTGAATTTGAGGGGAAACTTGGAAGTAAGAGACCTACAGAAGAGCAGAGACCCAAAATCTGAACATAAACTCTGCCCAATGCCCTGACTGACTGATAAATAAACATGAATGTGAGAGATGTCAGGGAGCCAAGGTGAAAACAGAAAGAAGTGAGGGATTTTCCCTTGTGAGACAGAACCCTTCCTGGTGAGATGCACAAGGGTGCTGCAGCTTTGGCTGAGGACATTCCCTACCTCACACAGCTTGGATTGCATGAGCTGTCTGAGGGCAAACTCAGAACTGGAGAAGCAAATGGAATTAAGGAGAAACCTCAGAATCAAGGACATCAAAAATAGTTTGCTCTAATATATGAATATCAACTCTACCAAAACCCTTGGCTAATGGTTAGCCAACACAGATAAAGGGGCAAGCACCAGGAGGGTAAGTTAAAGAAACAGCTGGAAGTAAAAATCACTGAGCAAAGACATTGGCTGTTGCACGCTATAGGGAGAAATACGTTGAAGTTTGAGTACAAGTAAGGTAACCACCTACTATTAAAAATAATCATCTTCTGCCACACACAGTGGCGCATGCCTGTAATCCCAGAGACTTGGGAGGCTGAGATAGGAATATTGCAAGTTCAAAGCCAGCCTCAGCAATTTAGTGAGGTCCTAAGCAATTATTGAGACTCTGTCTCAAAATAAAAACAATTAAAAAATGACCTTCAAAAAACCAAATTCCATAGTCATTTTAATGTTCAAAGTTCAATTAAAAATTACTATACAATTAAAGAAACAGGAAAACATGATCCCCACTTTTAAAATCACCATAAACTTCTCCAAGTAGACCTAAATACTGGCTTTAGCTGACAAGGAAAATATGGCATTAAGAATTCCCAGAGAAGGCACCTCAACAGAGAAACAGAAAACTTAAAAAAGAATGAATGGAAATTGAAGACCTACAAAGTACAATGACTAAAATAAAAAAAAAAAATTCATTGCATGGTTCAAAAGTAAATTTGAGGTGGCAAAGAATCAGTAAATTTGAAGACAGATCAATGGAAAGCATTCAATCTGAAGAATAGAGAAATAGAGAAAAAAAAATGAGGAAAAATGAACCAATCCTGAATGAACTGTGAGAATATATTTAGTATTGGATGGATAAGTAATGGGAGTGGCAGAGGGACAGAAAAGGCAAAAGGGGATGAAAAAGATACTGTACAGATGTGACTGATGAAAAGTCCTTAAATTTGATGAAGAACATTAATTTATAAATCTTATTAGCTTATCAAACACCAAGTACAATAAACACAAAGAAAACCAGAGTTATCAATCTTAAAACCAAATATAAGATTAACAGTTTACCTCATATATATATGTATGCATACGTGTGTGTAGTGTGTGTGTACACAGATGTATTTACATATATAATCTTCATTTCTTTAGAAGATAAAAATGCTTAAAAATTATAACATTGGTGGATTTATAACATATAGATATAACATGCATCTGACAACATTAGTGCAAAGAATAGAGAGCACTGAATAAGACTGTCACCATTGTAAGATTCCTTTATTTCTAAATAAACATAATTAGATAATTAGCTTTATGTAAATTAAGATGAATTAAAGATGCATATTATAATCCCTAGAGTGAACAGTAATAATAACAACAAAATGCAAAGAAATATAACTAGAAAGTTCACTGAGGCATTAAGATATGTAATTTGTTTTTAGAATACTGTGTTAAAATGTGTAACACAAAAGAAGACAGGAAAAGAGAAACAGAGAAAGTAGATGAAATAAACCAAATAGAAAAAATGACAAACTTAAATCTAAATACATAAATATTTACATTAAATGTACATGGATTAAAGACTTCCATCAAAAGTTGGAAATTGTCAAGTATGAAAAAAGAAGAACTAAAACCCACCTACTTGGTGTCTGCAAGAGACATACATTAAGCATAAAGCTACAAATAGGTTGACTGTAAACATTAAGAAGTTAAGAAAAATACCTGGACTTAGTGGCGTCTCTGGAGGCTAAGGTAGGAGGATTGCAAGTTCAAAGCCAGCCCCAGTAAGTGAGGCACTAAGTAACTCAGTGAGACCCTGTCTCTAAATAAAATACAAAAAAGGGCTGGGGATGTGGCTCAGTGGTTGAGTGCCCCCGAGTTCAATCTCTAGCAACCCCCCCAAAAAGCAAGAAGTTAAGAAAAATATTATAATTCATGTCAAAAATACACAAAATATAACTTGAAAGAAAAGGACGGATTCCTTGAAAGACAATTTTTTTTTCCTTTGGTACTGAGGATTGAACCCAGGGGAACTTAACCACTCAGCCACATCCTCAGCCCCTTTTTAATAGGGACTGAATTGTCTAGGGCCTCTCATCGTTGCTGAGACTGACCTTGAACTCATAGATTCTCCTGCCTCAGCCTCCCAAACTTGCAGGATTACAAGTGTGCACCAACACACCTGGCAAGACACACATTTTCAAAACCAAAAATTCAAGAATTCAAGAATTAGTAAACTGGATGCTAAGTCAATGAAGGAAATCAAATTTTTAATTAAGAACTTTCCAATAAATAAAACTCCATGCTGCTCAGAAGGCTTCCCTGGTGAATTCTGTAAAATACTTGAGGGAGAAAATAATAAAGTCCTATGCAAATTCTTTCAGAAAACTTAGTAGGAAGAAATAATTCCATATTCAGGAATTAAGGATAAGCTTACACAGATACCAAAGCCATCATAATTACCATCTGTGATTAAATTACAGACCAAAATCTCTCCTGAATGTAAGTGGAAAAATCTTTAACAAAATATTAGTAAATTGAATAAATAAATAAAAAGAATAGTATACATGACTAAGTGGGGTTAACCCAGGAATGTCCAACTGGTTTAACATGAAAATCAATCAATGTAACACACCATATCATTTTCATTATATACATCAAATGGTAAGAAAAAATTTGGTAAAACACAACAATTAGTGATAAAAAACATTAAGCAACAGGATGTGGTGGCTTGTACCTGTCAACTCAGCTACTCAAGAGACTAAGGCAGGAAAGTTTGAGACCAGCATAAGCAATTTATCAAGACCTTGTCTCAAAACACAAAAAAGGGACTGGGGATGTAGCTCTTTTTCTCAAAAGGTGGGTCCATATTTTTTCCTTGAATATGGGCTGATCAGAAGACCTTACTTCTCATGAATAGAATGTAGTGGAAGTGACATCCTGTGACTTCTAAGACTAGGTCATAATAGGCATTACTGTTGCTGGCTTGTTCTTTTGGACTGCTGGTCTGGTGGAAGCCAGGTCCTTTGTCATGAGCATACTTAAACAATTTGAAGGAGAGGCTCAAGTGGAGAGGAACCAGTTTGCCAGAACCATTCCATCAATCATGTGAGTGTCCTTGAAATTTCCTCTACCTTCAGTCAAGCTGTCAGAGATCTTAGCTCCTTTGCCCCTCAGTCCTCAAGACTGGCTAAGGTCCCCAACATAATGGAGTAGAAACAAACCATCCTTACTCTGCCCTCTCTTGAGTCCAGAAAAGGACCCATGTGGGCCCCTGCCTCATGTCTCTTTTTTGGGGAGGTCCTCCCCTCAGCCCCCACTCAAATGTGGGTTCAACACGATGCCAGGAGCAGCTTGGGACTCAAACCCATGGCTTGGTCCTGTGAGAAAACCTCAGCAGGCTCTCTGCATATTTTTTGCAGGATGATGCATGGTTGAGTTGTTAAAATATGGTAACACGATGACTTGAAGTTAACTCTGACATTTGAGGCTCTAGGCTACCAAAAATCACCTCTTGCCCATGGGTTCTAGGACGTACTGGGCTCTGTGTAGGCTTTCACTTGTCTGTTCTCAGTGTAGACCCACATCCCTCTACTGCACCTGAGTCTAATCAGGAGACCAAAGTACTCCACTCCGAGTTCCACTACTCACTGCTGTGGTGGCCATCTCTCACCCCTGTAGGCTCTGGGCCATGTGGTAGTCCTCTGAGGAGGGCTGGCTTGGCTCCTGTGGGGCTTTTGGAGAACCTTGCTCTGTAACATGAACAGCCCTTTGCAATAGATCCCTTGCCTCCTGTTGATGAGTGACTTCCTACTCCTGAGTCAGTATAAACTAGTGGATTTTCCTTCTGTGCTTGGGACAACTCTTGCAGCTCTGTCCACAGGGTTCTCACACATTTTTCCCACCACATATTTTGTGGTGGCATGGAAGGTTGGGGGAGTGATCAGCATGCAAAGTGATCACATTCAAAGAAGGCAGTAATTATGGGCTCTATTAAGACATGGTTGATCTACATTTTCACTATAAAATTCAAAATATAACTTTAATAGCTGGAAAAAATTATCATACACATTATTCTTAACACTGTGGGTAAGATTCACATTTGTGAATGTTAACAAAGCATCATAAGGATCTGCAAGCAACATTAGAAGCCAGTAATCACAGGTGGCAAGATAGACACTGCAGAGTCAGACAGTAAATGGTGTTAGAGAACTACAGAGGCAAGGAGATGGAAGTCATTTCAGGACAAACAGGTTCCAAAGAGCCAGGGCTTTGTGATTAATAACAGTTTTGCTATGTTTTTCTTATGGGAGAGGGGAGCGGGTGGATAGGAAATTTGCCAGGGATAGGAAATTACCAGAGATGGTACTTAGATTATCTAAAAAATCTTCACATGTGCTGATTTGATAATAGGCATGTGAGTTCTTTTTCTGCCTCTTATTCTAAACTTCCATTGATTAATTACTATATCTTATAAGGGACCATGAATTTTATAATAACTATTGAAACCAAGTTGTTTACATCAGCAATGGCGCTACAAGAAAATACTTGCCCAAGGTTCTAGAAACCCAAGAAAAGGTGGTTCTTGGACAACCTTGTTCTAGAAGCTTTTCATTCCTCCCAAAAAGGGTTTTGAAGAGCTCTGGTCTGTTTTGCTCAACAACTTGTAAGGCTTTGGAAGATAAAACCAATGCTTCCCAGCCAAATACATATAACCTCATCTGTGTTTATGGAGTTAACTGAGGTTCTGGTGAACACAGAAGACAAGATTGGCTTCAACAAGTTCACATGTAGTACAGGCAGCAGGTCCTTTTGTAGTAGTGATGAATGTAGTGTGAACGATTGTAACAGTAGTCCACTTCATCATTTGAATACAGCCCTGGCTGCTCGGAGGCCCGTTTTAAAACGATGCATTTTTCTTTTCCTCTTCTGGCTCCCTAACCTGGGGATGAGGAACAAGATTACCTTTTCCTATCCTAGTTATCTGTCCTTGAGGACACAACTCACCACAGGAAGGAGATGTCACTGGAAGATCTAGAGAGTGACTGTCTCCCAAATTAGCAAGTGAATTTCAACTTACTTTAGGGCGAACCTGGGACCCCTGACAGGGCACACCTGGAATGCAGCCTTTGAAGCTCTCTATTTTCCCTGATGGGCAGAACCACAACCTCTATGACTCGAGTTCCATGTGTTTCTCCTTTGCTAGCAAAGCAATAAACCTTCTTTTTCCTTTTTTCTCAAAACCGTATCTCCATTATTGGATTGGCATCAGGAACAAGGACTGAGCTTTCAGTAACATGATTATTACAGCTCCTTCTATTCTCCTATGCTGGAATACAATCTGGGGAGTGCCCTCCTGACAATTCTTATTAGGCAATTATCCCTTAAAGATATCCCTATCCCTTGGCTAGGACAAGGAGCACACAGAAAATTGTGCTGAGCTACAGTAACTTATCAGTCATTTTTGACATTTTGTTTTCTTCTTGAAGATGGATATCCATCTTCTCTCCACACACTGATTGACCATGTATAAAACACTATAGGTGGAGCTGGGGCTGGGGCTCAGTGGCAAAGCACTTGCCTGGCATGTGTGAGGCACTGGGTTCAATTATCAGCACCACATATAAATAAATGAATAAAATAAAGATCCATTGACAACTAAAGAAATATTGAAAAAAAATTATAGTGATCCAAGTCACCTGAATTATTTTGCACCAGCCTTCAAAATATTCTATTGGCAGCCTCTCATGCCCTCCATCTTTCATGGGCCAGATCATTACAAAATGAAAATCTAATGACAAAATGTCACTTCCACTTGTCATTTTAATGATCTTGTATTGATCTTTATTCTCTCTTTATGGCCTCTCTACACTTTCTCTTGACTTATCTAGTGTTTGTTCCACTTGGAATATTCTGCTACCACCTTATCCTCATTGGCCTGATTAAAATTATCTTGTCTTTATTCTCAACTTAAATTTGACTCTCTTTTAGGAGCTATTTCAATATCCCCAGACCAGTATTCTGTTATCACACAAATCCCACTTTATAGTCATTGCCTTTTTATTCATCTGTTTCTCGCCAGAATTCAAAATTTTGTGAGAGTAGGAATTATGCCTAACACAACTATTTAACAGAAAATTATTGATGAATAAAAGAATCATGTAATGTTTACAACCTTGTGAAGTAAGCATTATATTAGCCTCATCTTACAAAGGAGAAAACAGGTTCACTATATTTTTAGGGGGGCTACCAGGGATTGAACTCAGGGACGCTAAACCACTGAGTCACATCCTCAGTCCTCTTTTGTATTTTATTTAGAGACAGGGTCTCACCGAGTTGCTTAGTGCCTCACTTTTGCTGAGGCTGGCTTTGAACTTGCAATCCTCCTGCCTTAGGCTCCTTAGCTGGGATTATAGGAATGCACCCAGCAGACTTACTATACTAAAACAATGAGAGTTACTATATTGAGGAACAGTTAACAGGTGTACAGTGTTGGGGATGAACACAAGCCTTTCTGCATACTAGGCAAGCTCTTCACCACTGAGCTACATCCCCAGCCCAAAGCACTGCCTTTTGTTTCTCAGGAACCTAAAAAATTGTTGCTATATCTTGAAGTTTTAGTGTTTTTCGTGGCAATCATTTTGATGGCCACTTCAAAAAATATGGCAGGAAGGTCAAATCGTGTGTTGTAGAAGAGTGGATGAGAGGATATGAAATCCTCATCATTCCTTGTGTCTTTAATACAAAGGTGGCTGTACGGTGCCAGTTATCGTCATCTTCAACGTGTGCCTCGGTCAAGTCATGAATGTTTACTTGATCTGTACATTCTGACTCAGGAATCCTTGTTTTGTTCTTTTTGATTTTTTATATTGCCTTTGTTTAACTTTGACACAAAAATACAAACCAATCTTAACACAAAGTATTTTCTTATTTCTCAATTAACTTCACTTTCATCCATTTTCCCAGCTGCATTGAAATAGAATCAGCAACTAAAATTGTGTATCTTAAAGTTTACAACATGATTTTTGATATTCAAATACATTTTGAAATTTTAACCTTAATCAAACCAATTAACATATCTATCTCCTTATTTAGTTACTTTGTTATGGTGAGAAAATTTAGGATCTATTCTTAATCACTATCAAAAACATAATACATTCTTATTAACTATTGACTCAGGAACTCTTTAACACCCTAACTGAGATAAGGAAGAGCCTCCTGGTCCCACAAAGGGGGAAAAAAAAAAAAAAAAACCCTCCTCACCTTACTCCTCTCCCATTCAATCTACCATAACACTTATCCATCAAAAGAAAAGCCAACAAGACTCTGAGCTTTGTTCTGGGTTCAATGACACATATGGCATGAACTTCCCAACAAAGCTTAGTTCCATGATTATTGAATGAATCCAGTTGGTTGATCCCTTTCAATATTTGTAATATAAATAAGACTCCATATGGTTTTCATGTTTTCTTCTGAAAACTATCTAGTTAGAGAAAATATTAATCCCCTTGTTCTACTGGCTCCTGTAAAAAAACATCTGGGGTACAAACATGTCTTTTGTTCTCCTGCAGATTCAATTGCTCCAGAAATCTCTTTATGTATTATCTATATTATTGACCTATGTTTCTAATCTTGAAAGATAAATATGCAAATGTCATAAGTTTCATAGAAAATCCTCCCATGTCCTCCTCCATTGCTACCTTTGGAATCTAGGATTAAAATCTACTTCGGTAGACTACTCTAGTTCTCCAAACACCATACTCTGCAGAGATTTCAAAGCAGTGCAGGTAACCTCTGAACATTGCACTTAATCACAAATAAGAGGAAAAGTAAGATTATTTGACTGTCTCAGTCTCTCGCAGTCCTTAAATGTCAGTCTAACAGAACATTAAAAAAAAAAAGCAAAATAAAGAGTCCTTAGTTTCCCTCAGTGCTAAACAACGGCACAAACTAAAATAAAGATGAAATCAAAGTAATCTTGAACCAAAGATCAAGACAGAAGGATAGAAATCTACTGGGCAGAATTCCTGATAGTAAATACCAGGAAGGGCAATCATACTCTGACAAAGGTAAACAGATCTGACAGGTAGTTTTTGTGATCACCCTATAATGTTACAGATGTGTCATTACAGGTTAAAACTGTCCAAACTGTACTCATGGTGGACCCTTAGATGTTTGTTAAACATGTCCCCTGGTCTTTGTTCATGAAGTTTCCTGGGGAGGTTGCAAACCTGCATGAGGGGCTAATTTCATGTAGCAGACATGTTTCACTGGGTTCTCACAGTGAGTTTTGTTTTTTTAAATCTATATCCCATCTCAAGAAGCCAGAGGATCTGGAAACGCTGGTCGGCACACTGCTGATGACAACAGTTAGTGGGAGCTGAGTAGTCGTCCCTTTCAAGGGGTAGTGTGTTCGTGCCAATTGTTTGCACTTTGTTTTCTAATATGTGCTCTGTCTCAAACTCCTTTTCTTTAGACATAGGAGTTCACAGTTCCTTCTTTATGGAGACTATCCTCATATCCATCTCTACTTGTTCCAATTCTAGTCATTACTCATAGTCCATCTCAAATGTCTACCTCTCTCCTTTCCCCAACAATCAGAAGTGAGTTTTTCTTCTTCGCAATACTCATGACTTCTGTTACAACTTTGTAGCATATTCAGTATCCACTATTATTATGATGATTATTATGATTTTATTATTATCTGTATTGTACTTATCTTGCCCTTCTGACTATATAGTGGAAGCCTACATATTCATTCATCCACTCATTTAGCAAAAATGTACAAAGTACTCGGTACCACACACTAGATTAAGTGCTGCAGATATTACAATGAACAAAAGAAACGAGCACAGGCTTTGAATGAAGGAGCTGTTGTGCTTCTTTTCACTTCCTCTGCAGAACCTGAGAATGTGTCGCGTACTTGATAAGTGCTCAGCTGGAATTTATTGAATTGAGTTTAGATGCATTCCTTTACATTTACAAATCATCTGCTACCCGGCAACTCCATTAACCTACTTATGTCATTCTATTAAATAAAAGTATTAGACATATATTTCTTCAAAAGACACTCTAAAAGCAGAATGTACACTGAGCACTAAACATTTCTTCTGCCTTTCAGTTTACTCTCAATCACCAAGTTTTTATTTAGAAAAAGTACTCAGATATACCTCTAAATTTATTTACCTGGGTAACTGCTGAAAGAGAGGCGAAGACAGCTGGTGTCTTTATCTTTGATGTTGAAGTCCCAGTGTTTATATATCCTGAGCATGGCTGCATATGTGTACCAGCTTGAGTGAGCAAAAAAGATGTTCTCAAATCCAGGAAGAACCTGTAGCCAGAATCACAGTGAGTGACACAGAGGCAGATGGATAACTGACTAAAATAGTAAGTGGAGGAAGCATGCAGAGATGTGTCAATTCAGGTGTTTATTGCTATCTTTATCATCAGAAAATATGACCAAGGAGTTCAACAATAACTTTATTGTGCATAAGACAGACTTTGTTCTAACATCCAAGATGGAAGGGAAGCAGAGGAATATCATCAACTTCTAATTCCCTCCATCAAAGTTCCTTTCAATTCTCAACTTCTACCATATCAGGCAGAATACCAGAAACTCAGGAACTCGTATATCATCAACTGATATTCAGCCAGGGGTGATGAGATGTTGCCATACTTGGGTGACATACAGAAAAGTCTGCATGAACCAGGGAAAAGATAGGAGTTTCTGTCTTACCTTAATAAGAGCAGAACAATGTCCCATGTCCCATCTCTTGAAAACCTTCATGCTGTTGTTTTTTATGGGAGAGAAAGAGGGAATCAGATCCAGTAGATCTCCAACAGCATTCAGGAACTGAATCTGGAACATGGTCATGGGCTGGGAGAGGACACAGACTGCACTTAGCATCAGTTTGTGACACCTGACATTTTCCAGTTTTCCTCTTGTTAAGGCTCCTTTAAATTATTCTATTGTGAAGGGTTTCTTCAGTAACAAATGTCCTGGATTTTTTTTTTTTTTAACTTAACAAAATAATTGGGATTTTTCAGGTGCAGGGGTGGGTACCAGGGCTTGAATTCAGGAGCACTTGACCACTGAGCTACAACTCCAGGCCTATTTTGGATTTTATTTAAAGACAGGGTCTCACTGAATTGCTTAGCACCTCACTTTTGCTGAGGCTGGCTTTGAACTCTCAATTCTCCTGCCTCAGCCTCCCAAGCCACTGGGATTATAGGCATGTGCCATAGCACCTGCCAACAAAATAATTCTTATGACTTTATAAATTACAAGAGGTGTCTTAGCATATTTTATACCCACAGATACTGGAAGTGTCTCCTTAGAGAGCAAAACAGACAAAACTTTCTGTTTGCATTTCTCTCTAATGGGTTTTCTCAATCTTGGCATTATTGATATTGCAAGGCAGATAATTATTTTGGGGGGCTGTGCCCTATAAGATGTTTAATAGTATCACTGACCTCTACCCTCTGGTTATCTGTAGCAACCTAGTTTTGACAACCAAAAATATCTCCTCCAGACATTACCAAATGGTCCCTGGGTAGAAATCACCCCAGTAAAAATATGTTTATAGCAAAAATTTCAGCTATGAGGTTCTGTTTTTGATTATGAGTTCAACATAGAATTAACTGATCAGACAACACGAACCCTGAAGTAGCTGTCAGATTGCACTTGAAGGTGAACGTTTTACTGACTGGAGTACACTGCTCCAGCAAGATGAAATCCACCTGGGCTGGGCATCTATAAACAAGCTGGCTTAGTAGAGGTGGAGACACAAATTCAAATGACATTTTAACCAAAAAGTAAAACAAAAGCAAAACCCTCAACCCAATAACTTGTTTATATAAATATTCTCTTACTTTTGCTTTTTTGAATAAGTAATACATTCATCATTCAAAATTAAACAATTATAAGAAGATCTTTATTGGAAAGTCTCTTATTCTCCATTTGCTTTAGTTCCATTCTCTCATTTATCATTTCTACTAGTTTCTTTTGTATATCTCCAAAGTTTTAAAAATTTCATATAAATACAAATTTTAACACAAATGGTAGGTTCTATATGAACTACTCTTCATCTTGATTTTTCTGTTCATATCTGAGGTCTTTTCATATTGGTTGTAAAAATCACACTCATTCTTTTAAGTAGTATTTCAATGTATTATAATTCTTTTAGTTACTGTTTTGTTGATGGGCTTTCAGGTTTGTTCTAATCTTTTGCTATTATAAACAATGCTATAATAATTAATCATCGATATGTTTGAGTCTAAGGGTAGAAAAAAATTCCTGGAAGTGATTTTGATTTTAATTGATATTGCCAGATCGTTCTCAGAGGAGTTGCTTCAATTATACCCTTCTGGTTTCAACAACATATTAAATATTTAGTTTAGTTCCAATCTAATAAGTGAAAACTCTGTCCCACAGTAATTTAAATTTGTATTTTTTGTGTGTTTTAAGTAAGTTAAGCATATCTCTTTGGGTTTGTTTTTTGTAAAATGTCATGTTTCATTCATTTTTCTACTGGGCTTTTTTTTTTTATTGACTCTTAAGAACTCTTTAAATATTAGCAAGATTAGCCCCTTGCCTCTGATGTGAATTGCAAATATTTTTTTCTGGTTTGTAATTTGCCTTTAATTTAAAATATTAAAAATTATACATATGAAGGAATAAGGATGTTATATACATAATATACAGAATAAAAAACACCTATGCACTCACCCCACCATTTAAGAAATGAAACATTAGAACCTTGGAAGTTTCTAATCTCCTCATCTTCCTTTCCAACCAGCAGTGACCACTATGCTAAATTTTATATTACTCAAAAATAGAAAAGAGACCAATAGAGTAGAAGGAAGGAATTGAGAGAAGGGAGGAGGGGAGAGAATGGGGAATGAAATCCACCATATTATGCTATGCCCATGTGGGGGTGTACCACAATGAATTCTGCATATATAAATATAGTTAGAATGCACTAATTGATAATAATAGGGAGCTCAATAGAGAAGAGCTAGCAGTTTAGGGGAAGGGAGGAGGGAATGGAAAGGGAAAGTGCTGAGAGGTGAGATTGATCAAATTATGTAATGTGGATATATGGATATGGCATAATGAATTCTACCATGAAGTATAATTACAATGCACCAATAAAAAAATTTTAAAAACTAAAAAACAAACATAAAATAAATTTTGTGTTACCCTTTCCTGCTTTATTACTTCATCATCTATAAAAGAATCCTTAAACAATTTAGTTTTTAAAAAATGTGTCTGTTTTTGATTTTGAATTTATACAAATATAACCATAGATCGATAGAGTTTTTTTCTTTCAGTATTGTGCATTGAGTGCTTTTTGCCACTAAGCTACATTCTCAGGCCTATTTTTAAAAAAACATATTTTTTTAGTTGTCAATGGACCTTCATTTTATTTATATGCGGTTCTGAAAACTGAACTCAGTGCTTCACACATGCTAGGTAAGCGTACCACTGAGCTACAAGCCCAGTCTTCTCAGGCCTTTTTATTTTGAGATAGGATCTCACTAAGTTGCCCAGGCAGACCTTGAACTTGCCATCCTCCTGCCTCAGGCTCCCAAGTCCCTGTGCCCCACTGCACCTGAATAGAGTGCATTTGTTTATGACATTCCTTCCATGCTTTGTCTGTCTGCCTCTCTCTCTCCATTTATCAATGTTGACAGTGTGGAAACAGATCATTGATTTTCACTGCTTCATGGTATTCTATCTTGTTGATTATATTCCATCACAATATGCTTATGATGAGCATTTGAGATATTTCCAGTTCACAGCAAAAAAAATGCGACTGTGACCTTTGTGTACAGGGATCCTGTGTATAAGAGGGTCTTTAATGTGAGCAGAATTGCTGCGTTGAAGAACATGCATTATTTTCAAATTTTTCAAGTAATGCCCTTTCTTCTCCCAGAGTGACTATAGTAATTCACTCCTCTCAGCAGTGATTGAGATTTTCCAAGTCTAGTGTGTGATAAGGTCTCAGTGAGGTTTTAATGTGCTTTCCCCTGAAATTGAACATTTCTTCATATTCATGAGTCATTGCATTTTCTCTTCTATAAAATTTTGCTAATGTTTTTTTACCCATTTTTCCATTGGGTATTTTCTATTTTTGTTTCATATGTATTTTGGATAAAAAATTTTGTTAGTTAAATATACTGCAAATATCTCCTTTATAGCTTATGCTTCACTTTTTATATGATGTCTTTTGATAAAAAGAAATTCTTCATTTTAGTTAGTTGAGCTTATCGATCATTTTCTTCATGGTAGTGCTCCTGTGTCGTAAGACACCATTGTCTAGCCTAAGTCATATTCTGAAGAATGATGAAGGGTTCTCATTACTTTAAGGGAATATGTAGTTTTTGAGGAAGCTACCTACATTTCAAGTTTTAAAAACTTCAGGGTCTTTACCTCACTGACTTTTTCAATGCTGAAAATTCTGCTGTCTAACATAATTACTTATTTGCTTTATTTTACTTTATCTATTCATTCATTGAAGTCTATCAAATTTCCAAATAGCAATACCAATACTATTACTAAAATGAGATTATCACATACAGTTTAAGAAGGTTTTTGTTGGGTTTTTATTATTGATAGTGTTTGCTTTTTGTGGTCTTCCTGTCCCTAGGGTCAATCCAATAAAGCTGTACAGCAACAACTATTTCAATGTCACTTGAAAAAATGATTCTCTGTGTAGTTATGCCATCAACTTGTTACATAGTTAGATACATTTGTTTCAATTTGTTTTCAATTTTTAGGAACCGCTTTCCTTCTTTGTGATTAAATTGTGTTTTATAATTAAGAACAGCAGTTTACATGGTCCCAGAGTCAAACCTATAAACAAGGCACATTCAGAGAAATGTTGCTTTTATTCCTCTCCCCTCCATTCTCTTTCCTTCCCTCTTCAAAAAGTAATTATTGCTGGGTGTGGTGGCACATGCTGTAATCCCAGCGGCTGGGAAGGCTGAGGCAGGAGGATCATGAGTTCAAAGCCAACCTCAGCAACTTAATGAGGCCCTGAGCAACTTAGGGAGAACTTGTCTCATGAAAAACTGTTTTCAAGCAGTTCCTCATTATTTTGTGTACATCTTCCTTGTGGACTTTTTAAATTGGTGCATTATAATTATCCATAATAAAAGTTGTTACATATTTGTACATGCACGCTATACCAATATAACTTAGTTAATATTGTTCCCCAGTACCTTCCATTTCCCTCCCTTCTCCTTTCCCCCTTGACACTTTATTCTATTGGTCTCCCTTCTATTTTCATAAGATACACACCCCCAGTTTTTTTCTCCTTTTTCCTCTCTTGCATCCACATGAGAGAAAACATATTACCCTTGATTTTCTGAATTTGGCTTATTTTGCTTAAGATAATGTTCTCAAGTTTATTTGTTTTCCGGCAAATTACATAATTTCATTCTTATTTATGGCTGAATAAAAGTCCATTGTGTATACATACCATATTTCATTCATCCATTCATCCACTGATGAACACCTAGGCTGTCTCCATAATTTGGCTATTGTGAATTGTGCTGCTAAGAACATTGGTATGAATGTATTTCTCCAGTCATAATGGCAGTCATCAAGCACACAAATAATAATAATGTAGGAAAAAGAACATTTTTACACTGTTGATGGAATTGTAAATTAGTACAACCATTGTGGAAATCAGTATGGAGGCTCCTGAAAAGACTAGGAATGGAATCACCATAAGACCCAGCTTATACCATCACGCCTTGGTATTTATCCTAAAGAATTAAAATAATTTTCCTTTTTTATGTAAAGGATAGCACACAATACACCCTGTTCTTCATCTTATATTTTTACACTTAATAACAAATCCCAAATGGTCATTCCCTAATAGCATTTGGAGGTCTACCTCAACTTTTTTACAGTTGTATTATTGATACAGCAGCCCTGTATGTATCTGACTGCATTCAGTCTTTTGCTTTAATAAATTATCTGCCATGAATACATTTATATCTGTTGTATGTTTGCAGTGCAAAAAATGTGTACTTTTGTGATAATACTGGAAGTCGAATTGCTGGGTAAAATCTTATGTAAGTACATGATTTGGGTACAAAGTGTCAAAAATTCCTGTTTACAGTGAAAGCATCATTTGCATTCCCACTAGTGCTTTAAGAGAGTGCTTTCTTTTCCCATAACCTTGCCAACAGGGTACACTTTCACACTTTGGAATTTTTGCCAAACTGGTAAGAAAATACTTATCAGTATGGATTTAATTTGCATTTCTAAGTTTACGAACAAGGCTGAGCTTATATGATTAACCATCATGTGCATCACTTTTCTGTGAACTCTTTTTGTATGTTTCGCCTAGCGTGTATACACACACACACACATACACACACACATACACACCTACATACATGTCAAACAGTACTTTGGAAGCCTCAATGATTCGGTATTTCTCCCCAAAATTACTATATTATGTGTTTACATGGATGTTGTGGAGTGCGAGAAACAGAACTTGTACTCTTAGACATTTTGTATTAATTCGCATACAATCTAAAACACTAAAATCTTTATCAGGTTAGTTAAAAAGCCACTACATTCATATCAGGTTTTTAAATTTCGTTCTGAGCACAATCTTATGAAAGATGGAAAAGACGCAGAAATAAGTTGTTTATTTGTGTTTTGAACTTAAATTCTGTGTCAAACACAGTGAGTTAGTTACTAGAATATGACAGATAAAATAACAGTGCTTACTACAAGGAATTTATACTCTTGTCCTGATTTGAACCGCTTTTAAACTGGAGTGCTATTTCACAGTTTTCAAAATTCTGCCATATAAATTCTGAGCAGCTTCTTAAAAATCATACCTTTGTCCCTTCTGCCATAGCCCTCTTCATTGCTCCTACATATAGCCCATCCAATTGTGCCATAACATAGCCTGTATGTCTCCAAAATGAGTCATTCTTGTACTCCTTGATGTTTTTCCGAGTCCACTGATTTTGCTTCCTGGAAGAGAAACGACATTTATACCGGAGGTCTCAGTGTTGGCTCAGTCAATGCTAATACAAACCAGGCATTTAGAGATTATATACTCAGATGCTGATGCTAGCATAATTTAAATTCTAGATCTTCTAACATTCTGGTCACTCAAAAGATTTCAGGGCAAACCTTAAATGAATTTTAATTTCTCTCTCCCCTTTAATGGCTTCTTTTGGACTCTATCTAGAACCAAAATACGTGTGCAATATTAACCTACCTGTGATACCAAGACCAAAGAAAATCAAGCAAATACATTTCATATAAAACCATGATATGTCAGTAAGTCAATAAATATGTTGATTGACTTTATTTACTTCTGTATGTAGAAATGATAAAGTTAGACTACAGGAAATAAAATTCCTAAGGACAAGACAAGGTGTTTTCTATATATTTATGCTTCTCTCCCAGATCATTTTCATTGCTTATAGTTCATGTCATTTCTTTTTTTTTTCCATATTTTTAACTGGTGCATTATAATTGTACATAATGGTGAATTCCATTATGTATTTGTGTATGCACACATTGACAATATCATTTTCTAACACGTTCCCTTTACTTCCCCTTCCTCCCTCCCCCTGGTGGTTCATCCCATTTCAGTTGTTATTAATATCTGCTTCAATGTCTCCATTCCAACAGGATTAGCAAAACACTCTTTTTAAAATTAGGTTATAATCTCTCCTTTATTAAGGTAACTAACAAGTGCTAGGTCTGTATGTGTGATCCAAATAAAATACAATGTTCAACTCAATTCAGATTGACCTATATGTATTTGGCATTAGATACCCCAAGGAGCCCTTGGCAATATAGTGTCCTTGGAATATGAAACATGGATTAGCACTCCCAGGAGGCAAGTCACAGGGTTTAGATCCATTCTTTTATTCTATCCAAACAATTGAAAATCTGCAAAAAGCTCTTACTTTTAAAATAATCTTTTTATTCTTTCTTCTTTCTGGTATAACTTTGTATACAGAAAGCAATTTTTTATTTGCTCAAGCTATTGCTAGATCACTCCCAATACAATGTTATTGGCTCACAGGATCTAGTCCCATGGGTTTTTAAAAATATATATATATATATATTTTTTTTTTTTGTTGTTGTTGTTGTTGTTTTCTTTTTTAGTTGTCAATGGACCTCCATTTTATTCATTTATCCACATGTTGTGCTGAGGATTGAAACCAGTGCCTCACACATGCCAGGTAAGCACTCTACAACTGAGCCACAACCCCAGTTCCTAGCCCCATGGGTTTTAACTGATGCCCAGTAGGACTTGTAGCATTTTATGAAGAGGTTGCTTAGTGTGTTATTTGGACCCTTTCTGTCCCCAAATGAATCTCCTGTCATCCTACAAATTTAATCATATTTAAAAATTTTAGTCTTCAGATAACTTTATTAAAATGGAAATATTCTCATAGGGTGTTGAGAATGATGATTTTAGATATTAGCTGATACCCAGCTAGGGTTAGCCACCAGGCCCAAGAAAAAGAAACTACTTGAGGGAAGGAGAAAGGCTCCCTGCAGGAAGTAGTGGGGCACCCATGTAGAGGGGATTCAGGGATTTAACTTTGCCTGCTGCACACTGATGGTGTCCTCTAGCAGTGTTAGCTATCAATAACTTTGACATTTAACTTGACCTTTGAAAGAACGGAAATTAAAGGACATGTTCTCTGCAAGCAGTTTTCATGCCATCACCAAAAATGCTGTGCCTTACTCTAAGAACAACTCTAGAATCCTGCCACAGGATGGAAAAAGAAATTAGCAAAAGAATAATTGCTCTTTGAAGTGACAGATTCAGGCCCTTTAGTATTAATAACAATGAAAAGAGGAAAGTTTTTATACATACTCCATAAAATCCTGCACTTTATCCATGAGGGAAGGTTTCTTGATCAGCTGTGGGTAGAGATTTATGAAGTGGTCATTCATGTGTCTGAAACGATAGGTGAGAACTGTTAAAGATTCCTAGTTTTCTTCTTGAAATTTCTTCATCATGACAACTTACCCAATCTTTTGGTTAAAATAGTATACCTTTAATTACAAATCTTCTCTACTATATTTTTTAATAAATTACACACACATTTAAGTTAAAAAATATTTCTAATACATGGAAAGTATAGAATATAGCAAATAACCATGTATTTATCACTTAACTTTATTAAATCATTTTATTTTGCCATTTTTTTCCATCTATAGTTCAAGACATAAAACAAAATATTGGGAAGACTGAAGTCCCTGTACACACCTTCCTGACATGAATTCCCCTCCTTTATCCCCAGTGGTAACTGCAACCTTGAATCTGACCTTATTCCCATGTAGGTTTTTATATAATCACTATAAATATTTTTAATCCTAAATAATGCTTACTATTATTTATCATGCTGCATATGATAAAATATGAACAAGAACTTATTTATCCCTCTGATTTGTTTATTTCTCTTAACATGACTTTCTGAGAAATACCATGTTACCTCCCCATTAAATTTAGTCTTTTCAGCTACTGGTAGAATTACATGGTATGACTATATAACACTTCATGTATGCATTCTATGATGGATATTTAACTAGTTACTAATATTTCAATATTGTATGTAACTTTAAAAATTGTTATATATGTTATTTTACACATTTGCCTGTTCTTTTAGAATGTGTGTGTGTGTGTGTGTGTGTGTGTGTGTGTGTGTGTGTATAAAATTGGGAAGCATTTCCAGCATATAGAAAAGCACAGAATATACCAAACACCCAAGGATACACCACCTATCTGTATTATGTTACACATATGCACACACACACACACAGACACACACACAATCATTGCTGGGGTGACTATCATATAGATGACATATCATATATAA
Source organism: Sciurus carolinensis (assembly GCF_902686445.1). Taxonomy (NCBI): domain Eukaryota; kingdom Metazoa; phylum Chordata; class Mammalia; order Rodentia; family Sciuridae; genus Sciurus; species Sciurus carolinensis. Next base: position 82,021,126 of record NC_062216.1, read on the forward strand.
ATATTTGTCAATATCTATTAATTTTATGTATGTCTATTTTATATATGTTATGAATACATTACATGGAATATCATATATAAAATTACTAGTTATTTCTAAATTGTTCTCCACAAAGACTGTACCAATTTACACCTACACCTTCTTCCTAGACCATCTCACCAACACTTGGTATTGCAGACTTTGATATTCAACAATTTGATAGGTTTAAATAACTTCTCCATTTAATTTCTATTCCTCACAGAATTATTTTGTATTTGGGATTCTTTTTTTAACATTGTTTTTTATTTTATTTTGTTTATTTTTATTTGTTCTTTATTTTTACAGACTGCATTTTGATTCATTGTACACAAATGGGGTACGTCGTTTCATTTCTATGGTTGTGCACAATGTAGATTCATACCACCCATGTAATCATATATGTACATAGAGTAATGATGTCTGTCTCATTTCAACATCTTTCATACCTCCATCCCTCCTCCCTCTTATGTTAAAACTTACTTTGAAAATTAAAAATGTCTCAAAAGCTTAGAGTAAATATTTTTAGTTGATGAAAATAATCCATTTATATTACTGTGATTTTAATATTCTTGGGTTTGGCTCTATATGCTTTTGCTTTCTCTATATGCTATTTCTTTCTCCTTTTATTCTGCTCTTTTACATTTGTTTTTGTTTAGATAACAAATTTACCATCTATCTTCTACTCCTTTAATAATCATTTTAGAAACCATTCATAACTACATATTTTCTTATAAAATCTAAATGAATTTTATAATTCTCTTTTCATCCAAACATGAAGTATATTTTAGCAAGCCTTAATTGTGGACATTCTCTGTCATGTTTTTGTTCAAAGATTTAGTTTTACCTATTGAATTTAAAACTATTTATATGTTTAAATTTATTTTTATTTTTTACCTTTAACAATCAAAGTATTATTAATTTCTTTGTTTCTTATATTAACTGTTGCTTCTTACATTCCAAAATTTACCTCCTATTATTCTAACTTAAGTATATCCTTTAATAGTTTAATAGAAGTCTGGGTGGTAATTTGTTGCACTTTATATGTATGAACATATTTTTATTTTGACCTTACTTGGATAATTTAAATGGCTATAAAATTCCACTTAGATATTTTTCCTCAGCTCATATTTTATGACTCTATTATTTGTGATGAGAAGTATGCTATCTAGTTGGGATTCCTTTGTAGTTAATGTCTTTCTGATAGCTGTTAAGATTATTCTCTTTACCTTCAATCTTCTGTAGTTTCATTTACTGCATTGCAGCAATTTAATGAACTGTGTCCTCCAATTAAGGAAGTGGTTTTTTTTTTTTTCAATTTTGATAAATTCTTAGCTATAACCCTATCAATTACTTCTGATCTGAAATTCCCTTCAGGTACTTTTTCTGGGACTCCTAACAGACCCATGTTGGAGTTACTTCATCCAATAGCTATGTCTAATAACAGGCTTTTTGGTATTTTTACACTTTGGGTTGTGTATTATGTAAATCTCTCAATTTTTTCTCTGTATCTAGTCTACAGTTTACCTATTTAAGAGATTTTTAAAAATTACTTTCAGAACCGTCTCAAAAATAGACCATATGTTATGCCACAAAGCAGTCCTTAGTAAATGCAAAAAAATAGAGATACTGCTTTGTGTGCTATCAGATCATAATGGACTGAGAGTAGAAATAAATGACAAAATAAAAAACAGAAATTACTCCAACACCTGGAGACTAAATAATATGCTATTGAATGAAACATCGATAACAGAAAACATCAGGGAGGAGATAAAAAAATTCTTGGAGGTCAATGAGAATGACGATATAACATATCAAAATCTCTGGGACACTATGAAAACAGTACTAAGAGGAAAATTCATTGCATGGAGGGCATTCCAGAAAAGAATGAAGAGTCAACAACTAAATGACCTAACATTACAGCTCAAAGCCCTAGAAAAAGAAGAACAGAATAACAGCAAAAGTAGTAGAAGACAGGAAATAATTAAAATCAGAACTGAAATCAATGAAATTGATTCAAAAAATTGACAAAACAAAAGTTGGTTCTTTGAGAAAGTAAACAAAATAGACAAACCCTTAGCCACACAACAAAGAGAAGAAGAGAGAAAACTCAAATTACTAATATTTGTGATGAAAAAGGAAATATCACGACAGACACCACTGAGATACAGAACATAATTAGAAGCTACTTTGAAAATCTGTATTCCAACAAAATAGAAACTACTGAAGACAGTGACAAATTTCTAGAGACATATGCTCCTCCCAAACTGAACCAGGAGGACATACACAATTTAAACAGATCAATATCAAGCAATGAAATAGAAGAAGCCATTAAAACCTACCATCCAAGAAAAGCCCAGGACCAGACGGATTCTCAGCTGAGTTCTACAAGACCTTCAAAGAAGAACTCATTCCAATACTTCTCAAAGTATTCCAGGAAATAGAAAAGGAGGGTACCCTACCAAACTCATTCTATGAAGCTAATATCACCCTTATACCCAAACCAGGCAAAGACACATCAAGGAAAGAAAATTTTAGACCAATATCCTTGATGAATATAGATGCAAAGATCCTTAACAAAATATTGGCAAACCATATCCAAAAACATATTAAGAAAATCATGCACCATGATCAAGTGGGATTCATCACTGGAATGCAAGGATGGTTTAACATCCGTAAATCAATAAATGTAATCCATCATGTCAGTAGACTTAAGGATAAAGAATCATATGGTTATATCAATTGATGCAGAAAAAGCATTCGACAAAATACAACACCCCTTCATGCTCAAAACACTAGAAAAAATAGGGATAGTAGGAACATACCTGAACATTGTAAAGGCTATTTATGCTAAGCCCATGGCCAACATCATTCTTAATGGAGAAAAACTGAAACCATTCCCTTTAAAAACGGGAACAAGACAGGGATGTCCTCTTTCACCACTTCTATTCAACATTGTCCTCGAAACTCTAGCCAGAGCAATTAGGCAGACCAAAGAAATTAAAGGGATATGAATAGGAAAAGAGGAACTTAAGCTGTCACTATTTGCTGATGACATGATTCTATATTTAGAGGTTCCAGAAAACTTATAGACCTCATAAATGAATTCAGCAAAATAGCAGGCTATAAAATCAACACCCATAAATCTAAAGCATTTTTATATGCAAGCGATGAAACATCTGAAAGGGAAATGAGGAAATCAACTCCATTTGCAATAGCCTCAAAAAAAATAAAATACTTGGGAATCAATCTAATCAAAGAGGTGAAAGATCTCTACAATGAAAACTACAAAACATTGAAGAAAGAAATTGAGGAAGACCTTAGAAGATGGAAAGATCTCTCATGTTCTTGGATAGGCAGAATTTATATTGTCAAAATGGCCATACTACCAAAAGTGCTATACACATTCAATGCAATTCCAATTAAAATCCCAATGATGTACCTTACAGAAATAGAGCAAGCAATCATGAAATTCATCTGGAAGAATAAGAAACACAGAATAGCTAAAGCAATCCTGAGCAGGAAGAATGAAACGGGGTATCGCAATACCAGAACTTCAACTATACTACAAAGCAATAATAACAAAAACGGCATGGTATTGGCACCAAAATAGACAGGTAGATCAATGGTACACAATAGAGGTCATGGACACAAACCCAAATAAATACAATTTTCTCATACTAGACAAAGGGGCCAAAAATATGCAATGGAGAAAAGATAGCCTCTTCAACAAATGGTGCTGTGAAAACTGGAAATCCATATGCAACAGAATGAAACTAAACCCCTATCTCTCACCCTGCACAAAAATCAACTCACAATGGATCAAGGACCTCGAAATCAGACCAGAGACCCTGCAGCTTATAGAAGAAAAAGTAGGTCCAAATCTTCACCTTGTTGGCTTAGGATCAGACTTCCTTAATAGGACACCCATAGCACAAGAAATAAAAGCAAGAATCAATAACTGGGACAGATTCAAACTAAATAGCTTTCTCTCAGCAAAGGAAACTATCAGCAATGCAAAGAGAGAGCCTACAGAGTGGGAGAATATCTTTGCCAGTCATACTTCAGATAGAGCACTAATTTCCAGAATACATAAAGAACTCAAAAAACTCTACATGAAGAATACAAATAACCCAATCAACAAATGGGCTAAGGATATGAACAGACACTTCACAGAAGATCTATAAGCAATCAACAAACATATGAAAACATGTTCACCATCTTTAGTAATAAGAGAAATGCAAATCAAAACTACACTAAGATTCCATCTCACCCCAATTAGAATGGCAATTATCAAGAATACAAGCAACAATAGGTGTTGTTGAGGATGTGGGGAAAAAGGTACACTCATACATTGCTGGTGGGGCTGCAAATTAGTGTAGTCACTCTGGAAAGCAGTGTGGAGATTCCTTAGAAAACTTGGAATGGAACCACCATTTGACCCAGCTATCCCACTCCTTGGCCTATACCCAAAGGACTTAAAATCAGCATACTACAGAGATACAGCCACATCAATGTTCATAGCTGCTCAATTCACAATCGCCAGATATTGGAACCAACCTAGATGTCCTTCAGTTGATGAATGGATAAAGAAACTGTGGTATATATATATATATATACAATGGAATATTACTCAGCTATAAAGAATAATAAAATTATGGCATTTGCAGGCAAATGGATGAAATTGGAGAATATCATGCTAAGTGAGATAAGCCAATCTCAAAAACCCAAAGGACGAATGATCTCGCTGATAAGCAGATGATGATGACACATAATGGGGGGTGGGTGGGGCAAGAATGGATGAAGGAGGGACTGTATAGAGGGAAAAGAGGGGTGGGGGGAAGGAAAAAATAACAGAACGAATCAAACATCATTACCCTATGTAAAATGTATGATTATGCAAATGGTATGCTGCTACTCCATGTACAGAAACAACATGTATCCCATTTGTTTACAATAAAAATAAATTTAAAAAATTACTTTCTATAATTTTTATAATATTTCTAATAAGTCATTTTAAAAATCTACCTATCTTATTTCTTTCTTTTTGTTCCATAAATTCTTCCTCAAGTTTTCTCTTGCTTATAACTTTAAAGCATTCTTAGCAAATTTAAAGTTTTTGTTAAAGATGAGCATGGTGGTGCACACCTGTATTTCTGGCTACACCAGAGGCTGAGGAAGGAGGAATGCAAGTTTGAGGTCAGACTCAGCAACTTAGACTCTATCTCAAATTTAAAAAAACTAAGAATGGGGGATGTAGCTCAGTGATAAAGCACCCCGAGGTTCAATCTCCAGCACCCCCAGAAGAGATAAATAACTAAGGAGGTAACAATATAAATAGGCAAGACAAATTTGCACACACTGAGCAATGACAACAGTATCATAACTATCACCTTAAAAAGTATTCAGGGGCTGGGGCTATAGCTCAGTTGGTAGAGTGCTTGCCTGTTAAGCACCAAGGCCCTGGTTCAATTCCCAGCACCACATACACACACACGAAAAAAACCCAAAAAGTATTCAATACCTTTGATGATAAGATTCACCCTGATTTCATTTTGTGAAAAATGCTATTCTTACAAAACAACAGTTCCATTTGTGTACAATGTGTCAAAATGCATTCTACTGTCCTGTATAACCAATTAGGACAAATAAAATTTTTAAAAAAATCAATGGCTGTCTATTTATAAGGAAATATAAAAGGTGGTGTTGAATTAATACCACATAGATCTAATAAGCAAACCCCAGACTGCAGGAAATTACAGGTCAAACAAGCAATTTCTTCAACAAATACATTATGAGAATAAAAGGGGGAAATAATAGATTAAAAGTGCCTTAAAACACACTTTAGTCATATACCAATAAAAAGAGAAATATACCAATGAAAACACATTGTGATATTCATGAGACAACTAAAAAGTTGAATACAGATTGAATATGTGAAAATATTTGAGATTGATTATTAAATTTTAGGTATAATAATGGTACTGTTGTTCTATATTTTTTAAGAGTCTTTATCTTTTAGGAATACACATTGAAATATTTACAGAGGAGATGACATGAAATCTAGGAATTGCAGTGGTTATGGTGGCGCATGCCTGTAATCTCAGCAGCTTGGGAGGCTGAGGCAAGAGGATCTCAAGTTCAAAGCCAGCCTCAGCAATTTATGGAGGCCCTAAGAAACTCAGCGAGATCCTGTCTCTAAATAAAATATTTTTAAAAGGTTGGGATGTGGCTCAGTGGTTATATACCCCTGGTCCATTCCCTGGTACCAAAAAAAAAAAAAAAAAAAAATCTGAGAAATACCTCAAAATAATGTTGGGAGGTAGAAGTAAATGGAGGTGTGGTAACCAGTCCCCTAGAAAAACCCTTAGTGACCCTGCTTCAAGTATGCCATTCCTTCCCCTACAGTGTGGGTTGGACCTGGTCACTTTTCCCATATAATTTTCTTCTATAATTTTTCTTTTTTTAAAAACATATTTTTAGTTGTAGATGGACACAATACCTTTATTTTATTTAAATATTTTTTATGTGGTGCTGAGGATCGAACCTCACATGTGCTAGGCAAGCGCTCTACCACTGAGCAACAACCCCAGCTCCTTTTATAATTTTTCTAAAAGGTCATTTAAAAGTATCTGTCTTCTCAAAGGTGCCATAAACATACACTGGAGAAAAGATAGCCTCTTCAAAAAATGGTGCTGGGAAAACTGGAAATCATATGTAGTAGAATGAAATTGAACCTCTATCTCTCACCCTGCATTAAACTCAACTCAAAGTGGATTAAGGACTTAGGCATTAGACCAGAGACTGTGCTTACTAGAAGAAAAAGTAGGCCCAACTCTCTACCATGTCTGCTTAGGAACTGACTTCCTCAGTAAGACTGCTAAAACTCAAGAAGTAAAATCGAGAATCAATAAATGAGATGATATCAAACTAAAAAGCTTCTTTACAGCAAAGGAAACAATCAAGAATGTGAAGAGAGAGCCTACAGAATGGGAGAAAGTCTTTACCACCTGTACCTCAGATAAAGCATTAATCTCCAGGCTATATAAGGAACTCAAAAAACTAAAAAATTAAAAAATTTTAAAAAACCACAAAAAATAATAAGTCAATCAACAATTGGCAAAGGAAATGAACAGGCACTTTACAGAAGAAATACAAATGGTCAACAAATATATGAAAAAATATTCAACATCTCTAGAAATTAGAGAAATGCAAATCAAAACTACACTGAGATTTCATCTCACCCCAGTCAGAATGGCAATTATCAAGAATATAAGTAACAATAAATGTTGGTGAGGATGTGGGGAAAAAGGTACACTCATACATTGCTGGTGGGACTGCAAATTGGTGCAACCACTATGGTAAGCAATATGGAGATTCCTCAGAAAACTTGGAATGGAACCATCATTTGACCCAGCTATCCCACTCCTCAGTTTATATGCAAAGGACTTAAAATCAGTATACTACAGTGATGCAGTCACATCAATGTTTATAGCAGCTATGGAACCAACCTAGATGCCCTTCAACAGATGAATGGATAAAGAAAATGTGGTATATATACAAAATAGATTATTATTCAGCCATAAAGAAGAATGAAATTATGGCATTTGCAGGTAAGTGGATGTAACTGGAGAATATCAGAAGTGAAATAAACCAGTCCCCCCAAAAACAGAGGCAGAATGTTCTCTCTGGTATGTGGGTGCTAATCCACAACAAAGGAGGAAAAGATTAGAAGTAAGTTGGATTAGACAAAGGGGAATGGAGGGAAGGGAGAAGGACGGGAACAGGAAAGACAGTAGAATAAATTAGACATATCTTTCCTGTCCCTATATATTAATACACGACCAATGTAACTCCACATCATGTACAATCACAATAATGGGATCCTAATCAGAACAAGTTATACTTATTCTGTATATGTATAATATGTCAAAATACAGTCTACTGTATGTTTATCTAGAAAGAACAAACAAATATGTCCTCTTATTTCTCCTTTTTGTTCCATAAATTCTCCCTTAAGTTTTTTGTTTGTTTATAACTTGAAGCATCCTAAGCAAATTTAACGTTTTTTAAAAGCCAGACTTGGTGGTACACACCTGTAATCTCTGCTACTCTGAAGGCCGAGGCAGGAGGATGACAAGTTTGAAAACAGCCTGGGCAATATAACAAGACCCTGTCTCAAAATAAAACAAAAAGTGCTTGCCTAATGTGCAAGACCCTGAGCTCAATCTCAGGTACTGAAATAAATAAATAAATAAATAATGAAATTTAAAACATTAAAATAAGTTCAGTGTTTGTGAACCATTACATAAATTAATCTGGAGTACATTCATGATATAGTCATTGATTTAGTTGACTGCTTTTCTTAGCATTCAATTTGTGTGTGTGTGTGTGTGTGTGTGTGTGTGTGTGTGTATGTTTTGGAACTCCAGTGTGCTGGTTTGTTTGTTGTTTCTTTATATATGTCTCCTTTTATTTTGCCCTTAGTACCTCCATCTGAGTCCTAGGAATCAGGCCTTATAGAACTTTTCTGGGGACTTTCCTATGGAATATTGCAGGTATAATTGTAACTGAGCCAGTGTATGGATGATTTAGTTTTTAGTTTTTGGTTTTCAGTACTAGGGATTAAACCCAGGGGTTCTTTACCACTGAGTCACATCCCCAGCCATTTTTATCTTTTATTTTGAGACAGAGTCTGCTAAGTTGCCTTGCCAGTGGCTAAGGCTGGTTTCAAACTTGGATTTCTCCTGCCTCAGCCTCCTGAGATTTCTGGCGGGTGCCACAACACCAGGCTGATTTTGATTTTGGTTGCCTCCAAACCCTGTTCCCACTCCCACATGCTCATGGTTTCTTATAAATCTATAGGCTAGGATGCTACTATGGTTTGGATAAATAGCTCCCAAAGGTCTATATGTAAAGGCTTGTTCCCAGGGTGGTAGTATTAGGAGGTGCCGTGGACCCTTATGAGTGTAGGCCTTATGAGAGATCCTTCGTTCACTGGGGATATACTCTTGAAAGGGTATGGGACCCCAGCCCCCACTTCTTTCTCTCTCCCTCTCTCTCTCCCCACTTCTCCTTCCTGGTTTAAGATTTTACTTTACCACATGCTTCTCCATTTTTTGGTTCAAGAGATATTTCTCTTATTTTGGACACCCAGTTATGTTACTACAATGTTTTCTTTCCATATATTTTATCTATCACCTGCTACAAGTTTAACGCAGAGTGGATATATCAAATTGCTCTCTACATCCCTTGGACTGAAAATTTTCCTAAAGTCCTAATCTGGGTTTTTATTTGATGATTTTTACTGATCCAGAGAGTTTAGAACTGGAAGCAAGAGGTGACTCATTCCAAGAACTGGAACTTTTCGCCATATACTTTAAATATCCTTTACCTAGTAGTTTTCAGTACTGACACTAATAAAACGAAAATAGAGTTAGTTGCTAGTTAGGTAAACAACATTAAAATCCTTTGAAATCGTTTATATTATGGTCTTCATATTCATAAACTTTACCTCAGTTTTTCCTTCAAATTATTTGTACATATATTTTTAATTGAATCATCACATTTAACTTTTGTTTGCATATTTTTTATGCCACCAGACCTTTTCTATTGGTCACTTTTCCCTCTCTACCCCTTCCAAATAAGAGAAAGAACAAGAATACAGCTGGACAGGTATGTGGGTAACAATAAAGGGACCCTCTGTACTGACCTCACACTTTAGTTAAGTGAACCTGCTATAGTTCACATCTGGAATGTCCCCGAAGGCACATGTATCAAAGGCTTGGTCGCCAACCTATGGTGCTATTTGGGAGGTAATGGACACTTTAGGAGGTGGGGCTTCATGGAAGAAAATTAGAGCATGCCCTTGAAGATGATATTGGGACCCTACTGCCTCTTTCTCAGTCACCATGAGGCAAAACAGGCCTCCTTCACCAAGGTCCAAAGCAAGAGGATCAAGTAACCATGAATTGAAACCTCTGAAACCATGAGCCAAAATAAACATTTCCTCCTTTTAAGTTGATTATCTCAGGTACTTTGTCACAGTAGTGGAAAGTCAGGTATTTTGTCACAGCAATGGAAAACTGACCAGGGTTCTGACCACAGAAAACTGACCACAGAACCCCGGGTGGATTTGATGATTTGAGTTAGTTGCTCAGAGAGGCAACAACTCTTCAGTTTCCCATTCTGAGATTGCATGGGAAAGTAGAGATGATACCTGAATTTCCTGGGTCCCTGAGAAAATGTGACATCCCTACACACCTACACACGAATTTCAGGAAGAACCAAATATTTCTCAAGTGCTCCAGAGTGAAGTACGTAGATGCTGAGAGCCCCTACACCTGCTGTGGGCAGGGGACTCAGACCTTCCAATGAATATAGCAACCTCAGTTGTCAGTGATTATGTAGTCAGAGACCAAGGAGACCAGGAAGTCTCATCAGATGTCTGATGGGGAAGTACTCAAATCAAAGACTAAATGTGACAGTTCCACTTCAGTGGATACTGGAAGAAGATACAAGACAACCCCTCCAAATGCCTCAATCACACTGACCCATTGTAGGAAAATCTGGTTAGAAGAGGAATGGAACATTCTGAATTGACTCAGTTTAAATGACATGTTATTCTGTTTATGTGGAAATGACTATATTCTAACACTTCTGCCTCAGGAGAAATGAGCATTTGGAAATAAAGCAAGTTATGTGAAAATAAAGATTTATTTTTCAGAAAAATAGATTATTGTCTATTGATGTGCAAGGCCCATTGAGGGAAGGAAACAAAAAGTTCATAGTTTTACCCCAAGCCTCTATCTCTGAACCCTGTCTAGCTCTATCCAGAGTTTCTGATCTCCCTACATTTTTAGTCCATTTAAAAATAAGGTGGGGCTTTGCAATTGGACTGATTGGTCCTCCAGGGAGCATTTCTGGAGACAGTTTTGGTTGTCACACTGAGTGAGGGAAGATGTGCAACTAGCATCTAGCAGGTAGAGCCCAAGGATGCTGCGAATTGTTCTGCAAAGAATGACAAAAAAATAATTCAACCTAAAATGTCAACAGCACTGGGGTAGAGAAATGCTGAAGCAGAGGAACATTAATCTTGATTTGGGGGTGATTGCTGAGGATATCTACATCGTAGTTGACATGACAGATGGATATATGAGAGGGAAACTGAGCTAATTCTTAAAAAATATTTTTGAGAACAGATTTTCTGATTCTGACATTCATAGCAGGGAGAAAACACCTCTACTTTGAGGCAAGAAGTGGTGCTGTCCACTGATCCTTCGGGATCTGAGGAAAACCCCCGCTTGAGTTCTCTTTAGGATGAAGCTGTTCTCTGATCCCTGTCTTGAGACAACACACTTCTGTGTGGTGGAGATACAGAGTATAACACTGAAGGGCACAGACTGAATTCTGAGTTCAAAATGTGACTCCATTACTCCTGGACTACGTGAGGAAGAGCAAGATTTCTAACTCCTCCTGCTTCCGGACCACATCAGACAGGACAGCAGCATCCACTTTGTGGATATATTAGGTTTAGTTGCATCTCCTATAGTGTGCAAGGTCAGGAAGTTCCCTCCTAAAGGTGACAAGATTCCTCTTTACATCTGTCACACTCATGCACATGTTGAGAGTCATAAAGACACATGTTTGCCCATCTTCTCCTGAATATTTGTGCGTTATTTCCATACTCTGTCACTCAGCACTTGTCATTTGCTCTCTCCTACTCTTTTCTGTTTGTTTTGACACCCTGGGCAACAGATTACATTGGGTTCCTTTAGTATTTCCCATGGTGACTAACCCACTTAGGCGTTTGCATGTGTGGGCAAATGCTGTAGCTAGACAGCCTAATCCCGGCTCCTACTTACTAACTGTGATTTTCAGCAACTTAATTAATTTCTCTTTACCCAAATTTTCACATTACTAATAGGATAACAGTGATACATACCTTTAATATTGTTGTGGATTAAATAATTCAACGTATGTAAAATGCTTTGAACAGTGACTGGCACGTTGTAAATGCCATATAAGTGCTAGCTGGCATCGTCATCACCATCATTATCATCATTATTTTGTGGTCCAAGTTTAAACTCCAAATGATTACTAGTTGGTAGGTCATTTGGTGTTTTTGAGTGTCAGGCTACCTCTTAATTGTCTTTGCTTAGCCCACAGTCTTGACCTGGAAGCATGTTCAGTTTCTAACATCAGAAGGATCAAGTTGGGGGTATGAAGGAAGATTCTTGGTAGCACAAAAATAAAAGAGGTACCATGTTTGGTTACTTCCTCTGTCTGTGCAGCAGTTTTGTTAGAACTTCATCATAGTCTTTGCAGCTGTTGTCTCAATATATGTACTTTAATGAATCAGATATTATTACCCTAGATATATATATATAATTATATGACTGGTAGAATTCTACATCATGTGCAACCAGCAGAATGAGAAATTATACTCCATTTATATATGATATACCAAAGTGCATTCTACTGTCATGTATAACTAATTAAAACAAATTAAAAAAATTTTTAAAGAATCTCCTTTGAAGAATGCGCTTAAGAAAAACTCTCCTTGCTACCTTCCCCCTATCCCCAGCGCCTGGCGCCAAGTAGAAAAACAAGTGTTTGTTGAGCTGAATTGACTCATTCAAACTGGGTAATTCCAGAAGAGGTAGTTTCAGCAGCTGCCTCAGCAACACAAGAGATGGGCCACTTCAATACAAACTAGAGCAGCCCAGGTCCCCACACCCTCATCACCCTTCTTTCCAGAAAGGTTTCATGCCTCATTTCATTAAAAATCAATCCATGACTATTTATCAACATTTACATCATCAGCGAGACATCAGAAACTGAATTTGCAACTCTAGGGAGCCGCCCCATAGAGTTGAAAAACAAAGGAAGATGCTCAATTTGGCCAGGGCTGCTACCCTACTGCATTACATGGAAATATGTACTTCATCCTTCTGATTCATCTCTAATAGAATTGCAACAACAGGATTCCATTAAACCTAATAAAGGTGTAATTAAGTAAGTGCTGGGGGGTGAAGCACTGTGCCAGGTGTTTGGGGTATATAAACATGACTAAGATAGGGACCCTGCCCTCAAAACACTAACAGAAGGTGGAGGGGAGAGATTGAGCAATAATCCAGTGGGAATGGAATCATAAAGAGCTTTATCAAGAAGACAGAGTCTGAGACGGAACTTGGAGGATGAGCAGTTGTTCTACAGTGGAGTGAAGGGAGGCAGCATCTGGCTGTCAGAAATCCTGGTTCTGAGATACTAGGAAGGGGGATAAATGAAAAGTCTGGGGTCAGAAGCCACAGTGCAGTCTATGGTCACCTGGAGTTGGGAGGGCATTGTAGCATGACTCATGAGCCCATCTGATGGGGTTATTTCCATGGTAATGCCAACACCCTTCAGGGAGTGATTCCCAGGAAGGGAACAGTGGAAGAAGGAGAAAGGAAGAGCAAAGAAGGGCAAGACAGTGAGAGAAACCCCTGAAAAATATAGTTCCTACTCCAAGTTGTGATCCTAGCTGGTTCTGGCTGCTGCTGCAGATGATAACATAATTCTGCAGGGTCAGCCACAGGCAGATGGCCTTAAGCATCATGATAAACCATAGATGGCCAGCCCAGAACCCAACTGTTACCTGGGAAGTGTTGTAACAGTTCAAGGAGGCAAAAAATTATTGAATACTCCAAGGGAAATACTTAAGAGGATTTGATAATATTTATTTGCAGGTTTATACTCGGTTTCTCAAGTATTTCATAAATTGCAAGGAGCAAATAATCTCTTCCTAGGTGATCAAATCAATCCTCCTTCTATCTAAGCAACTCAGTTATCTACCCCACAATATCTTTTCTCTCACACACCTCCTGCCCTCAAGTTGACAAAATAGAAAGAAAGCCATTTTAGAGGTGGCAATGTGCTAAAAAGCCATTTTAAATGTGGCCGTCCTCCTTCAGGTTACTTCCCCCAGCTTTGCCCTTTTTCAGCAGAAAGTGGCTTGGAGATGTTGTCACCCATTTTTCCATGGAAATGGAATGTAGAAACTGACAGTGGGGAAATGTAACAGTGGCCCACTTATGCTTTGAATATAGCCCTTGCTGCTCTGCCACTGCAACTTATTTTTTAAATGGACATGTTTCTCTCTCTTCCTCTATTCCTGCTCCTCCCTAATCTCTCCCCCTCCCTAATCTCAGGGGAAATAGGATTACCTTTCTTCCCCTTCTAGGCAGTTACCTGTCCCTGAGTACACACCCACCACAGGAATGAAATAATCCAGACTTTGTGGATGGGGCCAGAAGATCTCAGAAATGACTATCTCCCAAATTAACAAGTGAATTAAGACACGTGGAATGTAGCCTTTGAATCACCTCTTTAAAAACCCACTTCCTGCTGATAGGCAGAATCACAGCCTCTGGAACAGGAATCCCCTGTGTCTCTCCTTTGCTAGCAAAGCAATAAACCTTCTTTTTCCATTTGTTCAAAAATGAATAAATAAATAAATAAACAAATAATAAATAAATAAATGTGGTGCTCCTACACTGCCCACTGCTCTTGGTGGTTGTGCTGCTAGTGTGAAAACTATGAGAAAAGAAGGCTTTTACTTTTGGTCCCCTCATGCAAGCTCACCTTCCCAGCCAGGCTCAGACACCCTTGCTCTAAGGCTGTGTTTTAGGGTGTGAGATTTTTTTCTCGCAAAGCAGCTCCAGTAACAGGCCCCAGCAGTATATGTTTGAAGTTGAGAAATGATGTTTGTATATGAAGATGCTATTATTTCTCATACACAACTGCCCAAGTGTAGCTGACAGACAAAGACAACACCTAACCTGTAACCAGGATTCTTTCTCCACTACTGGCTTATGGTTGTAGCTATAGCTTCCTGGTGGTTGGCATTTTAAGCTCATTTGCTTTGCTTTGCTTTAGAGTGCTGGATACCTTTGCTCGGAAGGGACCACACTGCCTCCAGCTGCTCAGTTGAGATGGTGTACCGTGGGCTGAGGTGCTGATCGTCAGTATTGGGTGGTGCCTTTGGTCTGGGAGCTGCAATCCTGTGAATCCTAGCATCTGCTCTGTTGTGTCCCTGCTGGAGCTATTGCCCCTGTCAGCCCAGCTTCTCTACTGCACTGGGCCTATCCCTTTCTTTGAAATAAACTTAGACATCAGAATGTATAATGACCCTTAATCTCCTGGACCACACTAGGGGAGGAAGAAGGAATGGATAGCTCCCTTCTTTCCCAACCATTGTCCAAGGTCTGTTTGAAGCATGCTTGGTCATTAGGGGTTATTCCAGTGTTCCTAGCTTCGAACTAAGCACAAAGCAGGGTCTGTAAGTGTATGCTAGTTCAGAAATTCCCCTCCATCTGCCTTTCAGAAATACTAATATGACAGCCTTTGAACAGCAGCTTCTAAACATAGTTTTTGATTGTGATTCTTTTTTCTCCTTTGCCTTCTTTTTCCCCTCCTTTTCTTTTCTTCCTTCCATCCCTCCTTTCCCCTCCCCTTATCATCTTCTTGGCTTTCTCCTCCTCCTCCTTCTAACTTACATACTGACTTCTCTTTTCCAACCACCCCATTCACTTCTTTACCATACTGCTGTTTACCAACATCTCCTGTCCAATGAGATACCTCAAATCTTCTGCAGAGTGGAGGTCCTCTCGGTGCTATGTGCATGGGAAGGCCACCCTTGAGAAAGCAGGAAGAGCTACCACAGTCACAACATCAGACAGAGGTAAACACAGAGGTCATCTTTCAAGTTCAAGAAACCTCTCTGCACTGTTTGAAGCAGAGAATGGTAACTGCTGAGAGGACCTCCATACAAAGCCTTCCACAAGGCTGCTGCCATTTGTCTTTTCTAAACTCTGGTCCCTGCTTGCTCACTCAGAGCCTCCACGCCTACTCACTGCAGACTCAGTGCCTTCTTTCAGCACTCTGTTCTGTGACCCTCCTCCCAGTCTGGTCAAGTGGTTCTCACCTACCAAGCACCAGACCCACCCCTCACATCTTTCACAAAGCCTTCTTTGACTCCTAGGTGCTTTCTTCTCTTCAACTCTGCAGCATTGTGGTTAAAGGATTCTCCTGCATTTCTGGCTGCAGCAGGGAGGCTGCCAAGAGTGTCCCAACTTTCCCTTAAGGCTCCAGCATTAGACAGATCAACAGACCTGTCTCTCCCTCACTCCTGATCCTTCATCAGCTGTTACCACTTGTCTGTAGGGAAGGCAAACTCAGATTCTTGATGTCTGGGCCATAATTGGCAGGAAGTATTTGGGTTTTTCATTTTTGTTTAATCTTCAAAAGCTGATTAATATGTGAAAGACAAATTAAACAAGAAAATGGTCTCTGAATAGTTTTGTAATAGTAGCTGTCTTTTAAAAAATAAAAAATGATTTTTATTTTAATATGGAAGTATTTTTAAAATTTATTAATAAAATGGCTCCTTCTATGGAGTTTTTTTTGGTGGGAGCAAATAGAGTTACTCAAAGATAAATGCTTTATATAAAAAACAAAGGTGAAATGACACAAAAGTGTCAGCTGTGAGACATTAAAACTGGGTTTTTCCTGCAATGTAAGAATATAAGAACTGCCACCTTTATCAGAAGATGTCTCAAACCTGGTGAACTCTCTTTAGCAGTGACACTAACAGAAACATCCAAGGAAGATGTGCATCCTTAGAGAGTTCATAGATTAGAGCTGCTCCCTCAAAATCCCTTAGTGATCCCAGTCACTGAGGGGTTAATTGAATCCATTTATATCCCCATGACTTCAGTCTGCATTAATTCTCCCAAATTTGCATCTCAAGTTAAATAGCGCAACCAGAACTCAGCACAAATATTGAAGTGGATAAGGATTTAGAGGGAGGATGAAAAGTTCAGATTTTTATAGGTATAACATGGTTTTAAACTGTTTTATTCAGTTTGTGAAGTTTTATACCTCTCTGGTTGTATGCTGCTAAGAGGACTGGCATGGTAGAGTAACAAAAATTAGGTACAAAAATCAAGATAGAATTTTGTAGTCTAAATTAAAAAAATGTAGCCAAGAGCCCTTTAACTAGGCACTTAACATCTGATGTAATATTGACTACTCCAAGATAGATAAAGATCGGCATCTCGCTTACTATAACTAAAGTAGTAACAGCCCCAAATAAGTTTTGGAAAGTGCACTTAACAACTAGGTCATATAAAATAAAAGAAACCAAGTCAAGTCATAAAAACACTTTATATCCAAAAAGGGATGAGGATGGATTAAATGTGTTGCGGCTTTAGTGTCCTTAAAGAGCTATTTTCTAAAAAACATATATCCTGATTGCACTATTATTAACTACATCCTCGTTATTTTTATAAGACAAAGCAATGACACCAGAATCACATAACAATAGAACTGGAAGGAACATTTATAGTAGACTCATTAAAATTTCAATTTAAAATCCCTTTGCCCAAAGATGCTTCAAGATGGTGGAAAATAAATGCTCTTACATTTTATTTTTAATTAATCTTTTCCCTGCTTTACAATTCTCAAGGAGTCATTCCGCCTCTTATCTGCTTTCTGCCAAACAACAAATGATAAATAGGATGACTCCCTGTCTTTTAAAACCATTTCATAAAAAAGGAAGATTTAAAGAAGGAAGTGCCATAAGAACAGAGGAGAGCAAGTGGGCTTTGCACCTGTGGGTAGGTGTGATAATGGGCACAATTGTAATTCTGATAAATTTTTTATCACATGCAAAGGACCTGATGCACAAGGGTCACTGCCAGACAAGGAAAAGGACGGGGTTGACCAGGCAGTTGCTCCATGACTAGGGTACTTACGGAGCAGTGAGGTAGCCCTCCAAAAAGCCAGCCACAAACATGATGATCTCGTTGCTCAGGGCCTGAGAGCCATACCCAGCTCTGATCTCCAGGATGCTCCAACCTGTGGTTTCCATGGAGTCATTGTAATAGCCATAGGCATCCCCACTCTTGTCCAGAACGTGTTTGACTTTTATTGTCTTTTCAGAAGGTATCCAGTATGCAGTTGCATAGTAGACTTCTGGAAGAAAAGGAAAAGGTGCTAGAATATGTAGGTGTGTGGTTTCTATGTAACCAACAATTCCAACATATTTGCTTCTAAAGATTTTTATTCTATTAGAATATAGTTGTCCTTGCCACCAGTGGGGAAAAACCAGAGCTTTAATCAAGGGGGATGTACCAGAGCGCAGAGAGGCAGGTCAAAGGGAGGGGTGTAGCTACAGCATCACAGAGGTGGGCTTGAGAGTGTCATCTGCAGGCGTGGGATTTTGGGCGGGGCTGGAACTGGAGCTCATCCTCACCTCTTAATTCAGCCAATGAAAAGCTTCTTGGCCCTGGTCACCAACTTTTTCCGTTTTCCTCTGTAGTTGGACCAAAGGCATTCATAGGCTCCTTGTTCTACATCCCCTGCTTAATTCTTCATGTGTGACATCCTTATTTCTCAGAAAACCTCGAAGCTATCACCCGTGGTCCCCCAGGGTGTTGCACTCATTCCACCTTTCCCGTCTTGTTCACCTCAATCCTACCTACTCTGGATTCCACCCCCTCACCTACTTCAGGAACTTTGTTCCATAGTATACCTGTACCCCAAAGCGCACCCTTTCTGTCCGCCTTAGCATAAGATGCTCCACTGTCTCAGAGATAAAAGGAAACCAACTACAAAGCCCTCTCTGCCACTTGTGAACAGGCTTAGCTAGGGTTGGGATCTCTCATTCCCTTCATGAAATCATCACGAATTTTATAGAGCATCCACGCTCTCTCGGGGACTGTGCTCGGTGCTAGAGCTACAAACATGACTGGCGCAGTTTCAGGCCTGCCTTCTGGAAGGAGAGTGTCCCCACACTTCACTTCCTCACTTCCTCCAGCCTGCTGCCCTTCTGTCCATCCCCACCACACCACCAGCTCTGCTCCTGCCCGGCTCACTAATGGATCCTAGTGTCCTATGAACTGGCGAAAGCACTTGATCCTGGTGACTCCTTACAGTTACCACTTAGTGTCTCAGGGGATTGCTTCCAGGACCCCCTACAGATTCCAGACTATGCAGATGTTCAAGTTCCTCATATAAAATGGCCTAGCATTAGCAAGGAGCCTAAACACATACTCCTGTATGCTTTAAGTCAGTTCTAGATTACTTTTCATGCCAAATACAATGTAAATGCTATGTGAATAACTGTTATACTGTATTGTTTAGGGAATAATGACAATTTAGTAAGACACATATTTAGTACGTACACAATTATTTGTTTTAAATATTTTCAATCCGTGATCAGTAGAATTCTTAAATGTGAAATACATGGACCCAAATGGTCAACTGTATTCTTAAAATTCTTTGCTCCCATGGTATCTGGGATGCTGCTCTCTCCTGAATCCCCTTCTTCTTCCCCTGCCTTTTTCTTTATTCTCCCCATGGGTTCCCCTTTATGTTGTATACTCCATGGTACGCTGAAAAGATTATCTGGAAGATTCCATGAGCACTAGAAATTCAAAATATCTAAAATAAAAGTCATAATCCCTCCTAACCCACCCACCTCCGTCATTCCATGCTTCTTATCTCTATCATCTCTCAACCTGAAACCTAAATCCATCCTGCCTCCTGGTCCTCATGACTCATGTTCAAGCAAAACTTCCTGAATCTCTCTTTCACCAGTCTCTGCCTTTTTGTCTCTATATTTCTATGAGAGTTTAGGTATCACAACTGACCTTTTCACCATAGAAGAGACCTTTTTCTAGTTACCTTTGACCTTCAACCCATTCTTCATTCTTTGCCAGAATAACTTTTCTAAAACGTAAATTAGGCCAGATGTGGTGGCAGATGCCAGTAATCCCAGTGGTTTAGGAGGCTGAGGCAGGAGGATCACGAGTTCAAAGTCAGCCTCAGCAACTTAGTGAGGCCCTAAACAACTCAGTGAGACCCTGTCTCTAAACAAAATACAAAAAAATAAAAGGTGGGGGGTGTGGATGCGGCTCAGTGTTTAAATGCCTCTGGGTCCAATACCCAGTACCAAAAGAATAAAAAGTAAAAAATAAATAAAACCCACCACCACAACAACAACAAAATACAAACTAATTTTGTAACCTTGCCTACCTAAAATTTTCATGGCTTCTGTCTTAACAAAATAGCAATCCTTCACCTTACTCTCTTGATCTTTATAACCTGACTTCCATCTGTCCACCTCATAGCTTTTGAGACCACCCCTCTGTGCACTTTGTGATACAGAAACTATTATATATAGCTCTCCAAACCGCCATGAGCAGGATCAATGCTTCTGATTTGCATATGCTATTTCTTCTGCCTTAGATTTTCTTTCTTATAGCAATCTCAAAATTGCTATTTAGAACTCAGGAAGCAGCACCCCTTTTGTAGAGGCTGACTTTCTCTACAAGCTCAACGTGCCTTATCTGCCCATCTTTACGCTTTGTCTCACTCGCTGTACTGAACTTACATGTCTGTCCCTGCTCTGAGACTGAATGCCTCAAGGCCAGAGAGATTGTTTTCTTTGCACTTGGAAAAGTACCTGACACATAGCAGGTACTCGATAAATAACTGTGAAAGGAAAGAAGACTTAGGAAGGAAAAGAGAGGGGGAAGAAAAGAAATGGAGAAAGGAAACAGCGTATAGTGCATTTTTTTCTGTCTGAGAAACCAATTGCACATCTGCTGTAGTTACATTTGGGTCAATCATCAGAGTAGCAGGAGGAGGTTGATTGACTCTCAGGTTTTAGGCTGAGACTCAGGGGATGGATGCTGAATCATTTACTGAGAGACGAAGCAGACCAGGAATAAGCCTGGGAGGGAATGTGAATTTAGTTTTTGGCATAGAGAGTTTTTAGTGGTCAGGAGGCTAGAGAGCTTCAATTAAATATTTATCCAGGGATATCTGTTGACAACATTTAAAATTAAATCAACATTTTTAACAAAGATTTTCTATCAAGTAAGCATTAAAAATGAAATCTTAATGCTAGATCATCATGTTAGGGAACAGACAGATGTGAATGGTGGGAACATGAGTTAAGAGAATAATTCCATAAAGTGGGCCCACTGTGCCAACCCCCACAAGCTTTCTTTTTTTTAAAAAATTATTTATTTTAAAATTTTTTACAGACTGCATTTTGATTCATTGTACACAAATGGGGTATATCATTTTGTTTCTATGGTTGTGCACGATGTAGATTCATACCATTTGTGTAATCATACATGTACATAGGGTTATGATATCTGTCTCATTCCACCATTTTTCATACCACCCCTCTCATTTTTTTCAACATAATCTAAAGTTCCTCCATTCTTCTCTCACTCCCCACCCCCCCACCCCCATTATATATCATTCTCCACTTAACAGGGAAAACATTTGACCTTGGGTGTTTTGGGCTTGGCTTATTTCACTTGGCATGATATTCTCCAATTTCATCCATTTATTTGCAAATACCATAATATTCTTCTTCTTTATGACTGAATAATATTCCACTGTGTATATATACCACAGTTTCTTTATCCATTCATCTGTTGAAGGGCATCTAGGTTGGTTCCACAATCTAGCTATTGTGAACTGAGTTGCTAAAAACATTGATGTGGCTGTGTTACTGTAGTATGCTGATTTTAAGTCCCACATGCTTTCTTTTCCAAGAAGCAATTTACCTACAGCCCTGCCTGGCCTCAGTGGACAGGATATGTCACATTCCTCAGCAAACTACCTGTTAAATGCAGGAGAAATGCAGGCCCAAGATAATGTCAGGGGGAGGAACCCAGATTTTTGTGACCAGATTCTGAAACTCTGGGAGATAAGGACAGTTCCTCCTAACCATAAAATCTGTAAGACTGCATTGTTAAGAATTCAGTTAGAACCAGACAGCATGGGCCAAGGTGACCTAGAGTTGCTATGACAGTAGGGACTTGACAGTCTGATGTCACCTTGCAGTTTGTCAAAAGTCAAGAGGTGGACCTAGGAGGGACTCTCTGGAAATTTCTCTGGGATCCCCAGTAAATTAGAGTACAGGAGAAACATGTTGTCCCTCTCTCCTCTGAGAGCACCCACTTTCTCCCTTGAGGGTGTCCCCTCTCCCCATGCCCTAATCCCTTCAATAAACTCATGGCATTTACTCTCTTAGTGACATGTCTGAAATCTTTCTGACTTGGTCACAGGAATCATCATTTGAAAAGGGAGTCTCAGTGCTCCCTCAGTTTCTTGGAAGTCTCCAGCTCCATAATAATCATGTATGCTATCCCAAAGGGGCTGGGTGATGGGTTGCTACTTGGTCAGGCTCAGGTCCTAATTATGATCCTTCTCTCTCTCTCTTTTTTTTTTTATCTCCTTGTGGTATGGGGATTGAACCCAGGACTCCATGCATGCAGGGCAAGCACTCTATCAACTGAGCTATACTCCCAGTACTGGAAGGCTTCCTTTAAGAAAGATTAAGTAGAAATGAAGCTTTGTCAATAAACTTCTGGCAACAAATAAGTGTCTAATTTGGCAATTGTGGACAGGTTCCATAGAAACTTCACTTCTTCTTTCAAAAGCAATAAATATGTTTTCCAAATTTTTATTTCTGTTCCCAAATGTCATAGCTGAGTCTTTCCCCAGTTTTTTCGCACATTCTCTTCTACCCTCACCTCCAGAGAGTCTTGTATGGAAATGAGGAAGCAGGGCTAGTTGACTACAAAAGAGCCCTGAAGAGCTGTGGCAGGGGAAGAGTCATAAACAGGAACTGTAAAAGGAAAAAGGAAGGCGGGAAAGCCTGCCGCCCTCTTCCCTGTCAGTGCTATCCACAAAGCATGACTTGAGCTTTGGCTCCTTCTCCAGCCCTGGTGTTTCTCATCTCAACGCACGAGCTCTGCTTTCCCCTTTTCTCTGTACACTTGGCTTGCTCAAGCTAAGCTAAGTAATTCAGCCCTGTGTTTTCACTTTTGCTGGTATTGACAGGGGACAGATCAAGGGAATAATTCTATAAACTGGGGCCCATTGTGCTGACCCCCACAAGCTTTCAGTTTTAAAAAGCATTTTTCCTGCAGCCCTGACTGGTTGAAGTCCGCAGGATGTGTTAACATTCTTCATCAAACTACTGCTGGAGAAATACAGGCCTGAAATAATGTTGGTAAGAACACCTCTAGTTACGGTAAGGTGGGGATCTTTTGTGATCCTTACACAGATCAAACTCCAGAACTCAGGGAGACAAGGAAAACTCTCTCTAACTATAAAATCTATAAGAACAGGTTCCAATTAGAACTGGGAAGCATGGACCAAAGGGACCTAGAGTTGTCATGGCAGTGGGGACTTGAAAGTCTGATGTCATCCTGCTGTCAGTCAAAAGTCAAGAGGTGGACCTGAGTGAGGTGCTCTCTGGAAACTTCTCTGGGATCCCCAATAAAACTGGAGGGCAGCAGAGACACAATGCCCCTCTCCTCTCTGAAAGGACCCACTATCTCCCTTAAGAGTGTCCCCCTTTTCCCTCTGCTATCTCTTCTAATAAACTCAAGCCTGTTACTCTAAGGATAATGTCTGAAATCTTTCTGGCCTATTCACAAGAATCTAGGTTTGAAGGAGGGCTTTCGTGCTGCCTAGTTTCATAGAAGGCCCCAACTCTTATCGGTACCACCTAATTTCCTGACCACAAAAATAAACTTCTGCAAATATGTACTATTTTTGCCACAAGGTAGTTCTATGCAAGAAAAACCTTGGTCCAGTCCTCAGAATTCTATAGTAAAAATTAAATACTAAATTAATTGGCACATGCTTTGAGAATTAAACCAAAACTGAGTTGTTCACTCCAGCCCTAAAGGATGTCCCGGCTCCTCCGTGATTTTTCTCCATGGACCGGTTCTTTCTGGTTTTCCTAGCATCCACGATATTCTCTGATTTCCTTAAATCCTTTAGTTTAAGCCACCATAGTTGTCTATTAAAAAATACATAGTTGTATATAAAAAATACATAAATCTTCAAGTTGAGAGGCCAATGGTGGGAAAAGTGAAATAGTGAAAAGGTAGAAAAACATTACATTATTCTAATCTTAACCTAGTTTTACCCAACCTTGGTGAGAACAGGAACTGTCTACTTTTCACTCCCTATCAATAAACACTCTACCTAAGAAAGTAATGTTTCTTTGAATTGTGTGTTGTTCAATAAAAGGCAAGTTTATTAGTACATTCATTCACAGAAGTTATTGTCCAAAATAACTCATGTGATTAAGTTTGCAAACTTGGGTAACAGACAGATGGGAGTGTTCCAACTCTCAGCTGAGGTGTAGCCATCCAGAGAGGCAAGGGTCATGTGTCAACAGCCTCTCTGGAGTTATAAAAATAAAAAATCAGATTTGAACATCACTTAGTGGCAATGTCCTCAAAATCGGCTTGCTTGACAAATATTTGTTGAGTGAATAGGAATGCTACTTTATGAAAAATTTTTTTTCTTCTAAAAATAAAGATTAAAGACTCAATTATTTTTATATTTGTCTCTGTGTAAAAACCAATCACCCAAATTAAATTTCTTATATGTACTTGCATGCTTAATATTTTCTATGAGTTCATTGTTTTAGGCTGGAAAAAAAATTCTTAACCTTATGTTGCTTAAATCACTCTTTTGCATATTCTCATATTTGAAGTCTGATTTTATTTTCTTCTTTCCTTTTTTTTAATTTTAAACTGGGAATGGAATTCAGGGGTTCTACTACTGAGCTCTATCTCTAGCCCTTTTCATTTTATATTTTGAGACAGGGTATCATTAAGTTGCCCAGGTTGGCCTTGAACTTGTGATTCTCCTGCCTCAGTCTCCCAAGTTGCTGTGGAAACTAATTTTCCTAGCACCTCATTTTATGAAAGAGTAAGTAACTTTTCAACTCTAAGCAATCTACTGGTGGCCTTGTATATTCAGTGAGTTAGAGGGAGACAAAAAAGAAATGAGACAGAGCAGGCAGAATATGTGAGTGAAAACAGAAAAAATATAATTGAAACAATCTATTCATAGTGGGTTCAGTTAATGATTCACTGATTCTGCTCTCTGAATTGCCTATGTCCACTGAGCTAGTTTCTGGTATTTCTGTCTGTACACCTTGGCATTGTGCTTCGCTTCTTGAAAGCACTCTCAGTAAATTGCTCTCTGATTTTTTGATTTGCTTTGACTCTTCATCAGAGTCACTAAGCAAATAAATGACTCATGAATTAAACAATCTTAAGGCAACAAAATTAAAAGTAGGTGCTTCAGCTTGACTCTCTCCAGAAAGCAAAGACTAATTCTCTTGCTAAAAGGGGGATTATTTTGGCCAAGTGCTCTTAGGAAACAGAGTGAGGGACTGAGAGAAAGTCAATTCAAGAATCTCCATTGCAGTGGACACTGGAGATTGATCCCGTTGGGACCTCCTAAAAAGGTGTGTGGAATGAGCTTCCAAAGTCTCCACCCCTAGGATGGGAAAGGGAACATTTATCTGCCTGCTCCTCCTGCACAGGCCCAGAGTTGCCCTGTGGAGTGTTAAATGCCTCACTGCCAGGTTTACATGTGTTTCAGTGCTAAGTGATTATAATTTCAGAGATGCTCTGAGGTAGAAAGCAAGAAACCTGTGTGGTGCTGCTGAGGTGGTATACCTCATGCTACACCTGCATAAAGCTGGAATGAAAGGCAAGCAAGAGAATGTAAGGTGGGATGCACGATGTGTGGCTGACCCAGGTAAGCAGAAGGACAGAGAGTTCTTAAAAATAGCTTCAAAGCAACAAAACAATCATGTGAAAAAATGTTGAAGATTTGCTTGGATCAGGAATGATCCCTTTCCTTCATTGCCTTGAAACGCACCTATTATTCACCTATTATTCACTGCCTGTCAGTTCTTGCCACAAGTCCTATCAAGAAAACATCAGCTTGGTCTCATTCTGATTTGGCACTGATAGCTTAATCCTCATTCCTATCACTTGCTAATTAGACATATTTGTGTGCACTTGGTTCAATGAACTTGACATCCAAGCTCCTTGAGGATGAGAAGTGACATCTCATATTTTCTTAGGTCCACTCCCTTGGCCCTGCACACTGCTTTATTGATTATGTGGCCACTGAAATCCCAAACTCTCACATTGGCTGGGAAGGTCACATTACACAGCAGAGACCTATCAAGTTCGTAGTGAATTAATTCTGATTTCTAATTTTAAATTAAAGTTCTAATATCTTAGGTTTGCAAATGACCCCCCCAAAAATAATGCAGACTTGAATAACCCAATACTACTTTATGCTGGAATTATGTGATATTAGCAAGGCTAATAGATTTCAGAGCAAGTCGGTTTCTTTCAGTGATTTGCTCATGCTGTTTTCAAATATCTCAAGAGACTTCCACAATTTTCTCTAGGAAAATTGTAACATGACATCTGTTGTCTGTGTGGACACAGAATTTCAAGTTTTATACCAAAATTTCCTCATAATTTCACTACCTATATTTCATTTTTGCCACATTAAGTAAATTCCTTTTTTTTTTGTGGTAGTACAAAGAAGTTATGTAATAACATTGATAAATTCCCTGGCCACATTTAAAGTCAATTTTTTTTCTTTCTTTTTTTTTGGTACTGGGGATACTGACCCAGGGGCACTCTACCACTGAGCTACATCCCAGACCTTAGGAAAAAAAAAAAAAAATTAATTTTGAGACAGGGTCTTGGAAAGTTGCCCAGGCTGGCCTTGAACTTGCAATCCTCCTGCTTCAATCTCCTGAGTTGCTGGAATTATAGGTGTGTACCACCACACCTGACTGAAGCTAAATTTTCAAAAGCCTGTGAAATGCAAGTTGTAGGAGCAACTGAATTAAAATAAAAATTTTTTTAAAAACAAGCTTAAGCACGTGAATAAAGCTGAAAATGTTGAAGAAAATAAATCCTTTGATGATTCTTTTCATGATTGCTGCTCCCAACCTTTTTTCTTTGGCTGTCAGTGTTGCCTTGTGGTACTGTTACCCCAGAGAAGAGGCTGGGCTACAAGCTCAGGAGTTCCACAAATGTTCAGAGTCAAATTTGAAGGAAAATAGGTTTTATTCAAGGCCAGTTTTCAAGAAAGAAAGAAGAAACTCTTTTTTTGTGAATTTCCATCTTCAGAAGGCTCTTGGGGTAAGGAAAACTTTTAAAAGAGGTGGCAAAATGGGGCAAAAGGCAGGAAATATACATGTGTAACATTTATAGATTTAGTTAGTCGTGATAGGCCAGGGCTGGGGCCATCACTTTCATCTTCCTTGAGGTTCCCCAAGCCAGCAGGGAGGCCCCGCCCTTCAGCTTTTACTCTCGGTATGAGGAAGTTGTCCTCAGTTTCAGAGGGGCTCTTAATTTCAGTCTCTTTGATCAATAGTTAATGCTTTACAATTCAGAGCCAACAAAACCAAAAGATAACAAGTGATGATTTAAAATTAATTCCTAAAGAAGTCTGAAAAAAATCTATATGTTCTATATGTCAGAAATAAACTCCCAAGACAAAGTTCACATGCTTCAGTTTATAAATTATGAAAATAAGTCACCACAAATCTTTTAAAAACATTTTTTAGTTGTAGATGGACCCAATACCTTTATTTATTTTTATGGGGTGCTGAGGATTGAACCCAGGGCCTCACACATGCCAGGCAAGCATTCTACCACTGAGCCACAACCCCAGTTAGTTTTTTAAAAATGTAAATGGTGAAGAAGTATCTTTTAGATTTTTCTTCTAAAGAAAGATTTTGATCTTTGCTACTGGATTCATGTTTCCAGAAGGACCAGGAAACCAAGTTTACTAATAAAGATAAACAGATATGTCTGCTAGGAATTGTTCTGGAACTTGTATACATTTTTATACACAAAATGATATAGGGAGAGCACAGGAAAATATTCAAGAGTATAGGGAGCACTAACTTCATTGAGTCTGATACACTAAGATAATGGAGAGGAGCTGTAGGAAGACTTAGTGAGGTTCTGGAAGAAAGAAAAGAGTTGGAAAATTCTGAAGCAGCTATGTTTAAGAAAAAATACACTCAGGAAAAAATAATCAAGGTCATTTCAGTCAGTCAGTTATAATCAAGGAAAGTGACCTAAGATATTGCGCATTGTTTTCTGAAATGTTTGCTTAATGT
This sequence comes from Sciurus carolinensis, assembly GCF_902686445.1. Lineage (NCBI taxonomy): Eukaryota > Metazoa > Chordata > Mammalia > Rodentia > Sciuridae > Sciurus > Sciurus carolinensis. The sequence continues at coordinate 82,049,192 of NC_062216.1, forward strand.
GCTGGTGTGTACCCCAAATCCTGAAATGTTGGGCCATGGTTAAGCAAACATCCTGCTTTTATAACAAGTCATTACTTGGGAGCACAGAGATTATCATTTGCAATCCTGATTGCCTCATCAAGAGATCTACTATGCCTTTCCAGAGAAAAGCAATTCTTATACTGTGACTGGGAGACACAAAGTGACACCTGGGGAGGAAAGTGGTTGAACCATAACACCCACTACTCCAGAAATATTCAGGGTCAAAAAGGTAGGAAAAGAAGTTTTGTTCAAAGCCAGCGTTGAAGGAAGCTGGAAAAAACTTCATTGTTTCAAAAATTCCATTTCCGAAATTCCTGAAGGTGAGCAGAACTTTTAAAGAAAAGGCAGGAAAATAAAACAAAAGCCAGGTGACATATACAGGTAGATCTATTTGGCAAGTCTGTGACAGGCCTGAGACAGTGGGGCAATCTTGCTCCCAGCTTCTCTGGTACCTGTCACACTACCTGTCTGGTGGGGTACACAGCCCTTTCCCTTCCTTCAGGTATTTAATATGTTTTGATTTCATGGAGACTTCCTTATCACATCAAAAGGAGATAGGACTTCTTGGGGCTAGATTTGATTTCCTAATTTCAGGACAGCCCCCAAATTCAGTCTGTTTCATTACCAGTAATAGCGAGCCTTCATTTAACAGCACATACTCTACACTAGGCACTGTTCCTCATGGCACCCCTGTGAGGTACACACTTTGGTAATACCCATTTTGCAGGTAAGGAACCTGAGGCACACACAGATCACACAACTGTCCAAAGGTCACACATAAGTGTTAAAGCCAGGATTCTAACACAGGTAGTTGGTTTCCAGGGTTTTTGTTTTTGTTTGTTTCTTGGATTCTGTGCTACCTCTTTCTAATGCTATACATCCAAGAATGAATAACTTACATGTAAAGAATGAATTTATATAACTGCGAGGTTCTATCTCAAGTGAATTTGCAAATAAGAATGCACTTAGAGTTAAAGAAATAGCTGAGATTGGCCCGAACCATTGGTCTACCAAGACATCTTAGGGAGACCAAATGACTTTCCAGGAAAATAAACCCTTCAACAACTAGAGGCATCTATAACCAATCTAGAGAGGAAAACTGTTAGTCTCAAGCAGGCACTGGTGAGCCATGGAAGTATAGAAAGACAGCCTCCGACATCAGGCCAGTGTGACAAATAGGCACTATCCAGAGAAGGAGCACGCTATTGGCTGATTCAAGTGTTCAGGGCCTAATGAGAGATTCAAGTCTCCAGTCTGAGAATCCCTGATAAAATCTGTGTGGTTGGATCACAGTGAAAAAGTGCCTGGAGCGGTCTACACAAATATCCAGTGCTTGACAGTTATATTTCTAGTGAATAAATAATGAATGAGCCTGGTGAATAGATTTGGGTGTATATCTGGGTGAATCAGCTTCCTTGGACCTGATCGGATCTGGAACACTGGGAAGATGAATGACTGTAATCTAGCTTGGCAAGACTAACTGCCAGATTCAGAACCAGTTTTACCAAGGTATGTGCCATGTGTCTCAAAGTAGCCAGCCCATCTTTTCTCCTAGTGACAACCTGACTTCGCTGTACATACCACTTAGAACCATACAAGGCAGGCTGGGGATGTGGCTCAGTGGTTCAGGCTAGACTTAGCATGCATGAGGTAGGTCCTGGATTTGATCCTCAGTGCCAAGCACATAATTATGCAAGGAGAGGCTAAAAATTATTTACGGGGCTTTTCATTCTCCAAAGACAAGTACAACATGAGTAAATATCTGAAGTTTATGATGCTTGAAAGGATATAGCCAGGATGAATTAACAATTATTTCCTAATTTCTGGAATTTTAAAAAACCCTACAAAGTGGCCTTTAAAAATTAAGGAAGTTGTTTTTGGGAAACTATATGCATAGTAGAGGATATAAACTTCATTCTGGAGAGATGAAGATGCAGTCCCTTTGGTGTTTATCAAGTCCCTACCAAGCTCGGAGTACTGAACTGGATATTTCAGAGAACATGTGTCAAGCAAGAGATAATGAAGTCCCTTTTCATTACTCTCAACTCTCAAGGTCTTGGCAGTATACTAGAAGGTTAAGATGGATCCAGAAAGCTGCAGTGGAAAACCAAGAGCAGAACACAGGAAACAGATCACATCTGCTTGAAATAGCAGTGTGGGTATCTCAGGATGTCTTCCAGCCCCATCTCGAAAAGCCTTTTGGGATTGCTGGGCATGGTGCTGTTGGATCACTTTGCTTGGCTCCAGACCCTCCAGGCTTGAATCCAGCCTCCTGCTTGGGCAATTCAACTTATGATGCAGTTTCTTGTTGAGTAAACAATGCCCCATCTTCAGAAAGCCTCCACTTCACTCCTTAACCTGCCCCCAAGAAACATTTAAAGTAATCTCAGCAGACCAAAGGGACAGGGGGAAAAAAAAAATCTCAGCCAGCACTATAGACACCATTTCCATTTCCAGGACCCTCTCTAATCTCTCCCAGGAATGACTGAATGAGTCTCTCTGTACTAAAATGAGGCATAATTCAGCTGAAGATCAGTCTGCGAAGCTAAACCAAGTCAGGGATCTTTGGTTGCAACTGGGTGGATTTAATATTGAAGAGTGGTAATTGGGCAAGTTTTGAAAGCAAAGTCTTTAAAATCTGGTGACTGCAAATACTTGTTGAGGGAATGTGGTGTAACATGAATCAGTAGAGACATTTGAGAATGGAACCCTCCCCAAATTCCACTCTGTTTTTGCACAAGATCAGCGTGGAAAAGGAATTAGATAATAAAACAAAATTAATCTTCTTTTGAGTTTACTTTTGAAGTCTTTCAAGCCTCTATAGTTCAAGTTCCCTATCTTGTTCATACTAGGAGTGGAAGTAATGAATTCAAGATTTTTTTTTTTTTTGCAAAGGATGTAGATTAACATCATACCTGCAGGAATAAAACCTGTTTACTAATAGAGAAATAGTTAAGCTAATGCTTTCTGACATCCCAGTTGTCTTCACTTGCTGTATTATCTTTTATGCAAATTACCATCTTCCTCCCAATCTCAATTTTCTCATCTGTAGAATGGGCATTAAGAATTCTATTTAAGGTTATAGTTAATATTATATGAAAAGACAGCATCCTTAAGCACACTGTTTGGCAAATTATTAAGCTGAAAATACCAGGTTATAATTATTCTCTTAAGTCAAAGTCACTGTCACTTTTTTTTTTTTTTAAACAAAACAAATGGCAGCCTGGAATCATACCTCCCTATGACCTGGATAAATATATTTAGATGTCTTTGACTGGAGTTTTCCGGACGAGCCAGGCTCTTTTGGATCAAGAGTTGGTGCAGGAGCGAACCCAGAGTCTGCCAAGAACTCTTGCCAAAACTTTTTAAGTTCGCAGACCACGCTCCAAGTCATGCCCTTCGCAAGTGCCATCACTGAGCTACAGCAGGGCTGGAGCAAGACTCACCAGTCTCCCCGCAGAAGTGTTCCCCTTGGAGTCCACCCCAAAACAAGACACCCGCTGGAAGCAGACTCAGCGGGAGCTAGCAGCGGCGCGCGGCGGGCGCCCAGGGGCCTCTGCTCACCTGCGGGGCGCCCCAGCGCCACGGCAGCCGAAGGCAACAGCAGCAGCAGCAGCAGCAGCAACCGCGGCGGCGGCGGTGGCGGCGCCGGCAGCCCGAGGCTTCGGCTGGACATCGCTTTGCTGCGGCGACCTCCGCTGGGCTGGGCTAGGCACCGCTGGGGCCGGCGGTGGCAGCTGTTGCAAGAGCAGCTCTTGGGGTGGCAGGCGGGCGCTGCGTCTTAGAGGCTGGGGCGTTCTTAACTTTCCTCTTCCATTAGCCCTGCCTATTTGGGGCTTTTAGGGGCGAGGAAGCTTCACGTGGCCTTGAGAACAACCTTCGCCCTACTGGGCCCCAAGCTGGGAAAGGCGGATCCCTTTCGTCTGACCCTCCAGCAACCTGTGGGCAGGGCTGGGAAAGTTCCTTAGCTGCTCTTCTGGGAAATGCGCAGGCTGCGCGCCGCTTTTTCAGGACTGGTCGGGCAGTTTGGCGGCCCAAGGCTTGAAGGAATCAGTTCACATCAACACCACTGGCCTCTGCCTCGCAGTTGGCCCTGACAGCAGCGGATGAGGCATCCAGAGTAATGGTGGAGCTCATGCTCTGCCTACACGCGGTTCTCCTGCCTTGCGCTTCTGGAGACGTCTTCACTGTCTGTGATTCCTCAGGGATCAGTGCCCCGTGCCCTAGGCGACTTAACCTAAATCTGTTTGCTGCTGCTAGAGACTTTTGATCGTTTGTTTCTCTTCATTGGTTGGAGCCACCACTGGAGTGTGATTCACGAAGGGTTGAAACTAGATACCCCTGATCCCCTGTGGTGTCCCCATTTCTCCGCAGGGCTAGTTGAAAGTGACATTGTGAAGTAGGCAAAATTATGTCTTGGGTGACATTGTGAAGTTGGTGGCAAAGGGTGCCCTAGGTGACATTGTGAAGTAGACAAAAGGTATCTTATTCATTCAATAGCATTGATTGAGCCCATCTTATGCTCCTGGTACCAGTGATACAAAGACAGTTAAGAGTATATCCTCCCACAGACAAGAAGGGACAAAGCCCTGTGAATAAACTGGTAGGTAGAAGTTACCACTAATGCTGTAAAAGAGCTATGATTAAAGGGAAGTGGGGACAGCCAGATGTGGTGGATAGGCCTATGATCCCAGGGACTCTGGAGGCTGAAGCAGGACTGCAAGTTCAAGACCAACCTGGGCAACTTAGTGATACCCTGACTCAAAATAACATGGAAAAAATGAAAAAAAAAGAGGAAGAAAGAAAGGGATGGGGTGTATCTCAATGGTAGAGCACCCCTGGGTTCAATCCCCAGTACTGTTGCTGAAAGCTCAGTCCTTGTCCCCAATGCCAATCCAATAATAAGGACACTGTTTTGAGAAAAAGGAAAAAGAAGGTTTATTGATTTACTGGTAAAGAAACACAGGGTACTCCTGTCCCGGAGGCTGTGATTCTGCCCATCAGCAGGAATAGGGGGCTTTTAAAGAGGTAATTCAAAGGCTATATTCCATGTGTTCTCTGTTGAGAGTTTTAATTCACTTGTTAATTTGGGAAATGATCATTTCTGATATCTTCTGGTGCTATCCCCAAAGTCTGGATTACTTCATTCCTATGTGGGTGTGTACTCAAGGAGAGATAAATCTACCTAGGATGGGGAAGAAAGGTAATCCTGTTTCCCCTGAGCTTAGTGAAGGGACAGATTAGGGAGGAGTAGGGAAAGAGGAAGAGAAAGGAACATGTCCATTTATAAAATAAATTTCATTGGCAGAGTAGCAAGGGCTACATTCAAAGCATAAAGTGGACCACCGTTACAGTACCACCAGAGAGAGAGAGAGAGAGAGAGAGAGAGCGCACACAGTGGGGATGGTCAGGAGGTGGCAAGCCATCATTCAGCCTCCACTCTTGTCTTGACCTTTCTTCTAAGCTGAGGTGTCAAGGGAACATGGGAAGAGACAGCAGGAAGCACTTTTCCTAGAGAGGGAACTACATTTATAATTGCTAGAAAAACATAGAACAATGAAAAGAACATTAAATCCCTGAGCGAATTGCAAAGTTACAATTTTGCTTGTGTGTTGACATTCATTTAATGAAGGAAGGAATTGAGGACATTATAGCAATTGCACACTTTCTTCAAGTTAGCAAATAAACATGAAGGAAAATTACAAACATTTTGGTTGTGTCACGTAGGGAAGAGAACTACATTAGGACATTCAAGGAAGTTGTGCCACCCCAAATATTTCAGTCATGGTGCCATGTATGATCCTCCTTCATCTTACTAACCCTTCTCATCCAAGGAGCCAAGTATTTTGATGAAATAATATATATAAACATGTTTGATGTCAACTATGAGGCATTCATCCATCTACTATTTAGCCATTAAATGTTTATTGCTTCCTTGTTTTGGGCACAGAGCAGCAAATAGAAGGACTTGTATTTGCCCTCACAGATCTTGCTTCCAACAGGGAGAGCGAATTACTCAGATAACAAATTAGTTGGATCAGAGTTTCTCAACCTCAAAGCTGTTGAAGTTTTGGATCAGACAAGTCTTTGTTGTGGGGGGATTTCCCTGTGTACCTTTTACCCCCTGGATGCCAGTAGCACTCCCTACCAGTAGTATCCACTGAAAACACCTCCAGACATTGTCAAATGTTCCCCTAAGGTGCAAAATGTCCTTAGTTGAAAACCACTGAATTACATTATGACAAATTCTAGCTTTAAATTGTGCCTATTTTATATATCTTGGAGAGAAATGAGCAGCAAAAGTCACTCATGTTAAATCTAAGGTGAGGGGGACCAAAGAAGATGTCGACTCTGAAATGTTCTCATCACTTCTGAAACGGACTTGCTGGTTTGTGGCTACTCATCATCCATTATTCTAGTCTTGGTACCATCTTTTGTTGAATCTGGACTCACTGGTTTAGAGGTTTTAGTGAGCAAGGATGGTGGTATGTTCCCACTAGGATCCACAATACAGTGTCCTAAATTGGAATTTGAAATGACTAACTGGACTTTTCTGAGTTCCTCTGGGGAAAAAATGGGTAAGAAAAGGATTCTAGTGTTGGTTAGAGTAATTTAGCTTGTCATAGCTGGAACTGAAGCAGTAGAAGGAATTCAGGGAAGTCTCTTGTGTCACTATATACTACGAACAGTAATGGAAGTGCTGTGACCTTACCCAGGCAGCACTATTGGGGATTCAGGCTTCTTACCCCAATGAACAAAGAACCCAAACCAGCTGAAATGTCAGCCCAAACCAAGGGAATGTGGAAAGGAAGTGGATAAGAGAAGTCATAAATACCATCTATAACCAAGTGACCAGTTGCACAAACAGGGACAGTGGACTTCTACATTTCTTGCTTTGCTGTAACATACATGTGGTAAAATGAAAAATTCACAGTTCCATGATGAACTGTGCCAAATGTAAGCTTGTTTCTTTTCCAAAAGAGTGTAATTAACTTAGAATCAAACACTTATCCATTGGTGGTTAAAATAAATTGGTACCAAATTTAAGGGTACTCAATTTCAGTTGGGAAATCCTTAGCATACTTTCCCTCTTCCATAAAGATATGGAAGAGGGATCAACCTTCCTCAAGGTTGATCATAGTTTCAAGGAGTTTATATACTGACCTGGTATTGGGTAAAGGACTCTATTCGGTGAATTATTCTCTTGACTTTTTGGTCACCATTAAGATGTGGTTTCTCTCATCCAGTTGTCAGGAATTGCAATGCACAGTTATCTGCTATTGATGTCTGTAGCTCCATCATGACTTCAGGTTCAGATTCCCACATACTTTGTGCATTAATTAGGGTAACGCTATCCATGGTGATAAATGAACTGTTTGTTCAATGGACTTATGCAATGTAAGTTTATTATACCAATCCAGTGTGGGCATTCTTATTTTGGTTAATGGGTCTTGCTTCCATGTGAAAATCTGGGAATTCAGTGTTCTTTCATTTGTAGCCTCACCATACACTAAGGCAGAGGTTCCCAATCTAAGAACTAAAAACTTTAATAGCAGTGATTTGATCAGTGTCCAATAGACAGCTATGTTTCCCTGAGAAAGTTAAAATTATCCCAAAGAGCCCCTTTGGTTTATTATAATATGTTCTGCTATTATTGTTTCCTATGAATATTTAATAGATTCTTAGATACCCTCTGTGAATTCATTGTGGTTGCCAAACTGTATTCAGGAACCGTGAACCATTGGCCTTAAAGTCTTTTCTTTTGGCCACAGAAAAGGCAAAGGGTATGGTGAGAGCACACCTGCTTCTTCTTAATCAATTCTACTCACCTTCCATCAGTAAGAACTGGACATGTTGTCACACCTATACACTAATAAGCCTGAGAAATGTGTCCTTCAGCTGGGATGTCACCTCTCAGTCAGAAGGGAACAAGAAAACACACCTTTGGTAAGCAGCCAGCTGTTTCTGAAACACTTGGCAACCTCTTCATCCTGACTCACATCCTACTGGGGCTTTTGATTCATCTTCATACACTTCTGAGCCTTGGTATAGTGGCAGTAGGGGCTTAAAGGTACTGACTTCGTGATCATCAATCAGTGAATTGGCCCTAGGGGTCATCTCCCTGAACACCTCCTTTGGTCACTGCTACTCTAAACGTCTGGTGCCACGGGGGACACATGGCTCTTTTTCAAGACCTGGAAGTCCATGAGCTACACTGGGGAAACTTAACTGTCAGCTCCTCCACTCTGATCATTCCAGACCTATATTGCATTTCTGTCACTTAATGTTTCCACACCCTGCCCCACCCATCAAGTAGGTGACTCCTTCCCTTAAGGAAGGTTGGTGCTGGGCTTTCTCACTGATTCTCCTCTGTGCATCTCCAACCATCTCTTTAGACTTTTTACTTCTGTGAATAAAAACAAATTCAACATTAGTATACCTTCTTATTCCAATTTTATGGTTCTTCAATGTACTGTATACTCTCTTATCTCAGTCTGTCTTTCCATTTTCCAAGTCACATTTTTAAATAATTTAAAACATTTTTTCTCTCATATTTAAAAGGCTTTTGAAAACTAGTGTCTCTATAATACAATATCTCAAAAAGCCACATATCAGTCAGGTGTAATGGTACACACCTGTAACTCCAGCAACTAGGGAGGCTAGCCTCAGCAACTTAGCAAGACCCTAAGCAACTTAGAGAGACCTTCAAAATAAAAATTAAATAGGGACAGGGATGTGGTTCACTTCTGGGCTCAATCCTTAGTATCCCCTCTCCAAAAAAGTCATAGATCTTAATCTTTTATTTTCCGAAGTTTTAATATTCTCCCTTGAGTATACCTTAGCCTCTTGGAATGACTCTAGTAGTGGAAGCTTTGCTAGGTTAAACAAGAAAAATGCATAGGGTAATATTTTAGACTACCGTCTAACTAGTCTTATGTATATTTACTTCTATAATTGATTTTTCCTTTTCTATTCTTTTCTTCCCCTATTGTGTGTGTAGTTGTATGGATAATTAAACATACCATTTGGTGTATAGGTATCAGGATATTGAGTCTAAATTGCTACAGAATCAAAGAAAGGACAAATGCTCCTAGGAATCCTGGGCTTGAAGTTTTTGCCTGTCCAACACATTCTTCTATTAAAGGCTCACAGCTCTTCTAGTTTTTTGGTTTCTTGTTTATTTGTTTGTATCAGGGATTGAACCCAGGTGCGATTAAACACTGAGCCACATTCCCAGCCCTATTTGCTTTTTATTTGGGGACAGGGTCTCATTAAGTTGCTTAGGGCCGTGCTAAATTGTTGAGGCTGACTTTGAACTTGCCATTCTCCAAAGCTGCTGGGATTACAGATGTAGGCCACCGTACCCAGCTTCTTTTAGGTTTTAAGAAAGAATTTATGCCTTGAATGATACTGGTATAACAATAAATAAATAAAAAGTGCTTCATAAATATTTGATGAATCTGGCTGGTCCTGATTTAATGAAGACAGTAAGAAGAAAAATCTTGGGCAGTTACTTCTTGGAAAGGGGCCAAAAATTAACCTTTAAATGCAATCCAGGGTCAAAATTCCTGATTTGTTTCTTGGAAAAGTTGCCATTTCAGTCTAGTTGTATAAACTAGATGAATATCTCCTGGATATGGAAAATTGAGTTAGAAACTGTGCATATCAATCTTCCACCCAACTGCAAGTCCAAGAAGGAAGTCTGGTGTGCCGCCAAGAGCCCTTTGAACACTCTCTCTGTTGAGCAACTTGCTGCCTGCTAGCTCTTTCAATTTTAAGATGAGTGATAAGAAACAAGAACCAGATGACAGGAGGCTTTGAAAAACACTGCAGAATGACAGAAAGGGGACATCACAATGAAATCTTGAATTTTTAAACACTTCCAATCTTAGGAACCGAAAGAAAAGTTTAGAAAACCTTTTAGCATTTTCCATAACATATGAGAAAACGTGGCCTCTATTTACTAAGAAAGATCATTTATAAAGAGAAACAGATTGAAAAGAAAATGCATGAGAAGAAAAGGAAGATGGGGCTAGGACAAGAAGAAATTTGATAGGAAAAAAAAAAGAATTTCATAGTAGAATTGACATCACTAAGAAGAGAAATTGACATTGTTGAAAATGGAGTAATTTGAAGGACAGATAGTTGAAATTCTCCAAAAAGGAGGAGGGAAAGATTTTTTTTAAATGAGAAGATAAAAGGAAGAGATACTAAAGATTACCATTCAATGTAAGAACGATATGTGTTCCTGAAAATGAAATTGAACTAATTAGAAACCCCTATCAAACCCTATCAAGAAAATTTTCCCAAGTTGAAGAAACAAATCTAAGTGCTTCTCCCTGATGTTGTTCTGTGATGGAAGGTGCACGGGTCACCTGTGTGGTAGTCTTGGCAAAAACATTTAACCTACATCAAGTCAGGAGTACAAAATTGGACTGGGCCAACTCATGGGTATGTGACATGCACATGCTTTGAAGGAATCTATGCTCAGTTTGGTGCTCTGCTGTGAGCATCCTGAAATTCTTAAAGTTTTAACAAAGTGTTTTTGCATTTTGCAGTAGGCCTTGCAAATTATGCAGATGTTCTGGAATCTGGTAAATCCAGATTGTAGAACTTTTTACAGGACAACTGGTCTATATTCTTTTAAAATGTCACTGTTTAATGAATACCCCCCGCCCAATGAAACACATGCACGTGTGGACGCAAACACAGTAGTACTCTTCAAGGTCAAAGGCAACTAAAGAGAAACAATGTGATCTTTAATTGAATACTAGTAGGGTATGTGTGGAGTAGGATATGAAGGATATTTGTTTCTGGGGGATATTTGAAGACATTTATTTATTTATTTTATTTGGTGCTAGAGATGGAACCTGGGGTCAGTTTACCACTGAGCTATATCCCCAGCCCTTTTCATTTTTTGAGACAGGACCTTGCTAAGTTGCTGAGGCTGGCCTTGAACTTGGATCTTCTTGCTTTAGCCTCCCAAGTCACTGGGATTACAGACCGACACCAGCGTACCCAGTTATTTGAATACATTGAAACAAATAGGACAATGTACAGGATGGTATCATATATTTAAAAACTTTATGGGGTGTGAAGATAGTATTGGGGAAGTGGGGAAGAATGTCCTAGCCTTCATGGAACACACATGCTCTGGCGAAGTGTTATGATTTCTGCAGCTTTCAAATGGTTTGGTAAAAGTAAATGTATACATTGCTGGACAGAAGGAAAATAAATAAGGCAAAAAACAAACACCAATTCTTTCAGCAAACTTTTTTTTTTTTGTTTTAAGAGGGTAGTTTTTATTTTCCATCAAGAGATATTTTTATTGACCTAATTCCATTTCTTAGCTTTTGTGAAAAATAGCTACTACAATAAACATGAGAGTGCAGTTATCTCTTAATTTACTGATTTCATTTCCTTTGGATATTTACCTGGTTGTGGGATTACCAGATCATATGGTAGTTCTGTTTTCAGTTTTTTGAGGTCCCTCCACACTGTTTTTAAGGAGGCAGCTTTGAATGAATAGTTGCTTATTGACTTCCCAGCTAACTTTTCTCATATCCAGAATCGCCCTTTCCTCGCTGCCACTATCATCTAAGCTCTCGAGCCTCTTCTTGTCCCCCTCAGCAGCCACTATACTCCTTTCCTTACCCCAGCTTCTTCCAAGTCTATCAGTTCACCTGCTGCCTTTGAAAGTTCTATCTCAACAAAGGTGGGTCTCTCCTTAGGGGTAATTGAGTTTCAGCTCCAAAGAAAATAGTGGCTTGGAATTGGCACCTACACAAGAGGAAGACAAATACTCTGAACCTTCCAGGAAAGGGAGAGGAAGAATGTGAATTACCTGCAGAACATTACAAGTCAGATTGACTTTGACTTCTCTGCACAGCCAAATGCCTGAATACATTAGAATACCATCTGCAGACTTTCTGGGGAGGAAAGGTCGTGAATTTGAAATTTTATATTCAGTTAATTTTAGTTCCCATGTGAAGGCAGATTTTCAAAGTCACAGAAAATGAAACTTCTAAGAATCTTTCGTAAAAAGAATTTCTTTGATATATATCAACTGACAAATCCAAATTAGACCTGAAGAGCAGAGAAATCAGCATGTAAAAATTTAAAGGGGTTATCTTTCATTCAGTTTAGAAATTCTGGACCTGAAATTCAGGAATCAAGTTGGTTCCACATTCTCTGGTGGCTTCTGCAGTTAGGGACAGCTTGCCTCTCAGTGCTTCTATTTAGCAGGGATGTATTTTCCTTATACTTGCTTTTTGCCTGCTGATACAAAGTACACTTCTTAGTCAACATTCTTCACAGCAGGCTTAGATTAACTCCTGGATTTGGTTGATGACCAGGTAAAACACTTAACAGGTACTTTACTGTATATTATTATCAAGTTACTGGGTTGGAACATTATGTCAATAAGAATTACATAACAGAATCAAAGTTACATAAAAACCATAAGGGTCATTTTCATTGCCAAATAAATTAAGCAATGGTTCTGTACATCCTGACAACTCCTATTGAGTAATGAGTCGTGTTTTTAAAAATTGACTCTATGAAAAACAAGTGACTAAGGGATGCTCTACAGTTGGCCCTTCATATTTGTGGGTTGCACATCTGGGGTTTCAAACAACTGCAAACCAAAACTATTGGAAAAACAAACGTTGTATTCGTACTGAACATGGAGACTTTTTTGTCTTTATTCTCTAAACAATATAGCATAACAACTATATTCACTGTGTCTACATTGTATTAGGTGTTTATAAGTAATCTAGAGATAAAGCATATGTAGGAGAATGTACACAGGGGATATGTAAATATCATGCCTTTTTACATAAAAGACTTGATCATTTACAGATTTTAGTATTGGGGCAACTCAGGATACCAAGGGATGGCTGTTTTAACAGTCATGAAACCCATCATCTGTCCATCTTACTGTCCATCTTCCGTGGTATTATCTTTGATACTGAGGTAGCATGGGAAATTCGGCTGAACTGAACTAGGATTCACGTTTGAACATGTCTGTAGAATGCATGCATCCACATGTATCCACTCGAGTTGATTTATACTGAAGAAGGAAATGAGAAGTAGGCATATGTGTGAGCCCCTGGAAGAAAGCAGAATGGGTGGGAGATGGAGGAAAGGATGGGAAGAAAAGCATGATGTCTCTGTGATAAGGTGCCTGACCAGCTGATTTGGTTTGAGTTCTTGAAAGAGAAAGGGACTCTGGGCAGAGGAAGAAGGGGCAGATTTCAAAAAGGGTTTTTTTTTTTTAATTAATTTTTAAAAAAATTTTACAGACTGCATTTTGATTCATTGTATAGAAATGGGGTACAACTTTTCCTTTCTATGGTTGTACACAATGTAGATTCATACCATTCATGTAACCAAGCATATACGTAGGGTAATACTGTCTGTTTCATTTTACTATCTTTCTGTCCTCCACCCCCTTCCACCCCATTTTCCTCTACACATCCAAAGTTCCTTCATTCTTCTCTCCTCTCACCGCCTGCCACCCACCCCTTGTTATCTATCATTATCCACTTATCAGAGAAAACATTCGGCCTTTGCTTTTTTGGGCTTGGCCTATTTCATTTAGCATATTTTCCAACTTCATCCATTTACCAGCAAATGCCATAATTTTATTCTTGTTTATGTCTAACTAATATTCCATTGTGATTATATATACCACGGTTTCTTTATCCATTCATCAATTGAAAGGAATCTCAGTTCGTTCCACAATCTAGCTATTGTGAATTGAGCTGCTATGAACAGTGATGTGGCTGCATCACTGTAATATGCTGATTTTAAGTCCTTTGCATATAAACTGAGGAGTGGGATAGCTGAGTCAAATGGTGGGTCCATTCCAAGTTCTCTGAGGAATCTCCATACTGCTATCCAGAGTGGTTGCACCAATTTGCAACTCCACCAGCAATGTGTGAATGTGCCTTTTTCTCCACATCCACACCAACACTTATTATTGCTTGTGTTCTTGATAACAGTCATTCTAATTGGAGTTAGAAGAAATCTTAGAGGGTTTTAATTTACATTTCTCTACTAGGGATGATGAGCACTTTTTCATATATTTGTTGATCACCTGTGTATCTTCTTCTGTGAAGTGTCTGCCCAGTTCAAAAAGGGTTTCTTTTAGACCTGAGAACATTAGAGCATTGTTCTGACATCAGATGACAGCAGGGTTTGTGAACAGGGAAGAGAATTATCTCTTCCATGTAATCAGGGCTTCTACTAAGTAACAACGGCAAGGGGGGTCATATCACTTTAATACTGTTAAGATAAAATGTGTACGTACAATAACCCCATCATAATGATATAAGTCCAAAATAAATAGTCTAAGAGAAAGGGCACATTTTCACAAGGTTAATGAAACGAAAATAGTGACTGGAGGGAGGATATGAGAGCCAATGGGTATCATAACCAAATTTGTTTTACTAGTGTGAAAGAATAATGAGAGCATATTATATTGGATGTCTCTGTATTATGGGCTTTGGGGTGACTTTTGTTCCTCACATTAATATTTTTCAAAAATTTTATGAAAAATATGGTAGTTTCTCATTTAAAAATTTTACCTTTAATTTAAAAATATCTGTAAGAAATTTTATTTTACATATTAAAATCCAAATATTTAAAAGTGTCCCAATTGAATAAATCCTTGTAATAGACTTAGACTGTAACTAGAAAAAGGGGTTTTCAATTAGCTAGCATACAGTTTGAAACAAAATCCATTTCACTTTGAATAAATATTTTGGTTATAACATATTTTTGTATATGTTGCATTTTTTTTTTTTCTGCAAAGCTTCTCCATGACCAAAAGCAGCAGTTGGGTATTTGAATCATCTAGGAAGCATTTTGAAAATTCCAAAGTTGCTTAATGCCCAATCATCATGCATTTTGAACTGATCACATCTGGACTGGGATTTTAAAATCCTTGTGTGTGGGGGGGGGGCACATTTCCTTCAGCCTGCATTGTTTAAATTCTCTCTCTCTCTCTCTCTCTCTCTCTCTCAAGCTCTAATTTCAAGTTTAGCCTTGACAGTTGGACTATATACATTTCTATCTAGTTTCATCTCTCTTCGGTGAAGCCTGTGCTGGTCTGCTCTTTTCTCCTTAAAATCCTTGAAACCAGTGTAAGTGTTAAATGAATTTTGTCTTCCCCTAGCTCAGTCCAGAATAGTGGAGGCCCTGGGTTGTATGTGGTTGTATTTCAGCTCAGGTGGATTAGTCACCAGCGTGAGGGATGGTCCTACACTGATTCCTCCAGGGGGATGACTTTAAACACCCCACCCTCCAATAAAGAGACTCACTAGACCTTTCCACGTAAACATTAAGCTAAATCAAAGCAGCAGCTTGCTCTGTGATCTCTGGGACCCTCCCACTCCTCCTCCCCATGGCTTATTTTATTAGCTTCACACATGGAAATCCTGGTGCCCTTAAGAGGATGACAGTGGAGTTTTGCCTTTTAATTCTCTATACTGTCCACACAAAACCCTCTATTGACACAAGGATTTAATGGCCTAGGAGATCGTTTATTTTTATTTCCTTCTTTGACTCCCTCATTTTGATCAGTGAAAAGTGATTGTTAAGATATGTGGTTTTGGAGCTGAGTTTGTGGCTCAGTGGTAGAGCGCTTGTCTGGCATGTGTGAGGCACTGGGTTGGATTCTCAGCACCACATAAAAATAAGTAAGTAAAAATTAAGGTCCATCCACAACTATATATATATAATGTGTGTATATATGTGTGTGTGTGTGTGTGTGTTTCTGGCACTAAGTCATGGTGTTTCAGATCTTTGCTTTGTCACTCAGCAGGCAAGGACTGTGTATGTTCCCGCCTTTGTTCCTCTCCTGGGTCGTGGTACCATTCCAGAGGTGTTATATAAGTACTGTGAGTAACAGAGTTAAAGGGATTTGGACAATAGCTGTGCACTGTTTCACAAGTGCTGACTTGACTTGGTTTTGAAATTGCAGCTAAAAACTCCCAATTCCCCTTGGGGGGCGGTTTGCTGAGCCCTGCCCTGCAGCTACTTCCCTTGCCAGGTTCAGGCTGGAGTTCCACTGTAGCCCTTGAGTCCCCATATCTAATAGACAACTGCCAGCACCCTCCAGAAAGCACCCCCACCAAGGGCCTCTTCCTCTTTGGACCTGTGGAAGTATTCAAAGTATCCAATCCCGGGGAAACCACGAAACCACGCTAATCCCACCTCACTCCCCCATATAAACTCCCCCTATAGCTCCAGCTTGCTGTTATTCTGTCCCCAGAAGCATGCCCTGTGTGGCTTTGCATAGCAGCCTTCTTTAGTTCGGAGCTGTAAGAAATAAAAAATTCTGCCTTTCATCTATCCAGATACCATCATGTTGTGTCTGACCATCTGAAGAACCTATAATCATAACAAATATCGTATAATTCTGAAATAATCTGTTCTATGCTAAGTACTCAACAAATGTTGCCCTCCTCCCTTATGAAAAGGGCTTCCTATTTCTGATTTCTACAAAATTTTGTGCACACAAATGTTGCAAGACTATTTCTGAGAGTAAATCATACTTTCTTCTGAGATCTTACTTTGCGGACTTTTAAAATTTCATATTAAAGATAATATTAGGAAAACCTCTTTTGAGTTTTAAACTTTCTTATATTTCAATTCACAAACAATTGTCACAATGGAGAATACAGTTTATAAATCTAAACTACAGTTCTTAAAGGTTTTTTTTTTTTTTTTCTTTTTGTGGTCTTTGGAATTGAACCCAGGAACATTCTACAACAGTTACATTCCCAGTCCCTTATTTTTTATTTTAAGACAGGATCTTACTAAGTTGCCAAAGCTGGCCTTTGAATTTAAGATCCTCCTGCCTCAACCTCCCAAGTAACTAGCTTTACAGGTGTGCACTACAATGCCCAGCTTTCAAGCATTTTATTATGGGAAAGTTTTAATCCTAAACTAGAGTGGAATAAAAACCACACGTACGCATCACAAGTTTCAATAACCTGGCCAATATTCATCTAAACCTCATATCTTCATTAAAATAGGGACTTTTTAATGAAATTATAACAATACCATTATGATATGTAAAAATAATAACTTCTTAATATCAATTTCCAAATTTTTACAATTATCTCATAGATTTTTTCTTTTTATTGACCCAAATAATCTATACATCACATTTCATTAATATGTCTTACGTAATGCCTAACCTATCAATTCTTCTATCTGTTTTTCTCCCCCCATTATTATTTGTCAGAAACACTATTTATTTATTTGTTTAAATAAAACTGAGGTTTAGTATACAAAAAACTACTCATATTTAAATCATTCGATTTGATATGCTTTGAAATATGTACATATACAGGGAACTTACCACAATCAAGATAAGACTTTGCCACCCTTAAGTTTCCCTTAAAAATCCTTCCCTCTATCACATTCTCTTATCCTGCATCGTTAATTTGCTTTCTTTCCCAGAGAGTAATTTGCATTTTCTAGAATTTTATGTAAATGGAATAATACATTATGTTTTTGTTTTATTTATTTGTGCAGTGCTGAGGCCTTGTGCATGCTAGGCAAGCATTCTACCACTGAGCTCCACCCCAGCCCACATTATCTATTCTTTTATATATATTTTAAGTTGTCAGTAAACGTTTATTTGTATTTATTTATATGTGGTACTGAGAATCAAACCCAGTGCCTCACACATGCTAGGCAAGTGTGCTACCACTGAGTTACAACCCCAGCCCACATTATCCATTCTTAACCACATGTGGAGGCCCATGCCTATAATCTCAGACACTCAGGAAGCTGATGCAGGAGGATAGCAAGTTCAAGGTCACCCTAGGTGATATATCAAGACTCTGTCTCAAAGTAAAATGAAAAAAAAAAAAAAAAGACTGAAGATAGAGCTCAATGATAAAATGCCCCTGGGTTCAATCTCCAGTACTAGAGGAAAAAATTTCCTCCATGTGTTCTATTTATCTGGTTAATTTCACTTAGCATATTTACTTTGAAATCCATCTATGTTATTTGTTTTCATTGCTGAGTAATATTCCATTGGATCAATTTACCACAATTTATCCATTTATCTATTTAGCAACATTTGGACTATTTCCAATTTTGGGCTCTTACCAATAAAGGTTTTATGAGTATTTGTGTACATCTTTATATGGATGTTTTTCTCTCATTTTTCTTAAGTAAACACCTAGGAGTAAATTGTCAGAGTTATACCATAGATATATTAATTTTTTAAAAAGAATTGGCCAGTCTAATTTTCAAAGAGGTTGCACCTTGGTAGGGGAAATCCCCCAGAAGGGTATGAGTGTTAGTTCCTTCATATCCTTGTGAACACTTATTATGATCAGTCTCTAATTTTAGCCATTTTAATGGGTTTGTAGTAATATCTCATTCATTTAATTTGTGTCTCCCTTATAACATACAATGTGAAGCATCTTTCCATTTACTTATTTGCCATCTGTATTTCTTCTTCAGTGAGTGTTTATTAAGGTCTTTGGCCTAATTTTTAATTGGGTTGTTTCCTTATGTTGAGTTTTAGGAGTTCTTTATTATTAATTTTGACAATAGATATTTATTAGTATTGTCTTTTGCAAATGTTTTCTCCCAATCTGTGGCTTATCTTTTTGCTCTTTTGTATTGTCTTTAATGATACTGAAGCCTTTGATTTTAATGAAGTTCAGTTTATCAATTTTTTTTTCATGGACTATATATCTTTGGTGATGTGTCTCAAAAGTCATTTGTCATGACTGAAATTTCTTTGTTTCTCCTTTTTCTTTTCTAGAAATTTTATATTTTTGCCTTTTATATTTACATCTGAATCCATTTTAAGTTAATTTTTGTATAAGGTATAAAGTCTACATCTAAATTTATTTTGCACGTGTCAGTTTTCCATCACTGTGACAAAATATCTGAGAAACACAACTTAATGAAGGAAAATTTTATTTTGGCTTATAATTTGAAAAGTTTCAGTCCATAGTTGACTGGATTCATTGCTCTGAGGCTGAAGCAAGGCAGACCATCATGGCAGAAAGGCTTGGCAGAGGAAAGATGGTCACCTCATGGCAACGAGGAAGCAGAGGGAGAAAAAGACTGAGGAAGGGGGCCAGGATATACCCTTCCAGGGCATGCCCCCAGTGACCTACTTCCTCCAACTAGACCCCAGCTCCTATGGTTTCCACCACCTCCCATCAAAATTTGAGTCCAACAGTGGATTAATCTGTTAATGAAAGCAGAGCCCTCATGATACAATCATTTCCCAAAAGTCCCACCTCTGAGCACTGTCTAGAGACCAAGTCTTCAACACACAAGCCTTTGGGAGACAGTACAGATCCAAACCATAAGAATGTGTGAATGCTCATCTATTTCTGCACCATTTTTCAAAAATGCTGTCTTCATTCCATTGTATTGCTTTTCCTCCTCATTAGTTGACTATATCTATATTGGTCTATTACTGGACTCTGCATTCTATTCCATTGAAGTGTTTCTGTATTTTTTTTTCAGCAACATTGTGCTTTCTTAATTATTGTAACCTTATAGTAAGTCTTGAAATCAGATAGAGTGATTATTCCAACTTTATTCTTTTTTTGGAGGGGTGGGTAAGAGGGGGGACTGTACCAGGAATTGAACTCAGAGGCACTTGGCCACTGAGTCACATCCCCAGTCCTATTTTGTATTTCGTTTAGAGACAGGGTCTCACTGAGTCGCTTAGCACCTTGCTTTTGCTGAGGCTGGCTTTAAACTCACAATCCTCCTGCCTCAGCCTCCCGAGCAGCTGAGATTACAGGCAAGTGTCACTGTACCCGCCCAACTTTATTTTTGTTCAGTATTGAAACATTTATTTTTTGTTTGGTGTGAGTGTGACTTTTTCAAAAAATAATAAGTACCCTTAAGGAAGTAAAGAAATATCTCATGTTTTTGACTTAACAATACTCTGTTATTGATGCTGAGTGTATTTTCATATGCTTGTTGGCCATTTATATGTCATATTTGAAGAAATATGCACTCATGCATTTTTCCCATTTTCAATTGTTGTCTGTTTGGGATGCTACAACAAATTACCATTAGCAGAATGGCTTATAAACAACAGAAGTTTATGTCTCACAGTTCTGGAGACTGGGAGGTGCAAAATCAAATGTCAAAAAATTCAGTGCCTGGTGATGGCGTGCTTACTGTCTAGTGCACAGTTGTCTTTTCACTGTCCTCTCATGGCAAATGGGAGGAAGTCTCTCAGGCATCTTTGATAGGGGCACTCATCTCATTCCTGGGACATCTTTTCTTATGACTTAATCACCTCCTAATACCATTACCTTGTAAGTAGGATTTCAACATGTAAATTTTGGGGAGACACAAACATTCACACATCATGTCACAGAGCTAGGGGAGTGCCAGGTTGAGCTGGGGCAGCCACCACAGTCTTCAGGTTCTGGTCCTTGTGACTTCGCCAGAAAGAATTTGAGCAAAACACAGAGAATGGGGTGCTCATAAGGCTGAAGTTTTAAAGAAACTGAGTCCTTTGTTCTTGCCTTGATTCCCCTGTCTCCCTTAAATTGGTTAACCCCCAGCAACTTCCTTGGTAAGGGCCTGAATATTCCAGTTGACATAGTGGTTGTGACATAGTTGCTGCAGGAGATAATGATGGCACTTATCTGCAGACGGTATTGCCCCTTGAGGGATGATAATTAGCTGTAGCCGGGGGTCTTGGTGCACCAGACTCCACTTTTTTGATACTCATCTATTTTGGTTAGGGTGACCAGGATTTTAAGTAATAATTCCCTCAAGGGATCATAGTTCTCCACAGCCTGGGGAAGGTTAGGCATTCCAGCTCTCATTTCCTGATGCTTGCCTATTGAGACAAGGTTCCCGCAGTCTCAGTTTTATGGCTCCTGGATTCTTCTTGATACAAAAACCTAAAATCTGTCCTTCATTATACTCCTGTACCCACTTGTTCATAGCTAACCTAACAAAACCAATTGGGTTTGCTTGTTTTGTTTTTGTTTTTGTTGTTAAGTTACAGGTTTTTTTTTTTTTTATTTTCTAGATATTAATTCTGTAGCAGGTAAATAATTTGCACTGATTTTCTCTCATTTTGTAGGCCATCTTTTCACTCTGTTGATTATTTATTTTGATGTGCAGCAGTTTTAAAGTTTGATGTAGTTCCAGTTATTTATTTTTGTTTTTGTAACCTGTGCTAATAATTTGGTGGGGGTGGGGGGTACTGGGGATTGAACTTGGGGGCACTTGACCACTGAGTCACATCCCCAGCCCTATTTTGTATTTTATTTAGAGACAGAGTCTCATTGAGTTATTCACCATTGCTGAGGCTGGCTTTGAACTCATGATCCTCTTGCCTCAGCCTCCCAAGCAGGTGAGATTACAGCTGCTATTAATGTTATATACAAAAACTAATTGCCAAATCCAATTTTATGGTTTTCCCTCTATGGTTTCTTTGGGGAATTTCACAGTTTTAGATATTTCATCTATATATGTAATTAGTTTAAATATTTTTGCATATGGTATAAGGGTTCAACTCTATTCTTCTGCATGTTCCCAGCAGTATTGATCTTGGAACCCTTGTAATCATTTAATCATATATTTAAGAGCTTATTTCTGAGCTCTCTAACCTGTTCTGTTGGCGAATCTTCTGTCTTCATGCCACTACCATGCTATTTTGATTACTGTAGATGTGTAACATGGTTTGAAATCAGGAAGTATAAGGCCTTTGTGATGGTTAATTGTGGGTGTCAACTTAACTGGATTAAGGGATACCTAGAGAATTGGTAATGCTTTATTGGGGTGTGTCTGTGAGGGTGTTTCCAGAGAAGATTGGTGTAGGCTCACTGAATGAAGTGGGGGAAGACCTGTCCTGAATGTATGTGGCCCCATCAATAGGCTGGAGGCCCCAGATGGAACAAAAGTGGAAGAAGGGGGAACTTGCTCTCACTCTCATCATGAGTGGGTGGGTTTTTCTGTGGCTGTCCTCACCCTTGTATATCACCAGACTTCAGGTTCTTCAGTCTTTGTGAAAAATACTTTTTTTAGATGGGGTGGAACTTCTTGCTATGTTGCCCAGGTTGACCTCAAACTTGTGATCTTTCCGCCTCAGCGTCCTGAGTAGCTGAGGTTACAGGTGTGCAGCATAGAGCCAGGTATATGGTTCTTCAGCCTTTGAATGCAGACTTACATCAGTGGCCCACCAGGAGTTTTGGGGCCTTCAATCTCAGTTTGGGGTGTCAGCCTCTCTGATTTGAGGATCTGCTTTCTTGGATTGTGCAAATTCTGGATCTCTTGGCCCTCCAGCCTTCAGATGGCCATTGTGAAACTTTTCAGCCTCTGTAATTGTGTGAGCCAAGATAATAATTTTCCTCTTATAATCACACACACACACACACACACACACACACACACACGCACACACACACGCGCACACAGTATGCACACACATTCTATGGGTTTTGTTTTGCTTTTTTGGAGAACCCTAATTGAAATTTTGATATCAGAAGTTGTGATACTAGTCTTGGAAAGGGTCCTCGTTCCCCTGGTGTTGAAGATTAAACATTGGAGAAATACTGAGGTAAGCATAGAAAGCAAGTTTTATTAAAAAGACAGAATTGGGACAGAGATAGACTTCTCTGGAGAGAAGCCAGGACCCAGAGCTGTTGCCCTGGGAGTGGGGATGTCTTGCATTTTTATAGACTCCCCACTCAATCTCTCATTCTTTTCTGCCTATGTGCCTAAGAGGCAGGAAGAGCCACCCAGGGGGTCCTCATTAGCAGCAACTCCTTGTGTTGGAAGGAGCATTTCCGGATTGGATTCCCATTCCCTGGAGGTGTCAGCACATAACTTTGAGAGAGGGAAAGTGCTCTGGAGGTCTTAGCATTTCATTTCCTTTTCTTTGAATTAGCCCCCTTCATTTATTATCTATACTATCTGTCCTTTGCCCCCTCTCACTTGGAAGTTGTAGCTTTAACTATAACTGAAGATGCGGAGGAAACCTTGTAATTAGTTTATAAGATGAGTGTGGAAGGGTTTGGAGGAGGAGACCAGAGAAAGCCAAACTGTTATAAGTGTAGCTTAATAGATGATTCTGGTGGTGACTTAGAAGATCTTAATGCTGACAGAAATGTGAACACTAGAGGCCATGCTGAAGTTTCTTTTTTAAAAAAAAATTTAATTTTTAATTATTTTAAATGTTAATAGAACTTTTCATTTATTTACATGCAGTACTGAGAATTGAACCCAGTGCCTCACACATGCTAGGCAAGTGCTCTACCACTGAGCCACAACCCCAGCCCCCTGATGAGGTTTCTGATGGAAATGAGGACATTATTGGGAATAAGACTAGAGAGTACTTTTGTTACACTCTGGTAAAAAATTAGGCTGTATTTGTCCATGCCCTGATACTTGGAGAGAGGCTGAACTTAAAGGTGATGGACTGGTTTACTTAGTGGAGAAGATTTCAAGGAACAAATGCCTCAGGCTGTGGCATGGGTATTATTATCTGCCCTTAACCTAATTTATGATGAGAATAAGTAGCTAAAAGGAGCAGAGTGGAAAATTTTGAAAAGACTACAGAGTGTTTTGAGTAATAGGAACATTTGTGTTTATTGGCCTTCTGTCACTTTAACAAATACCAGAGTTAATTGACTTGGGAAGAGAAAAATGTTTATTTTAGATCATAGTTTTAGAGGTTTTAACCCATGACTGATTGGCCCCTTTGTTTTGTGTCTGTGGCAAGACAAGCACATCATGGTGGAAGCATCTGGTGAGCAAAATTGCTTACCTCATGACCAGGGAGCAAAAGAGAGTCAGAGGAGGGGACAGGGAGAGACCTAAAGATGAGCCACTAGGCCTCACATCTCATGGTTCTCACCATCTCCCAGTGGTGCCAAACTGGAGACCAAGCCTTTAAAATATGGGCCTTTTGGAGACCTTCCAGATTTAAACCGTAGCAACATTTTAATAATGGTAAGTCTTCTAATTTAAAGACATGAGATGTCATCTACATTGATTTGTGTCTTCTTTAATTTGTTTCATCAATGTTTTGCATTTTCAATGTACATGTCCTTCTCTTCCTTAGATAAGTTTATTTCTAAAAATTCTATTATTTTTGATGTTATAAGCAGGATTGTTCTCAATTTTGTTTTCAGGTAGCTCATTTTTAGTGTATAGAAATGCATCTGATTTTGGTGTAATGATTCTGTATCCTGCAATTTCACTGAATTTATTAGTACTAACAGGTTTTTGGTGGAATTATTGGGGTGTTCTGCATATATGATCATTTCATCTATGAACTGAGATTATTATAATTCTCCTTTTCTGATTTCAACATCATTTGTTTATTTATTTTTCTTATCTAATTGCTCTGGCTAGGACTTCCAATATTATGTTGAAGAGAGGTGGCAAGAGTGTGTACCCTGGCTTTGTTCTTGATCTTAGAGGCAAAACTTTCACTTTTTCTCTATTAAATTTGGTATTATCTTCGGGTTTTTATATGGTATCTTCATTATGTTGAGATACTTTCTTTTTATTGCTCATTTGATGAGTGCTTCTATCATGAAGATGATCATATTTTGTCAAACACTTTTTCAGTATCTATTAAAATAATCATGTGACTTCAATCCTTTATTATATACTGTGGTATATTGCATGGACTGACCTTAATAAATTAAATTGCCCTCACATCCTAGAGGTTAACCCACTTGGTCATGACATACGATTCTTTTAAATGCTGGAAATCAAACCCAGGACCTTGCACATGCTTAGCAAGTGCTCTACAGCTATTTCTCCAATCCCAATGTGCTAATATTTAGTTCAGAACATTTGCATTTATGTTCATTAGGCATATTGACCTACAGTTTCTTTTTGTCATTGTATAGTGTCTTTTTTATGTTTTTTTTTTCTTTTTTTTTTTATTGTAAACAAATGGGATACATGTTGTTTCTCTGTCTGTACATGGCGTAAAGGCATACCATTTGTGTAATCATAAATTTACATAGGGTAATGTTGTTTGATTCATTCTGCCATTTTTTCCCTTCCCCCCCTCCCCTCCCACCCTTCCCCTCCATCTATACAGTCCTTCCTTCCTCCATTCCTGCCCCCCTCCCTAAACCCAACTCCAACCCCAACACTAACCCTTCCCACCCCCCATTATGTGTCATCATCCACTTATTAGCGATATCATTCTTCCTTTGGTTTTTTGAGATTGGCTTATCTCACTTAGCATGATATTTTCCAGTTTCATCCATTTGCCTGCAAATGCCATAATTTTATCATTCTTTATGGCTGAGTAATATTCCATTGTATATATATATATATACCACATTTTCTTTATCCATTCATCAATTGAAGGACATCTAGGTTGGTTCCACAATCTGGCTATTGTGAACTGAGCAGCTATGAATATTGATGTGGCTGTATCTCTGTAATATGCTGATTTTAAGTCCTTTGGGTATAGGCCAAGGAGTGGGATAGCTGAGTCAAATGGTGTTTCCATTCCAAGTTTTCTAAGGAATCTCCACACTGCTTTCCAGAGTGGCTGCACTAATTTGCAGCCCCAACAGCAATGTATGAGTGTACCTTTCTCCCCACAACCTCGTCAACACCTGTTGTTGCTTGTATTCTTGATAATTGCCATTCTAATTGGGGTGAGATGGAATCTTAGGGTGGTTTTGATTTGCATTTCTCTTATTACTAGAGATGTTGAACATTTTTCCATATGTTTGTTGATTGCTTGTAGATCTTCTTCTGTGAAGTGTCTATTCATTTCCTTAGCCCATTTGTCAGTTGGATTATTTACATTCTTGGTGTAGAGTTTTTTGAGTTCTTTATAGATTCTGGAGATTAGCGCTCTATCTGAAGTATGATTGGCAAAGATTTTCTCCCACTCTGTAGGCTCTTTCTTCGCATTGCTGATAGTTTCCTTTGCTGAGAGAAAGCTTTTTAGTTTGAATCTATCCCAGTTATTGATTCTTGCTTTTATTTCTTGTGCTATGGGAGTCCTGTTGAGGAAGTCTGGTCCTAAGCCGACATGTTGAAGCTCTGGACCTACTTTTTCTTCTATAAGATGCAAGGTCTCTGGTCTGATTCCGAGGTCCTTAATCCATTTTGAGTTTAGTTTCGTGCATGGTGAGAGATATGGGTTTAGTTTCATTCTGTTGCATATGGATTTCCAATTCTCCCAGCACCATTTGTTGAAGAGGCTATCTTTTCTCCATTGCATATTTTTGGCCCCTTTGTCTACTATGAGAAAATTGTATTTATTTGGGTTTGTGTCCGTGTCCTCTATTTTGTACCATTGATCCACCTTTCTATTTTGGTACCAATACCATGCCGTTTTTGTTACTATTGCTTTGTAGTAGAGTTGAAGATCTGGTATTGCGATACCCCCTGCTTCACTCTTTCTGCCAAGGATTGCTTTAGCTATTCTGGGTTTTTTATTCTTCCAGATGAATTTCATAATTGCTTGCTCTATTTCTGTAAGGTACATCATTGGGATTTTAATTGGAATTGCATTGAATCTGTATAGCACTTTTGGTAGTATGGCCATTTTCACAATATTAATTCTTCCTATCCAAGAACATGGGAGATCTTTCCATCTTCTAAGATGTTCTTTAATTTCTTTCTTTAGTGTTCTGTAGTTCTCATTGTAGAGGTCTTTCACCTCTTTTGTGAGATTGATTCCCAAGTATTTTATTTTTTTTGATGCTATTGTGAATGGGGTAGTTTTCTTAATTTCTCTTTCTGAAGATTCATCGCTTATGTATAAAAATGCCTTAGATTTATGTGCATTGATCTTATATCCCGCTACTTTACTGAATTCACTTATGAGTTCTAAAAGTTTTCTGGTGGAATTTCCTGGTTCCTCTAAGTATACAATCATATCATCAGCAAATAGGGATAGTTTGAGTTCTTCTTTTCCTATTCGTATCCCTTTAATTTCTTTGGTCTGTCTAATTGCTCTGGCTAGAGTTTCAAGGACGATATTGAATAGAAGTGGTGAAAGAGGGCATCCCTGCCTTGTTCCAGTTTTTAGAGGGAATGCTTTCAGTTTTTCACCATTTAGAATGATATTAGCCATGGGTTTAGCGTAGATGGCCTTTACAATGTTAAGGAATGTTCCCACTATCCCTATTTTTTCTAGTGTTTTGAGCATGAAGGGGTGCTGTATTTTATCAAATGCTTTTTCTGCATCTATCGAAATAATCATGTGATTCTTGACTTTAAGTCTATTGATCTGGTGAATGACATTTATTGATTTCCTGATGTTGAACCAATCTTGCATCCCTGGGATGAAACCCACTTGATCATGGTGCACTATCTTTTTAATATGTTTTTGTATGCAATTTGCTAAAATTTTGTTTAGAATTTTTGCGTCGATGTTCATTAAGGATATTGGTCTGAAATTTTCTTTCCTCGATGTGTCTCTGTCTGGTTTAGGAATCAGGGTAATATTGGCTTCATAGAATGAGTTTGGGAGAGTTCCCTCCTCTTCTATTTTCTGGAATACTTTGAGAAGTATTGGAATGAGCTCTTCTTTAAAAGTTTTGTAGAACTCGGCTGAGAACCCATCTGGTCCTGGACTTTTCTTTGTTGGAAGGCTTTTGATGACTTCTTCTATTTTATTACTTGAAATTGGTCTATTTAAATTGTGTATGTCCTCCTCGTTCAGTTTAGGCAATTCATATGTCTCTAGAAACCTGTTGATGTCTTTGAAATTTTCTATTTTGTTGGAGTACAGATTTTCAAAATAGCTTCTAATTATGTTTTGTATTTCAGTCGTGTCTGTTGTGATATTTCCTTGTTCATTCCGAATTTTAGTGATTTGGGTTTTCTCTCGTCTTCTCTTTGTTAGTGTGGCTGAAGGTTTATCAATTTTGTTTATTTTTTCGAAGAACCAACTATTTATTTTGTCAATTTTTTGTATTGTTTCTTTCGTTTCAATTTCGTTGATTTCAGCTCTCAGTTTAACTATTTCCTGTCTTCTACTACTTTTGGTGTTGGTCTGTTCTTCTTTTTCTAGGGCTTTGAGCTGTAGTGTTAGGTCATTTATTTTTTGAGTTTTACTTCTTTTATTAAATGCGCTCCATGAAATAAATCTTCCTCTAAGTACTGCTTTCATAGTGTCCCAGAGATTTTGATATGATGTTTCTTTGTTCTCATTGACCTCTAAGAATTTTTTAATTTCCTTCCTAATATCTTCTGTTATCCATTCATCATATAGTAGCATATTGTTTAATCTCCAGGTGTTGGAGTAGTTTCTGTTTTTTACTCTTTCATTAATTTGTAACTTCAATCCATTATGATCTGATAGAATACAAGGTAGTGTCTCTATCTTCTTGTATTTGCTGACATTAGCTTTGTGGCATAATATATGGTCTATTTTAGAGAAGGATCCATGTGCTGCTGAGAAGAAAGTGTATTCGCTCTTGGTTGGATGGTATATTCTATAAATGTCCTTGAAGTCTAAATTATTGATTGTGTTATTGAGATCTATGGTTTCTTTGTTCAATTTTTGTTTGGAAGATCTGTCCAGTGGTGAAAGAGGCGTGTTAAAATCACCTAGTATTATTGTGTTATGGTCTATTTGGTTTCTAAAATTGAGAAGGATTTGTTTAACATACATGGATGAGCCACTGTTTGGGGCATAGATGTTTATGATTGTTATATCTTGCTGATTTATGCTTCCCTTAAGCAGTATGAAATGTCCTTCTTTATCCCTTCTGACTAACATTGGCTTGAAGTCCACATTATCTGAAATGAGGATGGATACTCCAGCTTTTTTGCTGAGTCCATGTGCATGGTATGTTTTTCCCCATCCTTTCACCTTTAGTCTATGGGTATCTCTTTCTATGAGGTGAGTCTCTTGCAGGCAACATATTGTTGGATCTTTCCTTTTAATCCAATCTGCCAGTCTATGTCTTTTGATTGATGAATTCAGGCCATTAACATTCAGGGTTATTATTGAGATATGATTTGTATTCCCAGTCATTTGGTTCATATTTAAAATTTTTGACACATCTTGGTTCCTCCTTTATTTGACAGTTCCTTTAGGATAATTCCTCCCTTTGCTGATTTGCTTCTTTGTTTTTTATCTCTTCCTCATGAAATATTTTGCTGAGAATGTTCTGTAATGCTGACTTTCTTTTTGTAAATTCTTTTAGCTTTTGTTTATCATGGAATGATCTTATTTCATCATCAAATTTGAAGGTAAGTTTTGCTGGGTATAAGATTCTTGGTTGGCATCCATTTTCTTTCAGAGCTTGAAAAATGTTGTTCCAGGCCCTTCTAGCTTTTAGGGTCTGGATTGAAAAATCTGCTGATATCCGTATTGGCTTCCCCCTGAATGTAATTTGGTTCTTTTCTCTCACAGCCTTTAAAATTCTGTCTTTATTTTGTATGTTAGGTATTTTCATTATAATGTGCCTTGGTGTGGGTCTGTTGTAATTTTGTGTATTTGGAGTCCTATAAGCCTCTTGGACTTGATTTTCCATTTCATTCTTCAGATTTGGGAAATTTTCTGATATTATTTCTTCAAATAGATTGTTCATTCCTTTGGTTTGCTTCTCTAAGCCTTCCTCAATCCCAATAATTCTCAAATTTGGCCTTTTCATGATATCCCATAGTTCTTGGAGATTCTGTTCATGATTTCTCACCATCTTCTCTGTTTGTTCAACTTTGTTTTCGAGGTTAAATATTTTGTCTTCAATATCTGAAGTTCTGTCTTCCAGCTGTTCTATCCTATTGGTTATGCTTTCTATGGAGTTCTTAATTTGGTTTATTGTTTCCTTCATTTCAAGGATTTCTGTTTGGTTTTTTTTCAATAACTCTAACTCTTTATTGAAATGATCTTTTGCTTCCTGAATTTGCTCTGTTAACTGTCGATTGGTGTGATCGTTCAATGCCTGCATTTGTTCTTTCATCTCATCGTTTGCTTCCCTAATCATTTTAATTATGTACATTCTGAACTCCCTTTCTGTCATTTTTTCTGCCATGCTGTCGTTGGATTTTATTGATGTAACATCTAGATTTGTTTGGGGCATTTTCTTCCCTTGTTTTCTCATATTGTTCAGGAATCAGTGGGTCATTAAGATATTGCAGATTTCCTCTATCGACTTATAATGTCCCTGAAGATTGCTAGTATATCCCCTCTTATCCTTCAGTAGCCTGAAGTCTTGGAGGAGGTTGATAATGCAGAGCTCCACGAAGAAGCTGCCTCTCTAGGGGTGGTGACCCTCAGGTGGCATATATTCCCTGCTAGTGGGCAGAGGTGCCTCCACTTGTTGACCAATGGTCATCCAATGGGGAACTAGACTGCGGGCTGAGGCAAGGCCTGTTTGTGCCTGTGTCTCTGGTTTTACAGTCCCTGTGGGAAAACCTCCCCTGGCCGGGAAGACTCACTCGGTGGGGACGTCTCGCTGGTCAGTTGCCCTCCTAGAGGTTCCCCTCAATCTACAACTACCACCTGGGCTGGGCTGTCTTCCTCTGCAACGATCCCAGGGGCCCGGACCTACGTCCTGGGCCTGGGAGCCTCACCCTTCGCAGGCGAGTCTCCTTAGGCTGCCTCTCCCAGAGAATCTGCCCGCCACCCTGGAAACTTCGCTCCGCCCCTAGGCGTGTCTCTGTGCGGCTCTTCCAGCAAGAAGCCACCTAGCTCCTGGGACCCTGTTCTGCACCAATCGCCTGGCTATGCAGCCCCTCCCCTGAGCCACCACCTGGAGCCCCGTACAATAGCTCCGAGACCCAGAGACCCGCCACACACCTCCTCCTCCGGACAGCCGCCCGGTTTCCGACGCAGTCACTAGGAGTTCAAACAACTCACTTCGGGTCTCCTCCTCCCGCCAACCACCCGTAGCCGTAGGCAGACACTCCAAATCCAAGTGACCCACCCTGTTCCTCCTCCTCCTCCTTGGGGTAGTCCCCCGGGTGTTCAGGAGCGGTGGCTCCGAGACCAAGTGACTCACCACGCTCCTCCTCCAGGCAGGCCACCAGTGTTCAGGAGCGGTCGCTTTGAGTGCAATCAACTCACCACTCGCCTCCTCCTCTGGCAACCGCCTGTGGTTCTGATGCAGTCACTCCCAGACCAAGCGTCCCACCGCTCTCCTCCTCCAGGCAGGCCACCAGTGTTCTGGAGCAGCTGCTCCGAGTTCAAACAGCTCGCCACGCAGCTCCTCCTCCGGCAACCGCCCGCGGCTCTGATGCAGTCACTCCCAGGTCAAGCAACCCACCGCGCTCCTCCTCCTCCTCCGGGCAACCTCCCGGCGCTCAGGAGCGCTTGCTCTGAGTTCAAACAGTTCACCACGCAGCTCCTCCTCTGGCAACCGCCTGTGGCTCTGATGCAGTCACTCCTAGACCAAGCGACCCGCTGGGCTTCTCCTCTTCCTCTGGGCAGTCCCCCGGTGTTCAGAAGCGGTCGTTCTGGGTCCAAACAGCTCGCCACGCAGCTCCTCCCCAGGCAGCTGCCCGGAGCCCCAGCGGCTGCTCGAGTCCAAGCGCTGTGCTGAGCCGCCTCCTCTACGATGATCCCAGTTGTCCGTGTTTACCGCTCCAGTGGGGGGAGGGGCGTCTCGCCGAGCAACTCCACTTCACAAATTCCCTGCGTTCCGGGGCTACCGCCCCCTCCGGGACGCCTCCCCAACAGGAGAGACTCACCCAGCAGCTTTGAGTTGGTCCCAAGTCTCTCACTATCTCCTCTTTTGAATCTTGCATCCTGGAGCAACGTGAAATGCAGCCGCCCTCTAGTCCACCATCTTGGCCCGCACCTTTTTTATGGTTTTTAATATCAGAATAATGATGGTTTTATGAAATGATTTTAGAAGTATTTCTCTTCTTCAATATTTTGTAAGTGTTTGAAAAGCATTAGTGTTAATTATTTAAATGTTCACTAGAATTCAACGGTGAAGCCATCTGATCCTGGGTTTTTGTTTGTTGGAGAGTTTTATTACTGATTCAGATTCACTAGTTATAGATAGGTCTGTTCATGCTTTCTATTCCTTAATGATTCAGTCTGGATAGGTTGTATGTTTCTAAGAATTTATCTTTTTCCTGTATGGTTTTCAGTCTTTTGGTATGTAAATGTTCATAGTAGTTCTTTTTATTTCTGTGGCATAAGTTGTAATGTCTCCTCATTTATGATTTTATTTGCATTTTCTCTTTTCCTTAGTCTAGTAGAAGTTCATCAATTTTGCTGCTCTTTTAGAAAAGCCAACTCTCAGTTTCATTTATTTTTAAAATTGTTTAAAATTACTTCATTTATTTCTGCTCTAATCTTTATTATTTCCTCACTTCCCAAATCTTGTGTAGTTTGATCTTCTCGTTTTAGTCTGTGATGAAAATGAGATTGTTTATTTGAGATCTTTATTTTCTAATTTAGTTATCTATAAACTTCCTTCTTACTGCTTTTACTACATCCCATAAATTTGGTAGGTTGTCTTTTGTCTCAAAAATTATCAAATTTCCTTATTTTTTATTCAACTCATTGGTGTTCAACAGTGTGTTGTCTAATTTCAACATATTTGTGAAATGTTCAGTTTTCCTTCTGCTATTGGTTTCTAATTAAATTTCACTGTGGTTGGAAAAGATACTTGGTACAAGTTCAAATTTATAAAATTTGTTTAAACTTGTTTTGTGACCTAATAAATTATGTATTCAGGAGAATGGTCTATGTGCATTTAAGAAGAATGCATATTCTGCTACTATTGTTTTAAAAGTATCTTCAGTTGTAGATGGACACAATAACTTTATTTTACTTACTTATTATGTGGTGCTGAGTATCAAACCCCATGCTTCACAAGTGCTAGGCAAGTGCACTACCACTGACCTACAACCCCCGCCATATTCTGATACTGTTGAATGAATGTTCTATATTTGTCTCTAGGTTTATTTGTTCTACAGTGTTGTTAAATCTGCTGTTTTTTTTTTTTTTTTTGGTGGTGGTGGTGGTTGTTGATTTTCTGTCTGGTTGGTTTGTCCTTTATGGAAAGTGGAGTTTCAAGCTTTCTTTTTACTTTCACTATCTATGTCTCCCTTTAGTTCTGTCAATGTTTGTTTAACATATTTAGGTGCTTTGATAAATATTTATGAGTGCAACTTCTTCCTGTTTAATTTATCCTTTTATTATTATATAAATGTTCTCCTTTGTCTCTTTTGACAGTTTTTGACTTAAAGTCTATTTTATCTGATAGGATAGCTACCCTTGCTCTCTTTTGTTTATTGTTTCTTTGAAATATATGTTTTTATCCCTTCACTTTTGCCTATTTGGGTCTTCAAATGTAAAGAGAGTCTTGTAGATAACATAAAGTTGTATTTTGTTTTTAATTCATTCAGCTACTCTATGCCTTTTCATTGGTGAGTTAAAGCATATTTAAAGTAATTATTGATAGGGCACAAGGTTGACTATTGCTATTTCATTAATTATTTTCAGTGTTATAGCCCTTTCATCTCTGTTTTTACCTTTTACTGTCTTCCTTCATGTTTCATTGATAACATCTTAATGCAACACCTTACAAAAGTTCCATGGTTTTATTTCTCTATGCCCCCACTTTACACTATTGATGTCACAATTTTTGTCTATTTATATAGTATATACATTAAAATTTTCTTCTGGTTATTTTTAATAACTTTGTCTTTTAACTTTAAAATAAGAATTAAAAGTAATTTACCTAACATTGTTACAGTAATGCAGCATTCTATGTTTGTCATATATTTGCCTTTACTGAGTTTTGTACTCTCTTATGTACTCATACAGCTATTAAGGGTCTTTTCATTTTAAGTTGAAGAACTCCCATTAGCATTTCTTATAAGGCAGGTCTACTGATGATGAACTCCCTCAGTCTTTGTTTGTATCTCCTTCATTTTGTTGAACAGTTTTACCAGATAGAGTATCTCTTCTGGCCTGCAAGGTTTCTGCTACTAAATACACTTAACAGCCTGATGGAGGTTTTCTCTGCCACTGTATATGACAAATTGCTTTTCTCATGCTGCTTTTGAAACTCTATCTTTAACTATTGATCATTTCATTAAAATGTATTTTGCTGTGAATTTTTTTTTGATTCATCCTAATTAGTGCCCTTTGGATTTCCTGGATCTGGATGTCCAATTTCTTTCCCAGATTTGGGAAGTTTTTATTTATTATTTCTTTGAATAAGTTTTGTGGTCTGATTTCTCTCTTTTCCTTCTATAACTCTATAATGGACATGTTTTTTTCACTTTATGGTGTCCCTTATAATCCCTTAAGCTTTTCTTTTACTTTTAATAATTCTTTTCCTTTCTCTGACTAGATAATTTCAAATAACCTACCTTTGTATTTACTGGTCTTTCTTCTGCTCGCTGTAGTTGGTTATTGAACCCTTCTATTGAATTTTCAATTCAGTTATTGTATTCTTCAGCTCCCAGGTTTTTGTTTCATTTTTTTTAAAAGTTTCAATCTTTTTTGAAATTCTAACTTTGTTCATCCTGGACCTTTGAGCCTTTTTATAATGGTTACTTAAAATTCTATATCAGGTAATTCACATGTATCTCTTTTATTGGGTTTAGTTCTGGTACTTTGTCTTGTTTCCTTGTTCGAACTGTGCTTTTCCCATTTTTTCATTTTTCTTAACTCTTTGTGTTGCCATATGTGCATTAGATAAAAATGCCACTTCTTTTTTTCTTCAAGGACTGCCCTCATGCAGGAGAAGACCCTGACCATCAGCCAAGCCAGAGATTTTAGGAAATTCTCAAACCTTCTCATGTGTGTTTTCTCTGGGCTTGTGCATACAAATTCCTGTTCAGAGGGATTTGTGGTTTTTATTTCAGAAATTTATGATTTCTTGCTCTCTCTCTGGTATTCTGTTTGCTGGCTTAGCATTTTGTGAAGCAGTAGCCCCAAGTTCTTTCTTTTTGGTTCTCAAGAGGCCCCTAGGCATCTAGAGAATGCTGGTCCCATCAGTACTGTGGGTGAAAAGCCAGTTCTGTCAGCACTCCCTTGAAAATTAGCAACAATGACTACACAGTTCAACTCTTTCCCTCTCTAGGCAGAAGCTGATATAGGAGGGTTTCTGTCCATTCACTTGGCAATGAATTAGGGAGTGGGCTTTATAGTGAATGTGTGTGTGTTTGTCCAAAGTTGCTTTTGTTCTCTCTCTCAGGACTCTTTGATGTCAGTGTTCATATTCAGACAAGACAAAAACCAGACTCTCAAGCAGCCTACAGAAAAGTCAGAATATTGGATATATTTTCCAGTCTGTTCCTCCCCAGAAAGGGAACTGAAGTTGCCCCCCTGATGGCGTGGTGCTGGACAGCAAGAGGGATTATGGCAAGTGAGTATCTCAAATTTTCCTGCCGACTTTGTTATACCAGGTTTTACATTCACTTCTGGTGGTTTCTGAATTTCTCACAAAAGGAAATGGTCTATGTATTATTGAATTAGTATATTGTTATTGAATTGGTGTATTCCTAGGGGGAGATAGGGTCAGAGATTTTTATTATGTCTTCACACTGAAATCCTTAAGTGTTGATACTTACTGACTTTTGAGAGTTCCTTGTATAATATAGATGTAAACCTTACTAAACATTGAGTCCACAGTACTGTTTTAAATTTGTGACTTTTCATTTTTTTTTATCTTTTAATTTTTTACAGACTGTATTTTGATTCATTGTACACAAATGGGATACATCATTTCATTTCTATGGTCGTACACGATGTAGAGTCATACCATTTGTGTAATCATACTCATACATAGGGTAATGATGTCTGTCTCATTCCACCATTTTTCATACCCCCCTCCCTCTCATTTCCTTCTACATAATCTAAAGTTCCCCCATTCTTTTCCCTCTCCCCACCCCCACCCCCATTATATATCATTCTCCACTTATCAGGGAAAACATTTGGCCTTTGGTTTTTTGGGCTTGGCTTATTTCACTTAGCATGATATTCTCCAATTCCATCCATTAACATGCAAATGCCATAATTTTATTCTTCATTATGGCTGAATAATATTTCATTGTGTATATATATACCAGAGTTTCTTTATCCATTCATCTGTTGAAGGGCATCTAGGTTGGTTCCACAATCTGGCTATTGTGAACAGAGCTGCTATAAACATTGATGTGACTGTGTTACTGTAGTTTGCTGATTTTAAGTCCTTTGGGTTTAAACCGAGAAGTGGGATAACTGGGTCAAAAGGTGGGTCCATTCCAAGTTTTCTGAGGAATCTCCATATTGCTTTCCAGAGTGACTCCACCAATTTGCAACTGTACCAGCAATGTGTGAGTGTGCCTTTTTCCCCACATCCACGCCAACATCTATTATTGTTTGTGTTCTTGATAATAGCCATTCTAATTGGAGTAAGATGAAATCTTAGAGTTGTTTTAATTTGCATTTCTCTAGTTATTAGAGATGTTGAGCACTTTTTCATATATATATTAATTGCCTGTGTGTCTTTTTCTGTAAAGTGTCCAGTTCAGTTCCTTGGCCCATTTATTGATTTTGGGTTCTTTGTATTTTTGGTGTAAAGTTTTGTAAGTTCTTTATAAATTTTGGAGATTAGTGCTCTATCTGAAGTGCGTGTGGAAAAGATTCTCTCCCACTCTATAGGTTCTCTCTTCACATTCTTGATTGTATCCTTTGTTGAGCAAAAGCTTTTTAGTTTGAGTCCATCCCATTTATTGATTCTTGCTTTGATTTCTTGTACTTTGGGAGTCTTGTTGAGGAAGTCTGAGCCTAAGCCAACATGATGAAGATTTGGGCCTACTTTGTCTTGTATTAGGTGCAGTGTCTCTGGTCTAATTCCTATGTCTCTGATTCACTTTGAGTTGAGTTTTGTGTAGAGTGAGAGACAGAGATTTAATTTCATTTTACTGCATGTGGATTTCCAGTTTTGCCAACACCATTTGTTGAAAAGGCTATCTTTTCTCCATTGTATGTTTTTGACTCCTTTGTCTAGTATGAGGTGACTGTATTTATGTGCTTTTGTCTCTTCATCTTCTATTCTGTACCATTGGTCTGCCTGTCTATTTTGGTGCCAATACCATGCTGTTTTTGTTACTATTGCTCTGTAGTATAGTTTAATGTCTGGTATTGTGATATCTCCTGTTTCACTTTTTCTACTCAGGATTGTTTTGGCTATTTGAGGTCTCTTGTTCTTCCAGATGACATTCATGATTGTTTTCTCTATTTCTATGAGGAATGTCATTGGGATTTTAATTGGAATTGCATTGAATCTGTACAGCGCCTTTGGTAGAATAGACATTTTGACAATGTTAATTCTGCCTCTCCAAGAACATGGGAGATATTTCTATCTTTGAAGATTTTCTTCAATTTCTTTCTTTAATGTTCTATAGTTTTCATTGTAGAAGTCTTTCACCTCTTTTGTTAGATTAATTCCCAAGTATTTTATTTTATTTTTTTTGAGGCTACTGTGAATGGAGTGGTTTTTCTGATTTCTCTTTCAGAGGATTCATCACTTATGAATAGAAATGCATTAGATTTACGTGCATTGATTTTATATCCTGCTACTTTGCTGAATTCATTTATTAGTTCTATAAGTTTTCTAGTGGAGTTTTTTGGATCTTCTAAATATAGAATCATGTCATCAGCAAATAGTGACAGTTTTAGTTCTTCTTTTCCTATTTGTATCCCTTTAATTTCTTTGGTCTAATTGTTCTGGCAAGTGTTTCAAGGACAATGTCGAATAGAAGTGGTGAAAGAGGGCATCCTTGTCTTGTTCTAGTTTTTAGAGGGAATGCTTTTAGTTTTTCTCCATTAAGAATGATGTTGGCTATGGGCTTAGCATAAATAGCCTTTACAATGTTGAGGTATGTTCCTACTATTCCTATTTTTTCTAGTGTAAGCATGAAGGTGTGCTGTGTTTTATCAAATGATTTCTCAGCATCTATTGAAATACTCATGTGATTCTTAACTTTAAGTCTATTGATGTGATGAATTACATTTATTGATTTCTGGATGTTGAACCAACATTGCTTCCCTGGGATAAACCCCACTTGATCATGGTGTACTATTTTTTTAATATACTTTTGTATGCGATTTGCCAGTATTTGTTAAGAATTTTTGCATCTATATGAGGGATATTGGTTTAAAATTTTCTTTCCTTGATGTGTCTTTTTTTTTTTTTTTTTTTTTTTTTTTTTTTTTTTTTTTTTTTGGTACTGAGGATTGAACCCAGGGCCTTGTGCTTATGAGGCAAGCACTCTACCAACTGAGCTATATTCCCAGTCCTCCTTGATGTGTCTTTGTCTGCTTTTGGTATCAGAATGATACTAGCCTTATAGAATGAATTTGGAAGGGTTCCCACCTTTTCTATTTCCTGGAATACTTTGAGGAGTATTGGTATTGGTTCTTCTTTAAAGGTCTTGTAGAATTCAGCTGAGAATCCATCTGGTCCTGGACTTTTCTTGGTTGGTAAGCTTTTGATGGCTTCTTCTATTTCAGTGCTTGAAATTGATCTGTTTAGATTGTGTACGTCT
This sequence comes from Sciurus carolinensis, assembly GCF_902686445.1. NCBI lineage: Eukaryota > Metazoa > Chordata > Mammalia > Rodentia > Sciuridae > Sciurus > Sciurus carolinensis. The sequence goes on from NC_062216.1 coordinate 82,087,691, forward strand.
TCCTGATTCAGTATGGGAGGATCATGTGTCTAAAAATTTATCAATGTCATCAATATTTTCTATTTTGTTGGAGTATAGATTTTCAAAGTAGCTTCTAATTACGTTATGTATTTCAGTGGTGTCTGTCATGATCTCTCCTTTTCATCACAAATTCTAGTAATTTGAGTTTTCTCTCTCCTTCTCTTCATTAGTGTAGCTAGGGGTTTATCAATTTTGTTTACTTTTTCAAAGAACCAACTTTTTGTTTTGTCAATTTTTTGAATTGTTTCTCTTGTTTCAATTTAATTGATTTCAACTCTGATTTTAATTATTTCCTGTCTTCTACTATTTTTAGTGTTGATCTGTTCTTCTTTTTCTAGGACTTTGAGATGTAATGTTAGGTCATTTGTTTTTGACTTTTTATTTTTTTCAATATATGAGCTCAATGCAATGACCTTTCCTCTTAGTACTGCTTTCAGAGTGTCCCAGAGATTTTGATATGTTGTGTCATTGTTCTCATTTACCTCTAAGAATTTTTTTATTTCTTCTCTGAGGTCTTCTGTTATCATTGCATCATTCAATAGCATATTATTTAGTCTCCAGGTGTATGAGTAGTTTTTGTTTGTTATTTTATCATTCATTTCTAATTGCATTCCATTATGGTCTGATAGGATACAGGGTAGGATCTCTATTTTTTTTGTATTTACTAATGACTTCTTTGTGGCATAGTCTATGGTCTATTTTGGAGAAGGATCCATGAGCTGCTGAGAAGAAAGTATATTCACTCGATGATGGATGAAACACTCTGTAAATATCCATTAAGTTTATATCATTGACTGTATTATTTAGTTCTATAGTTTCTTTGTTCAGTTTTTGTTTGGAGGATCTATCCAGTGGTGAGAGTGGTATGTTAAAGTCCCCTACTATTAATGTGTTTTGGCTTATTTGATTCTTCAAATTGAGAAGGGTTTGTTTGATATACATAGATGCTCCATTGTTTGGGGCATAAATATTTAAAATTGTTATATCTTATTGTTTTATGCTTTCCTTAAGCAGTATGAAATGTCCTTCTTTATCCCTTCTGAGTAACTTAGGATTGAAGTCCACTTTATCTGATATGAGGATGGAGACCCCTGCTTTTTTACTGAGTCTGTGTGCATGGTATGTTTTTCCCCATCCTTTTACCTTTAGTCTGTGGATGTCTTTTTCTATGAGATGAGTCTTTGAAGGCAGTATATTGTTGGGTCTTTCTTTTTAATCCATTCTGCCAGTCTATGTCTTTTGATTATTCAGTTTAGGTCATTGACATTCAGGGTTATTATTGAGATATGATTTGTATTCCTGGTCATTTTGGCTTATTTTTGGTTTTTTACTTGTCTTTTGATTGACTTTTCCTTTAGGGTAGTTCCTCCCTATGCTGACTTGTATTGTTGCTTTTCACTTCCTCCTCACGAAATACTTTGCTGAGAGTGTTCTGTAGTGCAGGTTTTCTATTTGTAAATTCTTTTAACTTTTGTTTATTGTGGAAAGATTTTATTTCATTGTCAAATCTGAAAGTTAGTTTTTCTGGGTATTGGATTCTTGGGTTGGCATCTGTGTTCTTTCAGAGCTTGAAATATATTGTTCCAGGCCCTTCATGCTTTTAGAGTCTGGGCTGAGAAATCTGCTGATATCCATATTGATTCCCCCTTATATATAATCTGATGCTTTTCTCTCGCAGTCTTTAAAATCCTATCTTTATTTTGTATGTGAGGTATTTTCATTATAATGTGTCTTGGTGTGGATCTGTTGTAATTGTGTGTACCTGGTGTTCTATAAGCCTCTTGTATTTGATTTTCAGGTTTCATCTTTCAGGTTTGGGAAATTTTCTGATATTATTTTGTTGAACAGTTTCATGCCTTTGGTTTGTATCTCTGTGCCTTCCTCAATCCCAATAATTCTTAAATTTGGTCTTTTCATGATATCCCATAATTCTTGGAGGTTCTATTCATGACTTCTTAACATCTTCTTAGTTTGTTCAACTTTATTTTCAAGATTAAATATTTTGTCTTCTTTGTCTGAGATTCTGTCTTCCACGAGGTTTATTCTGTTGCTGATGCTTTCTATTGAATTTTTAATTTGGGTTATCGTTTCTTTCATTTCAAGTATTTCTGTTTGTTTGTTTTTCTTTTCAGAATCTCTATCTCTTTATTGAAGTGTTCTTTTGTTTCCTGCATTTGTTCTTTTAACTGTTTACTGGAATGGTCATGCATGGCCTGCATTTGTTCTCTTATCTCATCTTTTGCTTCATGGATCATTTTAAGTATGGAGATTCTAAACTCTTTTTCTGTCATTTCTACTGCCATGCTGTCATTGGAGTCTATCACAATAGCATCTTGGTTTGTAAGGGACACTTTCTTCCCCTGTTTTTTCGTATTATTTCTCTATATTCCCCTCTAGCAGTGAAGATCAGAGATACTGAAGTTCCCCCCCCACCCCCCGCAGGCTTATTATGACCCTGCAGTTTTCCACTACCTCTCCTTTGAAAGGGAGATAACAATAGCACCCAATACAGAGAAGCCCTGAACCAGATAGCCCCTATAAAGACTTTAATATTATTAAAACAAACAGGATCAATTCGATTACTATTTACAGGATTTCTAGTTGTGAACAAGAGGATGGGAAAGGGTGTGGGATGTAAGTGAGTAAATAGAGGTACTTGTCAAAGGGCCTTCAGTCTCCTGTAGGTGTCCTGGGAAGGGAGCCGCCCTTCCAGTGATGATGGCCATGCCCTCAGGAACAATTCAAAATGCCCACACCAGCCTCCCTACACACACCAAGGTCGGTTGCCAGCGCTGAGCCTGCCCACCCCTCCACCGAGGTCGGACGCTGGTGCTGAGCCCACCCCTCCACTGTGGACAGACCAGCGCTGAGCCCCACAGCCTGCCCCCATACCGAGGACGGAGGTCGGTAGCTGAGCCTGCCCATCTGCCCCCCTACTGCTGAGGGATGCTGTGCCTGCCTCCATGCGGACTCAGCCCACCCTTGCTGGGGCTCCCCAGCTTCTTTGGAGGCTGGTGCAGGCATTTTCATTCTTTTAACAGTGTCTTTCAAGGCTCAGAGGAAGGTCTTAATTTTTTTTTTTTTCCAATTCATTGTGCGCAAGTGGGGTACAACTGCCTTTTCTCTGGTTGTACATGAAGTAGAGTCATACCATTTGCATAATCATACACGTACATAGGGTAATGATGTTTGTCTCATTTAATTATCTTTCCTTCCCCCCATCCCCTCCCCACCCCTCATTTGGAAGGTCTTAACTTTGATGAGGTTTGAAGTTTTCATCTAGAAGTTTTATACATTTAGGTCTATGAACTATTTTGAATTTTTGTATGTGATGCAAGACACTGGTAGACATTTCTTTCTCTTTTCTTTCCTCCTTCATTTGTGTGTTCATTTTTTTCCCCTTTTCTAATTGCTCCAGTCTAGTTATGCCATTTATTTTTAACACATTTCATTTATAACTATTATATTTTTTTGAGTCTCCAATTGAATTCTCTGGTTGCTTTTAATTACATAGGTAGGTAAGTAAATAAAAAAATGGATAGGTAGATAGATAGATAGATAGATAGATAGATAGATAATGAGTAGGTGAAACACTAACATAGTTCTGAAAGTAGAAACTTCACAAAAAGGTACTCAGAGAAGTATTCCCACCTCTTTTGTCCTCAGTTCCCACTTTCTGTCCACATCAGTCCCATCACCTCACATAGGTAACCAATCTTACTATGTTGGATTTATCTTCCCTGTTTCTTTTTTTAAGAATATAATATATCATCATCAACTATAATCACCATGCTGTCTAATAGATCTCTTGAACTTATTTCTCTTAATGTAATTATCTGTCCTTTGACTAACATTTCCCCCGTGCCCTCTTCCCCTTCCTGTTTCTTTTTCACATATGATATATATGTATATATATATATATATATATATATATATATATGATCAGTTTATCGTCATTCTTACTAAAAGGCATCATACTACTTTTTTTCCCCTTAAAATATATCCACAGAAATTCATAGAGACTATTATTTCTTATAGCATTTTGTGGGTTTTTATAATTTATCTAACATGCTTCAGGGAATGAGGATTAGGTTGTTTCCAGTATTTTACAATTACAAACAATACTGCAGTGTGTATATGTAGTGTTATATGTTGTTAAGAGTGCATCTTCAGGTAAATTCCTAGAAGTAGGATTTCTGGATCAAAATGTGTTGTGGTTTGGGATTTGAGGTATCTTCCAAAAAGCTCATATATTAGGTAATTCTGGAATGTTGAGAAATAAAATGATTATATTATGAGTTGTAACCTCATCAGTGGATCAATCCATCTAATGGATTAATAATTTGAATGGATTACTGGTTGTTAAGAGTAGGAAGGTAGGGCATGGATGCAGGAAGTAGGTCGCTGGGGTCATGGCCTTGAACTATATCTGGCATCTTCCTTCCTCCTTTCCATGAGCTAAGAACCGCTTTCTTCCACTAGGCCCTTCTACCATGATGTTTTTGCCTTGGAACCAGTTGAGTATAGACTCAACCTTTGAAATTGTGAACCCCCCAAAAAACTTTTTTCTCCTTTAAGATGTTCTTATGAGGTATTTCAGTTATAGTGATGAAAAACTGACTAACACAAAGGGCAAATACATATACAGTTGGTTATACTAACTTCTTTGCAAAATTTCTCTCCAAAAGCATAGTTTGTATGTGTACTGTCATGTGAGAAAGAACTTGCTTCCTCAATATCTTGCCAACAGAATGTATGCTAATCTGATTTGTGAAAATTAGTATCTCATTATTTCTTTATGTTTCCCTGAGTTTGAACATCTTTTCATATATTTAAGAATTTAAAAGCCATTTGAGTGTATTTTTGTTATTTATTCATGTATTTCCCCCATTTTCTATTATGATTTTGATCATTTTTTCATGAAATTCAAGAGATTTTTATACATAGGAGTATTTTATCTTTCTTTGTGTTGCAAATCTTTTTTTTTTTGCTTTTTTGTTTTTACAAGTTTATATTTGTCTTTTGGCTTTGGAAGTTTTAAAAATACTTGCATGGCTCCCTTTTTTACATTTGAATTCCTGATATATTTGAATCTAGTCTTGTGAATAGCATGAGTCTGGTATATAATTATTTCCAAATTGCTAAGCATTTGTCCTGGCATATTTATTACAAAAGTTCATCTTTGTCCCAAATGACTTGAAATGCCATCTTTTTCATATATATAAATTTCTATAGGTACTTGGATCTATTTCTCATCAGTTTTATTTCACCATCCTATCGTAGTATTTTAATTATTGGGGCTTTATAATATATTTTAATATTTTTAATGTTCAGTAAGGCTATTTCTCTGTTTTTATTTGTTTGTTCCTATGTATTCTTGCATATGTCTTTTTCTATGTGAATTTTAATAAATTCTTGTCTAATTACATAAAACTTTGGTTGATCTTTTATTGAGATTATGTTAAGTTAATTTAGGGAGGTAATATTTTTATGATGCTGAGTCATCCTATTTAAGAACACAGTTCCCAAGAACACTTTCATTATTGCAAAAGCAAGGATTATTATGACATCCGTTTATAAAATACTAAAACATTTAACATGTCAGTTACTATGCTGATAATTGGAGATACGTTGGTGAGTATGATAGTTTCAGATTTTTATGTAAATTATAGATAAAGCACATGTGTCTCAAAGTTAAAATACACATGTCAAAGTGACTAGGTCTTTTGGTCTGTGATGTTTAATTTGGTGAAGTTTCACTATGACTTTATTTTTATGTTCACACTTCCCTAAACTAACATCTTTGCATTGTAAAGCCTTGTTTTGAAATATGACAGAACCAATATCTTTGAGTTCTGGAGCTTCAACAATCCTGGAACCACTGTGGACCTACCTAAGTCTTTCGTAATGGCATCATAGTGAACAGTTTAACCCAGCCAACAAAACGCTTAGATGAATGCAGTTAAAAATGCTTAGCTGTGCCTCCACTCATTACCCGAACTCTGATGGAGGAAACCAATAAGCAGAAAAGTCTGGTGCCATTAAATATTATTAAGGCTCAATTTTGAATTGATCCTCAACTGACCCCCCCCACCCACCACCCAGCCCACTTTTATATTTCTTTGGTTAGCCACATTCTCACTTCCACAAAGTCTACTTCAAATTCTTTTCAGTGTCTTAAAACTTCCCTTATTATTGTTCTTGTTCTGAGCAGATGTCCCACCTCCACTACAGAAAGAAAGCAGAAGTCATAGTGTGGGGACTCCCTGAACTTCCCCTATCAACTTTGGGCAAGTACTTGAATTTCTGCTTATGATCCCTTCGTTCCAATCTGTTATGGTGAAGGAGATATTATTACTATCATCGTCTAGATCTGCTTTAGCTTTTCTACTTTTACTTCAGCCTTATGCCATCGAGTATATACTTTTTCTTTTCTTTTTTCCTTCTTTTTCTTTCTTTTCTATCTTTGGCCTCTCTTTTTATTCTTCCCCTTTTCAAAACATAAACCTGTTGAATTCTAACATTAAAAGCAAAAATAAAATCCTTTTTCTTTCTGGCAGTGGCTATTTTCCTGTTCAGTCTAATTTCTCAAGTCATAAGTAATGGATTTTGGGAGGCAAAATAGAGATAATTCAGGTAGATACACAAATGTACAGTCACTGAGAAGAGAGTGAGCTTGAAGAAAACATAGGGACAGCTGCAGACTACCACAGTGTAACTGGGCTTTGGAGCCAGGTTTAACCCAAGGGTTGGGTGCCATAGCTGATGTGTAAGATATGTTTGATTATGTCTTGGTGAACTATGCAATATAAAGAATATGATCTTAGCAAGGAACTTCCTTTATATGGAAATCTGAAATAACTAAAGTTATCTTGCAATGTTGTTTTGAGGATTAAAAAGTTAATAGATATAAAACTGTTATGGGGTGCAATTTAAGAACAGACCAATCACCACTGAGAAGTCCAAATTTGAGAGTCTTTATTAAACAGGCTGACTGACTGTCTCACACAATGCCCCCCAAAAATGGCTATTGAGAACAGCACCGACCACAGGGTTGCAGGGGTTTTTATACCAAAAATCACATCAATCATAAGTGTCTGTTGTTATGATTCGAAATTACAAACTAACATCATGAGATCATGGACAGAGGGGGAAGTGGGTCACCTAGGTACAAACTAAAGAATGGTGACTAATAATCACACAATTACTGTTTACATGGCACATTGGTTAGGAGCAATAGGGATCAAAAGAGAGCAATTTTTTATTACATAAGAATTGTCATTTTGTATTGTTAAACATGTCACACTAAGTAACTGATGATGGGTACAGAGGTAGGGTGTTCCCATGGGAGAAACTTATTTTCTACATAACATGGAGTCTCAGAGCAAAATGGAGTCTGTTTAGTCATTTCCCTTAGTCTGGCCTATAACATTCTCATGGAGCCAGATCTGTCAGCCCATCACAAAACCATATATCATGATATATGTCCAATGTTATTTATTATTTTTATAACTGCAATTATGTTGTCATATGGGCGGGCTTGTTCCACCAAATATGAAAATGTACGTATTCAAAATTTTCTTTATAAGTTTGACTAGTGCTTTAGACAAAGCATTCATTGAGTTATTTCTTCATTCATTCCTAAAGAAAACTATGTATCAGAAACTTTGGTAGGCATTAGGGATACAAAGAAGAAAATGAAGGCTCTGTGCTCAGTGATCTCTCAGTCTTTTTTTTTTTTTGGGGGGGGGGTGCTGGGGATCGAACCCAGGGCCTTTTGCTTACAAGGCAAGCACTCTACCGACTGAGCTATCTCCCCAGCCCAATCTCTCAGTCTTAAGACTGTCAAAGCATAAGCCCCAATTCTAGTATTCTGTAGTAAGTGCACAGATTGACAAGCAATACGATATTTGGGGAGTTCAAAGAAAGAGGCACATAGTTTGGTGTGAGGTGCATTGAAGATGTCTTCCTAGTTCAGGAGAAGCTTGAGCTGATTATTAAAAGAGGTTTTAGGTGTTAGCAGAAAGAGAGAGAAGGCACACAGGGAAAACTTATACAGTTCATCCCTCCACATAGTTTAACTTAAAGGCGCTGAAAGTCCATGCTTTTATTTAGTTAAAAAAAATTGTAGTCCTAAAAAGATACTTGAAAACCTTTGGTCTATTTGACTATGTAAAGAACAAGGTACTACATGATGATACAAGAATGAGGCAAACCTTTCCCCACTGGGAGTGGAATCTAGCAGGAATTGCTGTAGGCAGAGTGACACAATATATTCTAAGGAACCTGGTGGCTGGGAGCCCAGATAGGACTACCACCAATGATGAAATTCCCTAAGGCAATGTCACCATGGTCCAGGATTTTGATCCTCAGCCTTGATGGTACAGAAAGTTGATAGGTAGTAAGAAATGGCGAATCTCTCTCTCTCTCTCTCTCTCTCTCTCTCTCTCTCTCTTGTCTTTGTGATGACTAATCTCTTGAGGACTTATCATTTTAAAAACAGAGATGAGGGTTAGAGATGTAGCACAGTGGCAAAGTGCTTACCTAGCATGTGTGAAGCCCATGTGTGAGTTCAGTCCCCAGAACCACAATATCCAATCAAACAAACAAAACCAAGAGCTGAACATATAAGGTTCAGTGCATTCACTTATAATAAATATAAAATTTATGCAAGGCCTTTGTCCCCAATGCCAATCCAATAACAAGGACCCGATTTTGAGAAAAAGGAAAAAGAACTTGTATCGCTTTGTTAGCAAAGGAGAAACAGGGTACTCCTGTCCCAGAGACTGATTCTGCCCTTCAGCAGGAACAGGGGGCTGTTAAAGAGGTGATTCAAAGGCTGCATTCCATGTTCTCTGTTGGAGTTGTAATTCACTTGTTTCTGAGATCTTCTGGTGCCATCCCCAGTTCTGGATTACTTTGTTCCTGTGATTGGTGTGCTTAAGGACAGATAGCTCTGCCTAGGATGAGAAAGAAAGCAAATCCTGTTTCCCCTAAGATTAGGGAGGGGGAGAGATTAAGGAGGAAAAGGAGAAGGGAAGAGAAACATGTCCATTTAAAAAATAATTTGAAATGGCACAGCAGCAAAGCTACATTCAAAGCATAAAATAGACCCCTGCTACATCATGATTGCTATATTAACTACACATAGATGTGTTGAATAGTTCCCTGCGATCCTGAAACCAGAACGAAAGGTGTTAGCACCTTTCTGGTTCAGACAAGGATCTGAGCACCACCAGCTCAATTTCCTGCTGTGATTCTTCACAATCTCAATCTGTGTGATTTCAGAACTTCAGAATTCTCGTTATTGTGGTTAACTGAAAGATGAGATCTGAAATCAAGGGTAGGTCTTAGACCAATAAGCATTTAATGAGAACACATTCTGGAATAGACACAAGACATGCTGAGGCAGCTAAAACCATGCTGTCATCTGGGGAAAGAAATTAGTGTGAGAACATACAACTGCCAAAATGCTAGTGCAGCACAGGCTATGGAGGCGGGATAACTGTAGATCTTTGAGAGCTAGTTTCATTAAGATAAGAGTATTGTGTATATTACTCATTTGTGTAAAATAATCCCATGAATATACATAGGAAAAGCTGTGAAAGTGTATACAAATATCAGGAGTGGTTTTTCTCTTAAGGAGAGCCACGGGTATTCCTGATTTTCTTTTCTTTCTTTCTATTTATTTATTTATTTATTTATTTATTTATTTATTTATTTATTTTGGTACTAGGGATTGAACCCAGGGCGCTTAACCACTGAGCCACATCCCCAGTCCTTTTTATATTTTATTTAGAGACAGTATCTTGCTAAGTTGCTTAGGGCCTCGCTAAATTGCTGAGGCTGGCTTTGAACTTGTGATCCTCCTGCCTCAGCCTCCTGAGCCACTGGGATAACAAGGTGTGCCACTGTGCCCACACTGATTTTCCTTTTTCTTCATCTATGACTTCAAATTTTAATGTAATTAAGATGTGCCACTTACATAATTAAGATAAAGTTAGAGAAAATATCAGAGGAAAAAAGACTGAATGCCACCCACATTCACTAGAATAACTATTAGCAATTTAGTCTGCATGATGATGGACATGAAAAGTTAAGACTGATAGGGAATACTCTGGGGCAGAGCAGACGAGGGACAGTTTAAGGCAGGATAGGAAGGGCAATGATGCTCTACAAAAATTTTTATTTTTGGTTTGTATGTAAAACAGGAAGAAGTTATTTTTAATAGTTTAAGTGTCCCTGCCATTGCCATGGCCAGCATTGAAAACATTTATCTTGCACAAATAATTTACACTAGAAAAATCTTTATGAAAACTGAGCATCTTCTAGGTTATAAAATGATATCTACTACCTCCAAAGACCAACCACATATAGATCATAATGCAATTAAATTAGAATAAATAGCAAAAATGTAATTAATTCCTCCCCCAAACATTTAAAAAATTTTTTTTAGTTGTAGATGGGCAAAATTTTATTTTTTTAATGTGGCACTGAGGGTCAAACCCAGTGCCTCACATGGGCTAGGCA